>NC_133327.1:371572634-371891720 GCF_042186555.1 Aquarana catesbeiana
ACTCCCAGAGGCCTCACTCATCCACCTACAGATATTTTTTTTTTGCAAGGGTCCCATGTCTTACCAGATTTTATCAATATTCATAATCCAATTAAATTTTTGCTTAATATATTCAAAGGATATCGCCGACTGGTTCCAGCACAAGTCTAACCACTAAAATCATATATGAAACTAACCTTTTAACCTTTTAGGAATTTCCTTGTCCAATTTCTGAAAAAAATAGCTTTTTCTGGGGATCCAGGAACGTTCATTCCCATCAGAGACTGAATTGGGTTAAAAGTCTGATCCAAAATCTAGTTATCTTAGGGCGTTACCGCCAAGTGTGAAACATGGTGCCCACCTGAACGCATCATCTGACACAATAAGGAGATGTTTGTGGGCACATTTTGGCTTCCCAAACAGGGATCATGTACCATCTCAACAGAGTTTTATAATTTGATTATACCAGGGTTGAATTGGTAGCGTGGTTCTATAACAGTCCAGGTAAAAAGGCAGGCTGAGTTCAGGGACACACGTATCACTCTCTATTACAAGCATGCTAGTGAGGATTTGGCTGGCTTATAACAGGTTTGGTTTCCACCTGATCACAAGTGGTTGTAAACCCTTACAATCCACTTTTGACTATAGGTAAGCCTACAGTAAGGTTTACTTGTAGCTACCCTGGATATCGCCTAAACCTGCACGGTTTAGGAGATATCCCCTGTCATGCACGGGAGTGATGCCATCGTAGCTCCGACCAATCACAGTGCCGGAGCCCAGGATACCTGGAAGTAACTCCTGGAGAGATGTCGGCCGGAGCTGTGTACTGCGAATGCTGCTCGGGCTTCTAAGGTGAGTATTTCATAATGAGCTAGTTTGCTATGCATACTAGCTCATTATGCCATTGTCTTGCAGGTTTTTTTTGGGGGGGGGGGGGGGTTTACAACCACTTTAATAACCTTGCAGGTGGACAGAAAGACAATGAGAGTGCCATAGCCAAAACCCCAGATGCTGGAATGAGGAGCTGGAGCACTGGATGCTCCTGACATCATTCCAGTAGATCTAGTGTGATGTTGAGATCTTGCTTCCATTTTTCCATATATTGAAGTTTTTCAATTTGGGTGCATTTAACCACTTCCCACCCGCCGTATGCAGAATGACAGCCGGGAAGTGGTTCTGTTTTCCCGACTAGGCGTCATATGATGTCCAGCAGGTTAACGCGCTGGCGAGTGCCCGTGGGGGCGCGCAGCGCAGCGATCTTGAGTGTGGAGTGTCAGTCTGACACCCCGTATCTCCGATCGTGATAAGAAGCCTCTGTCAGAGGCCTATTACCACGTGATCAGCTGTGACCAATCACAGCATGAACCAGGAAGTGCCGGTAAACAGCATTCCTCGGTTCGCACTGACAGGGAGAGCGGATCGGCGGCTCTCCCTGTCAGAGGGGAGGGGGGGGTCTGTGCTGATAATCAGCACATTGATTATCAGCGCAGCCCCCTCAAATGTACAAATAAGCTACCAATCAGTGCCCACCATTCCCCCAATAAAAAAGCCTTCAAGTGCCCACCACTGTGCCAATCAGTGCCCACCACAGTGCCAATCAGAGCCCCCCACAGTGCCAATCAGAGCCCACCACAGTGCCAATCAGTACCCAGCAGTAACACCTGCCAGTAACACATCAGTACCTCATCATCAGTGCTGCCCATCAGTGCCACCTGTCAGTGCCAATCAGTACCACCTATCAGTGCCAATCAGTGCTGCCTGTCAGTGACCATCACACCCGCCTGTCAGTGCCCATCACAGCCGCCTGTCAGTGCCCATCAGTGCTGCCTGTCAGTGCCCATCAGTGCCACCCATCAGTGTCCATTAGTGCTGCATATCAGTGCCGCTTATCAGTGCCCATAAATTCTACATATCAGTGCCTTCTCATCAGTGCCACCTTATCAGTGCCAACTCATCAGTGCCCATCAGTGCCGCCTCATCAGTGCCCGTCAGTGAAGGGGAAAACAAAATTTTATGACAAAAACTAAGAAAAACTTTTTTTTTTTTCAAAAATTTTTTTTAGTTTGTTTATCAGAAAATTAAAACCCCAGAGGTGATCAAATACCACCAAAAGAAAGCTCTATTTGTGGGAAGAAAATGATAAAAATTTTGTTTGGGTACAGTCTTACATGACCGAGCACTTATCATTCAAAGTATGACAGCGCTGAAAGCTGAAAATTGTCCTGGGCAGGAAGGGGTGAAAGTGCCCGGTATTGAAGTGGTTAAAAGGTTATATATTATTGCGTAACAGCCCCTTGCGGAATTCCTGGTTTTGCAAGAAGGATCAAACATCATCAGAAATGATAATGGACAAATGGCCTGTTTTAAATTAGCCTTAGCTGTGTCGGAGCAGTTCAGTTGGGGCAATTTTAATTTGTATTTATAATCAGGGCTTTTTTTCTCGGAGAATAGGTGCAGGACCTCCCCCCGTCTGAGTCACCACTTGTCTCTGCCCCCTACCCACCTCTGACCACCATCCCTTGATTCCACCCCCTACCCACCTACCAGTACTGCCGCTTTTAGAGAATACAGAACCAAGTATCATTTTGTGGTGCTAAATCATTTTTATGGAACATGTTAATGATAAAAAGAAAAGCAGTAAAATAGATCCCCTGCAGCCAGGAATAGAATCCCAGCATTAGATCCCCACACAACAATAGACTCCCACAGCAACAATGGACTCCACCCCAACAACAATAGATTCCCTGCAGCAACAGTGAACCACCCACAACAAAATATCACACCCAGTAACAAAATATCCACCCAAGCAACATTAGACACCCCCCCAGCAGCAACAACAGATCTCCCAGCAACCAGTATCAATAAAAATAGTCCTCTCCCTCAACAATAGATCCCTTCCAGCAACATAAGACCCCCCCCAGCAACAATAGATTCCCCATCAGCAACAACAGACCCTTACACAAAATCAGATCCCCACCAGTGACAATAGATCCCCCAGCAGCCAATATCAATAGACCCTCCAGCACACCCCACACCCAATGCTATTACATACAGTACATTCAGTGCTGGAGGTGCCGGAACTGCGTTCCCCTGCATTCCAGCTGAAAAAAAGCCCTGTTTATAATATTCCAGCCAAAATGATCTCCAGATAAAAACATCTCTATTAGTAATAATCCTTTATTTTCCCACCATTGAAAAAATGCAAGGATAGTCCTTGGGGAAATTCAGGGATATCACTCTGTCTGTCAGAGACGGCTAGCGAGTGTGATAAAGTAGAACATTTTATAGGGTGACATAACTTACTAGAGATACACATTAGGCTCCATGAACACTAACATTTTTTTAAGCTCCTAGAAGCTGATTTAGCATATTTTTTTCTGCTCCTAGAAGCTAAATAGTGTTATCCTATGTGTCCTTACACAATACTTTAAGCTATTAGCATTTTTTGAGCTTCAGCTTCTAGGAGCAGAAAATAAAATGTTTTTTTTAGGGTTTCTTATGCCGTGTACACACAAGCGGATTTTCCGTCGTAAAAATTTTGGATGGTTTTACGACGGAATTCCGCTCAAGCTTGGCTTGCATACACGCGGTCACACAAAAGTTCGCTGAGCTTTCGACCGTCAAGAACACGGTGACGTACAACACTACGATGAGCTGAGAAAATGAAGTTCAATGCTTCCGAGCATGCGTCGAATTGTTCCTGAGCATGCGTAAGAATTTTGCGCATCGGAATTGGTACAGAGGATCAGAATTTCCGACCAAAAAATTGAGAACCTGCTCTCAATTCCGCCAGCAAAAAGTCCGATTGAGCATACACACGGTCGCATTTTCCGACCAAAAGCTCTCATCGGACTTTGGTGGCAGAATTTCCGATCGTGTGTACGTGGCATTAGAGCGTTTTTCCAGCAGTTTTTCCTAACTGTTCCTAGCTGCTCCTAACTGCTACTAAAATGCTACCAACAGCTTTTTTTTAGCTTTTTCTTCAAGCTAATGCTCCTAAAAGCTATTAAAATGCTACTAGAAGCTGGCACAAAAATGCTATTATCAGCATTTTTCATCCAGTGTTTTTTTGGCATTTTTTTTAGCTTTTAGTGTGCATGGAACCTAAAGCATCAATAGAGATACACTGAGGAGCGGGTTCCTTTTACTGTAGTTTGTGGTGGTTGAGCTATCAGGGCAGGCTTGATGATATGCCATAAGGTTGAAATACCAAAACTTCCTTTAAGCTTGGGTATATATAACGTTAATCTATTAATTCTGGTTATTTGTTTCCCAACATAAAGTTTGATTCTAAAACAGCATTGGGACCGTAATGGGGAAAGATCTTAAAGGAGAAGTCAAGCCTAAGCGTTTTAGGCTGGGCTTCTCCTAAGGGTCACAGGAGTGCAATTTGTTTTGAACTCCTGTGACCCATTTTCAGCGGAGAGTGGTCTGAATTCCACTCTCCGCTGAGGTCACTGCCATCAGTCAAGTTACCGCGTCATCCCGACTTCCCAAGTCTGGATCCGCCAGCTGCCTTGATTGATGGCAGTCTCAGGGAGCCGCTGAGATGGCCTCTCCCCGTCCCTCCACAGGCTCATTGCTCCAAGGAGCATGAAGGATCAAAGCAGGAGAGATGCTGACTGTCAGGCAGCATCTCTCCATTCGGGGAGGAGTGAGAACCGAGCCATCGGCGATGTTCAGTGGCTCAGTTCTCTGTGCATAGACGTCGGGGGACAGCTGCAGCATCAGTCTGATGCTCCATCCACCGAGGTAAGTATGATTAGCAAAAAAAAATTTAAATAAATAAAACCCATACTTCTCTTTTAATAAATATATTCTAGGAAAAATGTTCATTTTAACCTTTCTAATGCCCCATACACACGATGAGATTATCGGACGAATGATTGGACATTTTTTATTGTATGCTAATCTCAGATCTGATGACTTTACTAAAGTCATGAAAATTCCCGCACGACACAGAAAAAATTTTGAAGTGATGTCATGTGTTGTAATGCATTTGTATTGCATTTTCGAACGATAGCTGCACTGATTAAACGAAAATTGTACGATCTGGCATCGTACGAAAAACATTTTTGTGCATGTCCGCTAGAATAATATCGGATGAACTGTCTTGATTGGATCTCGAAAGCTCTGTACCAACGATCTGATTATCGTACGATTGTTTCAAAAGCGGTATTTTCCGTACGATTTTCTGATCCTGTGTACGGGGCTTAAATCTCGGTACAGTTGCTTAACCACTTCCCTACCCAGCCATAGTCATATGACGTCCTGGGATGGGATCTCCCATCCTGGGTGGACGTCATATGACGTCCTGGGATTCCCGGCCGTCTAGGGGGCGCGCGCCCCCCGCGTTGCTCGGGACCCGGTGCGTGTGCCCGGCGGCTGCGATGTCCGCCGGGCACACGCGATTGCCCGTTAACCGGGCCGGACCGTGGATCTGTGTGTGTAAACACACAGATCCACAGCCTGTCAGGTGAGAGGAGACCGATCTGTGTTCCCAGAATGGAGGAACACTGATCAGTCACCTCCCCTTGTACGTCCCCTCCCCCTACAGTTAGAAGCATTCCCTAGGAAACATATTAACCCCTCCCCGCCCCCTGGTGGTTAACCCCTTCACTGCCTGTCACATTTACACAGTAATCAATGCAATTTTATAGCATTGATCGCTGTATAAATGTGAATGGTCCCAAAAATGTGTCAGAAGTGTCCGATGTGTCCGTCATAATGTTGCAGTCACGAAAAAAAATCGCGATCGCCGCTAAAAAAATAAATACATTTTTTTTTTTTTTAAATGCCATAAATCTATCCCGTATTTTGTAGACGCTATAACTTTTGCGCAAACCAATCAATATACGCTTATTGCGATTTTTTTTTACCAAAAATATGTAGAAGAATACGTATCGGCCGAAACTGAGGAAAAAATTTGTTTTTTTAAAAAAAAAATTGGGATATTTATTATAGCAAAAAGTAAAAAATATTGTGTTTTTTTCAAAATTGTCGCTCTTCTTTTGTTTATAGCGCAAAAAATAGAAACCGCAGAGGCGATCAAATACCACCAAAAGAAAGCTCTATTTGTGGGGAAAAAAGGACGTCAATTTTTTTGGGGTACAATGTTGCACGACTGCGCAATTGTCGTTTAAAATGCGACAGCGCTGAAAACTAAAAATTGGCCAGGGAAGGAAGGGGGTGAAAATGCCCGGTATTGAACCGGTTAAAGAGAGGCAGACAATTCTCTAAAGAAGGGGTCAAGTGAATTCCCAGTTAGGAAATAGACTTAGAGGCTCATTGTAAAGTTATTCTTTTAAAGCATAAGTTCACCTTTTTAGGAACATTATAAACGCACATATTTTTGCAGAAAAAAAAAGTGCACTCTTATTTTTTACTGCAGGAGCCTGGAAAGCATTGCACCCGTGATCAGTGGATCAAGGCTGCATAGTCAGGTTTCTGCAGATAAACCCTGCCTTCCAAGTACCTCCAAGTACTTCAAGTACTTTTCAAGTACCTTCATACAGGCTACCTGTTTAAAAGCTGCAGGGTTTGTGAATTAACAAAAAGGGCGCCCATCAGCACCCTCCCAGTTCATTCAGAACTACAAGTTGTCTGCTGTGGTGGATGATGGTACTAGTATATCATTCATTCACAGGAAACTGTGAATGAATGATGTGGCCATGTGGGCGGAGCCCCGCAAAGACGCAATGTCTTTTAAATGACAGCTGGTGCAGGGAGAAGATCCCCTATCCGCTGTCACAAAGGGGGAGATCAGGGGAAAGAGACGTCAGGAGCTGTAACAGGTTACATAGTCCACCCTAAATACAGGTGTAACATGCAATGCTTCAAAAGGTGAGGCAGCAAGAATAATCTGACACTGACCTTATGCGACTGGCAGTTTTTCTTATGGTTAAAGTTACTGTAAAGTTTTTCGTTTTGTTTTTTACTAAAAAGCATGATATACTTAACTGCTCTGTCCACTAGAATTGCACAGATTGGCCCAAATCCTTCTCTTCCTTGATCCCTTGCCCGCGGTCTCGGCTCTTCCTCTTCTCAGTGTGCCACCACAGGAAGCCACTTCCTTTTGTATTACACCTGTGGGCTCAGTTCCAAGCCACACTGCTTGCATCCATAGACACAGACAGTGCAGCTTGGCCCCACACCCTCCTTCCGTCTCTCAGGATTTGACTAACAGCAGCGTGGCCAACAGCCCACTGCCTCAGCAAAGCCTGTGGGAGAGACACTACAGCTGGGCACAGCACTGGATAATGGAAGGCAATATTACCACCTAAATATATTTTAACCTTAATACAGGGAATGCCTTAAGAAAAAATACCTAGGCTTTAGACTGACTTTAATACTTGAATAGCAAGGAAACTACAACATGTTTCTGTCTAAACCACACAAATATGACTATACCACTAACGCTCTAAGGCTGGCCATACATTATACAATTTTCTTGTACAATTTTTCTTTAGATTTACCAAAACCAAATAATGTGATGTCAAACCTAGACTTTTTCAATTTGTATGCAATCAGGCAGGCCCTTGCACTACATAGTTGAAGGTGAATCTAAAGGAAATTGCATGAGAAAAATGTATAATGTATGGCCAGCTGTGGGGCTTGATTTACTATAGTTAACAACCAGTATTTTAGATAAGCATGCTAATTAGCCAGAAAAAAGGAGGCAAAATCAACATCCAGTAGGTTTGGTTGTGGATGACAGTTATTAGCAAAGTATAGTTACAGAACTAATATTTAACACAGAAGCAAAGCCCATGTTACATATTTACTGGTTAGAGGAGCAGGACCGAATTGAGGGGAAATTGTGGATATAGAAGCACCCACTTGCACACTCTAATGCCCTGTACACACGGTCGGATTTTACGATGGAAAATGTGTGATAGGACCTTGTTGTCAGAAATTCCGACCGTGTGTAGGCTCCATCACACATTTTCCATCGGAATTTCCGACACACAAAGTTTGAGAGCTTTCTATAAAATTTTCCGACAACAAAATCCGTTGTCGGAAATTCCGATCATGTGTACACAAATCTGACGCACAAAGTGCCACGCATGCTCAGAATGAATTAAGAAACGAAAGCTATTGGCTACTGCCCCGTTTATAGTCCCGACGTACGTGTTTTACGTCACCGCGTTCTGAACGATCGGATTTTCCGACAACTTTGTGTGACCGTGTGTATGCAAGACAAGTTTGAGCCAACATCCGTCGGAAAAAAATCCATGGATTTTGTTGCCGTAATGTCAGATCAATGTCCGACCGTGTGTACAGGGCATAATATTTGGAAAATTACATTTAAAGGGAACTGATAGTATTTGTGCACATTAAATCATTACTAAGGTCAAGATTTTTTTTTTTTTTTTTTTAAAAAGCATACTCAATATTTTTCTTTTACCAATATGCCTTATGCTTCTGAGCCAGTAGGTGGAGCTTTAGGCACCTTTTATGAAGCCTGCTTGCACAGCTCGATGACTCATCTTAGTGAATCATTCATTATTGGATTGCTCTGACTAATTTTTTACATTCTATATTTGTTGTTTGATAGTTAGTACAGCCATTTCAGATGTAAGTTGAAACCGTTTTTTTCTGAGATATGTGGCCAGGCACATACAAACTTTGCATCATTAAACATGGTGCACAAAAACAGGATAAGTAGGGTGAAGGGTGTCAAGAACAGAAGTGGAGGTAGAGGGGGGGTATCACCTAGCTGACTGGTTGGCTGCTGTATATATTACATATAGTGAGGCTTTGGCTGGCAGTATTGTGAATGAGGTGTATATGTCACCTACATTTCACACATACACATAATAAGGCGCTCCAGGGTTTATGGCCAATTTGGAGACCATCAGTATTTCCATAAAATCTCTTTCTTTGAGTACATTGGGGACACATGATGAAGTAATCTGGGCACACTTGACCATACTGCTGCCTTCAGGAGATTAGACACTAGCAAACAAAGCTGTAAAGACAACCTAGTATAATCCCTCCTACTCCCATCATGCTTCAGTTTTTGTAGCAAGCCATAGTAGGAGTGGATCATACGTGGATCTTAATGTACTCAAAGAAAAAGTATATTACGGTAAGTTACCAACCAGGCCATCCAAGCCATTTACCAAGAAGCAGGATGGAAGAGGAAAGGCATTGATCAGGTTGAGCTGAGCCCACTGAGTCATCAGAGCATCCACCGTGAAGGCTAGTGGATCCGTGCACCTGGAGAAAAACCTGCTGAAAGCCTGCAGATCCAAATCTGGCATCTGATTCACTTCTCTTTAAACTGCAAATCTTCTGGTTCCTCCCTGATGGTTGATATAAGCCAAAGGTTGTGGGGTTGTCCAACTGAATCCTGATTAAATGTTCTCGCAACTGAGAATTCCAGTGTTAAAAAGATAACCACTCAGCTCCAGGATGTTTAATCAGGAGACAAGCTTCTTCTAGCGACCAAGTCATTGGCATTATGAGTATCTAGGCATTCATCATGAGAACCTTCCAACCCAATAGGAGGAAAGATTTCCCTGACTCACTCCACCAGGCCATGGAAATCCTAGTTTTTGGGGTCAGACCTATGTTATAGTCCAGAGACAAGGCCTACTTGTCTCACGCTGCCAGAATGAGGAGTTGCAATGTAATAGTCATAGGGCATCTAGAACTGCGAAGGCTGATCCATGTAGTCTGATACAACAGAAGAGTTACTGTAGCGCAAATTACTGAAAAAGGTCATTTAGGTGCCGGTAGAATGGTGTCAGAACACAAAATGCATTGCGGTTTGTTGCATATGGGGCTGCGTAGCCGCAGCAGGTGCCCATGCCGACCTGTGCCCACAACCAAAAGCAACTACAATGGGCACATCAAAACTGGACCACGGACCAATGGCAGCGAGTGGCCTGGTCTGATGAATTCAAGAATGTTTTGACAAACTTAACAACAAGTTTGAGATTTAGACTTGACCTCCAAATTCTCCAGATCTCAATCCAATCAAGCATCTGTGGGAAGCACTGGAAAAACCGTTACAATCATTTGAGGCCCCATATTGCAACTTACAGGACAAAAATGATCTACTATTGGCAGCTTGCTGCTACATACCAAAGCATTTATTTACAGGTCTTGTGGAGTCCATGCCTCAAAGGGTTATGGTGGGTGAATGAATAAATGATTTGTAAAGAGCTGCAAATGCGAACTGAATCGCCTCAAGGCGCTAGAGCCGTTCTGTGTTGTCAGCTTCTTAGAAGGGGTAGGTCTTGAGTTTTTTCCTGAAGGCCTGATGGTTTTCTTCCATGCGAATGTAAGTCGGAAGAGCGTTCCATAGCCGTGGTCCTTGGACTGCGAATCTTCGTTCTCCCTTTGATTTGTAGCGGTATTTGGGAATGAGGAGGAGGTTTTGGTTAAATGATCGAAGACTGCGATTGGGTGTGTAGTGTTTTATTTTCTCTCTAAAATCTCAATGTTATGGCTGATCAGGTTTTAAGTCTGCAGTGAAGTTTGCCAGTATCCTTGCAATATTAAAACAAAAAAGCAAACTGCACTTGCCATCTATCACAGGTCCAGACTACTGCAACCACTATATCTGAGTACTGGATAACCATAAAACTTATTAAAAAAAAAGGTGTGCTGTCTAATTGAATAAAGAAAAAATAATAAACAATGCATCAACAACAATAATGTGCTATCTCTTTAATGTGCTATCTCTTTAAAAAAAAAGTGCTATTTGTGCTATGAAACATCATAGACAAGAACTAACAATATGCTATGCGCTATGAAACATCAAAAACAATAAATGACAATAACTGATATTGTGTTCTCTCTTTAATGTGATTGTAAAATCTTGTTTTTTTTTTTAGTTAAAAATAACAAATGTTATACTTACCTGTCCTGTGTAGTGGATTTGCACAGAGCAGCCTGAATCCTTCTCTTCTCAGGTCCCTCTTCAGTGCTCCTGGCCCCTTCCTCCTGTTGAGTGCCCCCACTGCAGGGAGCTTGCTATGGGGGCATCCGAGCCGAGTATCAGCTCCCTGAGTCCATTCAGACATGGAGCCACAGCCCAACCTCGCCCCCTTTCTCTCACTGGCCGACTGACTTTGATTGACAGCAGCGGGAGCCAATGATGTCGTGCACCTGTCTCATCCAATGAGGAGGGGAGTCCCAGGCATCCGAGACACTCCTGCAGCATCGCTGGAGCTAGATGGGGCTCAGGTAAGTGTTAGGGGGGCTGAGGGGGGCTGCTGCACACAGAAGGGTTTTTATCTTAATGCATAGAATGCATTAAGATAAAAAAACCTCCTGCCTTTACAACCACTTTAAGTAAAGTGCTGTTATGTGCTATGAAACAAGATCCCAATGATCCACCAAAGTGTCTCATGCAACAAAGACTCAATAAAGTGCATAAAGTCCAGAATTCATATTATAAATGTCCATGCAGTTCACATCTAAAAGTCCATCCACTGCTGTTACCACCGATGCCATAATGATAAGACACCGCCTGGGAGTGTAAAACCACCACCAGAAAAGGAGGGGCTGCTTACCAAAGGCTAACCTCCAAGTTACAGGAGGTTAGGCAAATGTGATTGATCAAAATCCCCCAGGCATCAATTCAACATTGAGAGGAACACCACTGGACCATATTTCAGACACCGTTCACCTGCTCTGGGAAATATGCCAGTGTCACTCAAATGAAGAAAAATACCATACCATGGCCCAATATCTTCAATATCTATTATTTATTAATAAAACAATACTCACAAGCATATCGAGTTAAAAGCATGTAAATGGCGACACCTGCCGATTGGTAGTGTACGCAGTGACTTCACGAAATAGGCTCCGCCAAACACGTTTCGTGGTAAGCCATGTCTTCAGGGTAACAGACCATAGTACAATGTTTCATAGCACAAATAACACTTTATTTAAACAGACATCGCATTATTAGTCATTGTTTTTGATGTATTGTTTATTATTTTTTTCTTTATCCAACTAGACAGCGCACCATTTTTTATGGCTATTCCTGCAATACAGAATAACTAGAACTTTTTTTCGCCTAACCTTATGCTGGCCATACCCATAATGATAGACAATTAATCAATCTGTAAATAGGTTCCCCAAGGATACCAGGTCTTACCTAGATGCACAACCTCTCCAAATTAATTTGGAATTTTAAGGTGTATATTATTCAAATTAGAGACAATTATATAAAAGAAAACAAATTTTATTTTGGTAAACATCATTAAAAGTCATATATTAAAACCAACATGAACAATTTCATATGGTCCTTGTACAAAAGTTTTCGACTCTACATGTTTCGCGGGGACTATGGCTTCTTCAGGAGAATTTGTAAGACTTTATGTACAATATCACTATAAATAAACAAAAAAATATTATAAATTCATAATACAAATAAAGACCATACATGGTCTACAAATCTCAAAGCAACTAAGTTGCGTATATACATAGACAGAATACAGTACAATATATAGGTCATCCGATGAAAAGAATCTCACCCCAAATGTGAACACGACTTCAGAGAACTAGCAAAAAACCACAAGTAGATAGCTCAGCAAAATATCTGTGTGTCATAGAGAGGATAAGCCCCTTGGTGGAATCTGCAGGGATATGAAACCAATTACAATTGGACAAAGAAAACTAAGTCCAATACTGTTTAACGTTCATATATTATAGTTTGCTGAAGTTTAAACATACACTTATTGTCTATCTAATCTATTATGCCTACCATATCCTAGCATATGGTTATGGAAATAAATTGAATACATTTGAATTCCAATAAACATTCTTGTCACTAATAGGGAGATCAATACTTCAAATCCAGTGTGCAACTTAATAGAAGAAAAAGCTGTAGTCTAAAATAAAATCATATAAAAACAGCTATGCGAATAGGTGTCTCAACTAATCATGCACAATAAAATCAATATAGGCTCATCTTTTAGCCATCTCGCTCCAATGTTGACAATCCATCAATGGGAAGACAAGGATTCCCCTTTTCCATACACCAATGTAGTCCAGATAAGACAAATCAGATTCGGCATGCAGGTAATACCTTCAGACAAGGATAATCCCCTACAACCAACAACATAATTGCATATTAATCTGACAAGCAATGCATCCAGATTCAATTAGCATCTCACTACCATAGAGGATTCACCTACCTGAAGCCTACATGACTGTCTTATGCAAATGTCCATTAGGGCGAGCGGCCGCAGCAAATTCACCACCGCCCTGAGAGTGCTTAAATACCCCCTCCATCCCCGCGGCATCTGACTTTACTGCAGAGTTGCGGACGCCCATTCGTCGTTTTCTGTCATTCTCATTTGTTCTCAGCTGAAACGAGGACAAGCTATCGCGATAAATGCATGTCTCACGTGACACAATGATAGACAAATGATCAATCGTCGATTTTAATTTTTTATTTTTATCTTTTGCTTGAATTCAACACAAAAATTATCTGAAAAATGTTTATTGGATTTAACATAAGGACTGATTTTTCCTTTTATTTTAGATGAAAACAATTGTCTTTTGAATGAACTCCTACTTAGGGCAACTGATTTTTGAAAGATATGATTGCTTCATTAAAATTAGGGATGAGCTGAACACCCCAGTTCGGTTCGCACCAGAACATGCGAACAGACAAAAAATTTGTGCAAACATGCGAACACTGTTAAAGTCTATGGGACACGAACATGAAAATTCAAAAGTGATAATTTTAAAAGCTTATATGCAAGTTATTACCATGAAAAGTTTATGGGGACCCGGGTACTGCCCCCAAAAAGTTTTAAAAACAACCGTTTTTTCAGGAGCAGTGATTTTAATAATGCTTAAAGTAAAACAATAAAAATGAAATATTCCTTTAAATATCGTGCCTGGGGGCCTTAGTGTGCCTGTAAAGTAGCGCATCTTTCCGATGTTTATTACAGTACTGCAGCAAAATGACATTTCTAAAGGAAAAAATGTCATTTAAAATTGCTCGCAGCTGTAATGTATTGTTGGCTCCTGGTAATATAGATGAAAAACCATTGAAAAAAAAACAGCGTGCTTCCCCGCCCCAATCCATACCAGGCCCTTCAGGTCTGCTATGGATATTAAAGCGGGGGTCCACCTATCTATCGTTTTTTTTTTTTGAGTTCATTCACAAACTTTTCTTCTCAGCATTACATACTCACATATTGTGTGTAATATGTCCGCCTGTGTCAGATTTAGTCAGGAAAGAATAACTTATATTATTCACTGCAGGCGGTTTCCATCTTCATTGTGGGCATTTGAAGCCCACAAGCATTTATTTCCTGGATGTGGTGAATGCTGTGCTCCCAGCATTCACCGCTCGTTCCCGCACATGCTCAGTGGCATCCTGGGAAGCCTGAGACTAGCTCCCAGGAGTCTGGGAGAGGCTAGAAACACGCCTACTCCCACGGGAGGAGAACCAGGAAGTGCAAAGAAGAATAGAAAAATAAAAGGGAATTACGGCGATTTAAATTTTTTTAAACGGCATGTCAGCATCTAGGCAAGGAAGAGAATACATACAGATATTGTTCAAAATTTGGGTGGAACTCCGCTTTAAGGGGAACTCCATGACAAAATTTTTAAAAAATGGCGTTGGGGTTCCCTTCAGGTCTGGTATGGATTTTAAGTGGAACCCCGTGCCAAAATGTATAAAAAAAAAAAAAAAAAAAAAGATGTGGGGGGCTTATCGAAATCTGGAAGCCTCCTTTAACAAGGGGGCCCCCAGATCCCCCCCCCCCCATGTGAATGGGTAGGGGTAACATTGTACCCCTACCCATTCACCAAAAAAGTTTTAAAAAAGTAAAAACGACAGGAGACAATTTTTGACAATTCTCTTATTAAAAAAAAAAAGTGTCCAGAGACAATTTTTGACAATTCTTTTAATTAAAAAAAAAAAAAGTGTCCCATGATGTCCATCCTTCTTTAATCACGGCGCCCGATGGACCTGGAAAATAGATAAAAAAGCTCCACCTCTATGGAAGGCATCCCGCCGACTGTTGTCTCTTGGCTGTGACAGATGTTATATAGGCAAGGGCGGGGCCACCAGGTGACGTAAACTGGTGACCCATCCCCCTCTGATGTCACAAGATGTCAGAAGGAGCGTGGTCACCCAGTTACATCACCAGCTGCGCAATGAGAGTGGAACGCAGTACCCTGCTGACATCACATCCAGGTACTGCGTTCCACACTGGTTACAGCAGCGTGGCGGATCTTCCAGGTTGTCTGACACGCAGCTCCACACCACTAGCTGGCTAGGAGACACGCAGATTGGATAATCCAGGGAGAACCTCCTGCTGGTCGTCTATTATTATTTGATGAGCCTGTATACACATCCCCTCTTATAAGTATTTTTAACTTTGCGCAATTAAAGTCTTGGTTTTACTGCACTTAGAAGCACCTTCTTTTGTGTTCTAGTATGCGGTTTAGCATTGTCCTGTTGAAAAATGTGAGGCCTCTGGATGTGGGCATATGCTGCTCTAAAACCTAGATATACATCTTTTAGCATTGATGGTGCCTTCTTTGCACGATATGGCTTCATCTTTGCATGATAGAGCTTTACCTTGCATTTTTGGATGGCACGGCTACTATCCAAAGTAATCCTGAGCCCATGCAGAGATGTCTATCACAGAGTCATGCCTGGTTTTAATACAGTGCTATATGAGGCCCTGAAGAACACAAACATCCAATGATACGTTTTAGCCTTGTTCCATGCACACAGATTAGTTTTCAACTAAAAAAAAATCTCAGCAATGTTTATTATAGAAATACCCTATTTCTTTAACTCATTTGGAAATAAAAATTGGTTAATAATCAACTGTGCTTATGTTGGTTTACAAAGGAAAGCTGAAATGTGCAATAAAAAACTGTAGTTAGTAAATTGTGTATCATAGCAAGTGACTCAATGAAATTACAGGTGTGTCTACAAAGAATAGCATCGTCTTTTTAAGAGAAGACTGGGCATGCAGCAATAATGAATGTGGGTGAGGTATGAGGAAAGAGACAGAGCCCATACTCAAAATGATATTTATTGTGCCAAAGGTTGTGCATGCCACTGTCTCATCAGCACAGAGATTAACTACTAGAACATCTCAGAACAAGATCTGGGATTTAGTAACTGTGTCAATTATGGCTCAACAGCGCTAAAAAACCTAGAACTGCCACACTAGCATGGCCTATTTACAAGCCAGGTGTGAATGGCTACATTTTTCATAACTGTATAAACCAAACAGGCAAGTTGCATGTATCTTTCTCATATACATCCAAATCCAAGAATAAACCATTAGTAAATCTATTTTTATTCATAGCCAGTTAAAATGTAAAATGGACTGCACAGCATAATGGCAAATCAGTATTAGGACACAAGTGGAGAAATTGCTGATTCCATCACATTTTGTTTCTGTGTGTTTCTTTTCATTTTACAATGACAAAAAACAGCTATACAGCAATTAAAGTCTTGTGTTTTTTGGGGGTTTAAAAATAACAAGCATGTTATATTTACCTGCTCTGTGCAGTGGTTTTGCACAGAGCAGCCCAGATCCTCCTCTTCTCGGGTTCTCCGCCGGCGCTCCTGGCCCCTCCCTCTTGCCGAGTGCCCCCACAGCAAGCAGCTTGCTATGGGGGCAACCGAGTCAAGCAGCTGCTTTGTCTGTCCATTTAGACATGAAGATGTGGCTCGGCCCAACCCCCTCTCTCTCCTCATTGGTTGACGCCGCGGACTTTGATTGACAGCAGCAGGAGCCAATGGCTGTGTCTCAGGCAATCAGGAAGGAGAGTCCCAGACAGCTGAGGCTCTAGTGCAACATCGCTGGATCGAGATGGGGCTCAGGTAAGAATGAGGGGGGCTACTGAACAAAGAAGGTTTTTTTTTTATCCTGATGCATAGAATGCATTAAGATAAAAAAAACTTCTGCCTTTAGAACCACTTTAAGGACATATACACACATAAACACACTTGACAACATAGTGTAAATCTGGCCAGGTAACTTCTCTCCCTGTCTCTTGCACCAACACAGTCTGAACAAGTAATCTAAACCAACAGTCAATGAAACAAAGTGGCAGCTGGATCTTGCCACATTCCCCACCAAGTCACTTTGTTGCCACTGACAAATGTTGAAGATATTGGGGTATAGGCCCCAAATATTAGCAGAGTGCTTTTCCCCAGCATGAAGCCAGACGGATCTGGATGAATAAGCGAAAGCAAGACTTTTGCCAGTCACAAGGAGACAACTTTTGCTAGGATCTTTACATCGCCATTTAAAAAAAAAAAAAAAAAAATGGCCTATACAATTCGCAATATTCTTTATTTCTCCCTGTTTTGGGAAATAAAGTCATCATAGCATCACACATTCTTTAAGTGCTGGTTTACACTGATGTGGTGTGAGATTCTTTTCTTAGCAATTCCTGTGCGTTTCCCACACTGCATCACAATCGCACTCCATTCACGTGAACCATTGTGGGTGTCTATGTTATGTTAACCATGCCCCAAATACGGTTTGCAGTGTAACTAGCTGAATCGGATCACGTGGGTGTGAACACCCGTGCAAATCAATTCCAGCACAGAACAAAAAAGGTGCCGACACCTTTCTTGCGGGTGCGGTGCAATTCGAGCCATGCAAAATGAATGGCTCAAATCGCATTGCAAAGAATCACATATGATTTCAATATGAATGCGGTACGATTCCTGTCTGAATCACATGCGGTTTCCTGCATCGCAATAAAGTGAACTGGGACTTAATGTCCAATTTCTCAAAAGAAGGAAATGGGGGGGGGGGGGGTAAGATCACTATTGGCTTTATTCCACTCCAGAGAGAGGCCATCGGGATATGAAATTGTATAAATTGGAAATCTATGAAAAGCTGGGGTAATCTCTTGTAGAATGATAGGAATTGCAAGTAAATCACGTTGTTCTAGGGGCAGCTGGGTGAAGACTGGCAATGTGTAAAATGTTTTGCAATTCAGTCCAAAAAGAGGAGAGGGTGCAAGTGTAGGGCCTGATTCACACCTATGCAGGTTGCGGTTTGCATATTCCAGGTGCATTTTGCATTTTTCAATATACATGTTTGATTCATTAAAGTAAAGTCTATGGAACTAAAAAACAGAAACAAATCCCTGGCCCTTTCCATAAAATGCACAGATGTGTGCTATTTTTATCTCCATGTTCATGTAACAGAACATTTGGTATAAAAAACCTCTTTTGTACCACTTTAATATTGAGAATCTCCAATCTCAGCCAACTTCAGGCATAAGTAGTCTAAGGGGTTTAAAGCAGAGGTCCACCCACCACTGAAAAATTAAAAGCCAGCAGCTGCACATATTGCAGCTGCTGACTTTTAATAATCGGACACTTACCTGTCCTGGAGTCCTTGGCTGATGTTTCCATCAGCTGTCGGGTGCATGCAGCCTCCATTGCAAGTAAGGGAACCCGGCAGTGTAGCCTTACGGCTTCACGCCAGGAACCCTACTGCGCATGCGCGAGGCTTCACTCCTCTCTCCTACTGGCCCGGTGGCCAGGGAAGGAGGAGAGACGAGGAGGGAGCCCTAGCGATGACGCAAATACCTGTGGCTGAGGCTCCCGGAAGTGGGGACAGGATACCTGTGAAAGACAGGTATCCTTTCCCCCCTTCCCCCGAAAGGTGGCAAATGTGGCACCAGAGGGGGGAAGGAGTACAACGAGCGGAAGTTCCACTTTTGGGTGGAACTGTGCTTTAAGGTGTATTTTGCCAGGACATTATCATTTTGTGATAATGGTGAATTTGTTATGCTATAGCAGAGTTAATGTCCTATGGGCAACTATATGTATGCACCTATTGGAATTGTTTCGAACGGGTCCCAAGAAACATGATAGTTGTTCTGCGGTACACTGGTAACCTAGTAGTCTGACAAAGCCTTCTAACACTTCACCCATTAGATCAAAATCCACATAACTAATGATATTATCCTTTTACCTGCATATTTTATATTACCGTATATACTCAAGTATAAGTCGAGTTTTTCAGCACATTTTTTTGTGCTGAAAGTACCCCCCTCGACTTATACTCGAGTCAAGCACTTTTCTGCAGCAAAAAATTTCATTTTCCGAACCGACTTTGGGGCCCCGTATCTCAGGGCCACTTGGTGCTAGGAACCCCAAATATCCAAAGCTGGAGTTCCTAGCACCAAGTGGCCCCGAGATACAGGGCCCCAAAATCGGTTCGGAAAATGTCATTCTCTGCTGCAGAAAAGTGCTTGACATTTTCTGAACCGATTTTTGGGGCCCTGTATCTCGGGGCCACTTGGTGCTAGAAACCCCAGCTTTGGAAATTTTTGGTGCTAGTTCCACTAGGTTTGCACACCAAATTTGGGGTTCCTAGCACTAAGTGGCCCCGAGATACGGGGCCCCAAGGTCGGTCAACTGTGTCCATCTGCAGCAATGTCATTTCGGGACCCTTTGGGTTCAGAGACCCCAAATTTTGGCTGCCGCTAGGGGGCATCTAGGAACCCTTAACTACCGAGTTTGAAGTTCGGGAGACCTATGGCTGCAAATGGGCATAGTGAGGCATGCAAATGGGCACAGTGAGGCTGCAAATGGGCATTGTTGACATTCTTTTCCACTTACAGTAGCTGTGCATTTCTCACCCTCGTCATACTCGGGTCAATAAGTTTTTCACATTTTTTTGTGGTAAATTAGGGCCTCGACTTATACTCGGATCGACTTATACTCGAGTATATACGGTAGTTTATGGGAATCATTTTACCAGGCAAAAAAAAGTTTTATACTGTTCTGCCACCTCTGCCACTTTATGAAGCCAGGGGGTGGACACTACCATTCCTTTAAACAACTATGCAGCCTTTTGTGTCACCTTCTAGCCTGTAGAGAGGACTATGAATGAGCGTCTTGCTTAAGCAAGACCCTCCCTCTTCTTGTAAGCCATTTCTTCTCACTTCATGCCCTGATGACAGGGTGTCATTGGCATAGAAGTTATGGTAAAGCAAGAAACAGCAACAAAGTTTTGGCTGGAGATGAGCTTTATAAATGGTAACCTTGGGCTATGTCTACAAAACTCTTAAAGCGGAGTTCTGCCCAAAAGTGGAAATTCTGCTTATTCGTCTTCTCCCCCCCCCTTCGGTGCCACATTTGGCATCTTTCAGGGGGGAGGCGGGAATGGGGACCTGTTTTTGACAGGTTCCCTTCCCTACTTCCGGGAGACAGGGCCACGGCGAAGTACGTCACAGCTCGGCCCTCCTCCCACCCCTTCTGCCGGGCCAGTGAGAGAGCGCAGCTCGCTTCGCTGACTTTAAATTTTTAAAGGGGTGGGCGGAACTCCTCTTTAAGGCTCCATGCACACTGTCTTAAAAAAACATTGCTTCTACAGGAGTTTTGTGTACTGCCTGTAGAAGCATTTTAATGTTATCTTATGTGTCCATGCACATTAGGATGATAACACGCATATTTTGAGCTCAACGCTTAGGCTTAATGTACACAGGTTGTTTTAGAACCTCTCCTGAACGATTTAACTTGACAGATAGTAACCGACATTTAAAAACGTCCGTTTTGCCACGTTTATATGCCGTGTTTAGAAGCGTTTTTTTTTTTTTTAAATAGTCAAAAATATATCTCCATTAAAAATGCTTACACACTTTAACAAGCTGTTACAGGCATTTGGCGTTTGAACATCCGTCCTGAACGCATTTTTTTGCTTTCCAAAAAAAGCATCTAAACTCGACTGCCTAGAAACGACTATAAATGACCCTGTGTACATGTACTGATAAGATAACATAGAGGAGAGTTCAGGGGCAGCTGAAAAAAAGACTCCCAACTGCTTCGTCCCTTTACCAGCAGCAGTGTACATGAGGCCTTAGAGGCAGGAAAAAAAAACCCTTCTGGTTCGCGTTTCTGATTGTAGCTCACTTACAGAAAAAACATAAAAACTCTCCTAAACTCGTCTAAACTTTGTACAAAAATACTCTATATGAGCGTTTTTTATTGCCAAGAGAACAGTTGTTTTTTAAGCCCAGTGTGCATGGAGCCTTACAAAGAACATAGTTAGAACATGAACATGAACGCTTCTATGGGGCCAAATATACACAATAGTCTTTGTATCCGTGAGAATGAAAACCAGAATTGTCTCCACAGTAGTCATTCAGATTCTCTCTTTGAAACACACAGGGAAAAATGACTAGTATTAACAACCCACACAGTCATCACTTAACAGGGTTTGAAAGGGTTTTGAAAGGCTATATACAGTATATCACAAATATATTTGCAAAATATTTAGGATGGGTGTATTTGCGGTTTCATGTACTTGTTTGATTTGCAGCACCACGTGCAAAGAAAGTCTCATATGACTTCAGAGAACCTGGAATTAACTTCCCAAATTCAAAGGAAGTGGATAGGGAAATAAATCTATGTTCTATCAAAGTGCTATGTATTTAATGGCTTTTCACAATGGATATTAAAATCAACTCAGAAGCAGTGCTATGTTTAGGAGCAGTTTGAACGCAGAAAGCAAAATGCAGAGGGGTATCAGGCAACAGCCACATATGAAAGCATGTTTGGTCGTTGAAGATTCTTATGCCACTGCGCCTCTGCAGAACGAAGATCAGTTCAGCGGAAAGGTAAATATCAACCTTTTGTGTGTTAATCATAAATACATCGTTAAGGGGGGGCGTGGCCTGGACATGGCGGTGTAAAGACATGTATTCTGTGAGCTCTGGGCCTCCCCTGCCTATCCTGACACAGTGCCGACATTCACCACCTGTTACACTGGCATACTAATGGCGAGAAAGTACAGGACAAGATCGTCAGCCCGTGCAGCCCATTCCCGCAACTCCCAGGGGGATAAACAACATTATTTCCAACACGCACACCGCATCTCTCCGGGCGACATAGTGGCGGCACCATGTGGCTCAGGCCGGAGCACCCAGACCATGCCGGACCCGGCTGCATCTCCTACCTTCTCCGTCTCGGACTCTTTACCAGAGACCCCTGCACTCTTCTGTCTGGATCCATCGGAGTTGGCTAACTCCTCACCGAGGGGAGACACAAGCCGCCTAGACAGAGATATCCGGGCACTCTTACAGGCCCTGCCCACGAGACAGGACATTGAGGCCTTGATGTTCAGAGTGGAGGGAACGCACCGCCGAGACATCCAGGTGGTGAGAGCGGACGTCCACTCACTCCTCGGAGAGGGTGGACACAGGGGAGGCGTCGATATCCTCACTGGAGCATCGTGTGGCGGCCTTAGGGCGCTCCTGCATTTACCAGGCAGACACAGCGGTCGACCTTCAACTCCACCTGGAAGACCTGGAGGATAGAAGCCGCAAAAAATAACTTGCGGTTGCGGGGTCTACCAGAAGCTACAGTCACCGAAGACCTTCCTGCCACTGTAAGTGCCATCTTTCAGAAAGTCCTCAAGTCCCTTCAGCTCACTGTGGAGTTAGACAGGGTCCATAAGGCCCTGGGCCCTAGGTCTAATGATCGCCTTCATCGCTACCCACAAAAGGAACTGATCCTCCACTCAGCCTATGAATCCGGTGAGACCGAATTTGACGGTGCCCCCATCAAAATTCTCCCAGACCTGTTTAGGGAAACATTCCAGCGCAGGGCCCATTTGCGCCCTGTTTGACCTGGCTAGAGACCGGGGCTGCACCTACAGATGGGGCTACCCGCTGGCAGTCACCTTTCGGACAGCCTCCTCATCTTTTACCCTCTGTGCTCCTGCTGACCTACCGGAATTATTTGCCTTCCTCGATGTGGAACCTATCCTGATCCTGAATTGGCTCCAGATTATACCACGCACGGGGGGGTCGCCCCAGCCTTCCAGGTCCCGGAGTTTCCCTCAAGCATGCCAGCAGAGACCTCGGAGGAAATCCTGTGCCCCCTCCGGAGAACAGTCTTGGGAATCCTAGATGATGCTTATTCTACTCCAGCTGCTGTGAGGTACATGACTACGGGACTAAAGGAGGACGTTCCTAGCAGCAGTGTTAATTTTAGTCTTAGGACTAAAATGGCATTTTAGTTTTAGTCCCATTTTAGTCTTCTGCAATTGTTTTAGTTTTAGTCGTATTTAGTCGGCTAAATCTCCAGTACATTTTAGTCGACTAAAATATCCTACGTTTTAGTCGACTATAATCTCCAGTACATTTCAGTAATTGCAATTTAGTTTTAGTCATAGTCTTTTGACTTAAATGGCATTTTAGTTTTAGTCTCATTTTAGTCTTTTGACTAAAAAAATGGCATTTTAGTTTTAGCATCATTTTAGTCTTTTGACTAAAATGGCTTTTAGTTTTAGTTTCATTTTAGTCATCTCAATTGTTTTAGTTTTAGTCGTATTTTAGTCGACTAAATTAACACTGCCTAGCAGTCCCCGCCACTAACATACAGCCGGGGTGGCTGGCTCTCTCCCTTAACTGCACTTTAGAGGTCCTCCGGCCCTCCTTGCAGCTCTACAGGTGCGAAAACGAAACAAACCCATCAGAGAGATAGCAAAAACATTAAGTGTGGCCAAATCAACTGTTTGGAACATCCTTAAAAAGAAAGAACGCACCAGTGAGCTCAGCAACACCAAAAGACCCGGAAGACCACGGAAAAAAACTGTGGTGGATGACAGAAGAATTCTTTCCCTGGTGAAGAAAACACCGTTCACAACAGTTGACCAGATCAAGAACACTCTCCAGCAGGTAGGTGTATGTGTGTCAAAGTCAACAATCAAGAGAAGACTTCACCAGAGTGAATACAGAGGGTTCACAACAAGATGTAAACCATTGGTGAGCCTCAAAAACAGGAAGGCCAGATTAGAGTTTGACAAACATCTAAAAAAGCCTTCACAGTTCTGGAACAACATCCTATGGATAGTTGAGACCAAGATCAACTTGTACCAGAGTGATGGTATGAGAAGAGTATGGAGAAGGAAAGGAACTGCTCATGATCCAAAGCATACCACCACATCAGTGAAGCATGGTGGTGGTAGTGTCATGGCGTGGGCATGTATGGCTGCCAATGGAACTGGTTCTCTTGTATTTATTGATGATGTGACTGCTGACAAAAGCAGCAGGATGAATTCTGAAGTGTTTCGGGCAAAATGATCTGCTCATATTCAGCAAAATTCTTCAGAACTTATTGGACGGCGCTTCACAGTGCAGATGGACAATGACCCGAAGCATACTGCGAAAGCAACCAAAGATTTTTTTAAGGGAAAGAAGTGGAATGTTATGCAATGGCCAAGGCAATCACCTGACCTGAATCCGATTGAGCATGCATTTCACTTGCTGAAGACAAAACTGAAGGGAAAATGCCCCAAGAACAAGCAGGAACTGAAGACAGTTGCAGTAGAGGCCTGACAGAGCATCACTTGGGATGAAACCCAGTGTCTGGTGATGTCTATGCGTTCCAGACTTCAGGCTGTAATTGACTGCAAAGGATTTGCAACCAAGTATTAAAAAGTGAAAGTTTGATGGATGATTGTTAATCTGTCCCATTACTTTTGGTGCCTTGTTCGTTTCATTTCAAATCCATTGTGGTGGTATATAGAGCCAAAAAGATTAGAATTGTGTTGATGTCCCAATATTTATGGACCTGACTGTAGCTGTGATGCCCTCCAGTCTTCCCCCTGCCTCTGCTTAATGTTTACTATTGCATCGTGGTTAATCTGGCTCAATCAGGAATATGTATTGTTTACTATGAGCTGCACTAGGGCAAGGGGGTCATTGCATGTTCATAACTAGATTTGTCTGCCTTAAAATTTAACATTTTCATGCCTGATATCGCCATGTCAAACTTCTTCCATGGGTCTGCTGATTGGGGGCTGGAGCTCTTCAACAATGGTAGATTTGCAAATATTGTGTAATTTCAGTGAAGACGCGTACAGCCCTTCTAGTGGGGTGGGCTATGGGTCAGTCATTAGTGTTACCCAGTAGTCTTACGTGGCATGTTCTCTCTGCTGTCCATTGAGGTTTACATCTCACCATCCTTGTGCCTGGTGACTGACATGTAACCCCTCCCTTGGTATGAGATACAGGTCCTGGTGGCTATGGCCCTACCTAATCTTACTATCTTTCCCATCCCCCAACCCTCCCCCCCCCTTACCCCCACTCCCCCCCATACCTTTCCTCCCATCCCCATGGAGGCCTCAAACTTATGATGGGCCCTTGTAAACACCTCTGGGACACTGTTCTACCTCTGCTGTGATTGAAGTGAGCTGGACATCAGTATCCATGGATGTCTGGAGATTCCCTTCTCCCTTTGGGGACGGGGGAACGCTCATGCATACAAGCAGACTCTTGAGGTGTGGTTTGCATTGAATCCCTATGTACATTGGGTTACATGTCAAGGTTGACCATACCATCTGTTATGGTTTAAGTTACAGTTGAAGTTACTAGACATATTATTTACCGCACTTGCTGCTCTTCGTAATACTGTTACATACTGTTTGTGCATGTTGATTTATACACATCAGATTTTCGGCTCAACTGTTTTCATTCATTTTCAAGGTCTGGGTGGGTGGGGACAACCAGAGCTCCATTCCCAGTTATGTCTGTCCCCACCCCCACATAGGCCAACGCTCAGTCTGGCCTAGCCTGGCATATACAAGACACCTCGGGTAGCCAATGGACATATAATAAAACATTGTAGACTCAGGATGACATTATGTAATGCACACTTGTAATGAGGTATAGTATACCAAAACTGTTCATATTGCATTGTATGTCCTTGAACCATGTCCTTTGACTAAATAAAAAATTTGAAAAAAAAAAAAATACATCGTCAAATGTATTTTTTAAATTCAAGCAGTGCAAGTACTTGAATTTGACTTGGGATTAGCTTTCATTCCTTGTACAGAGCAGAGTGACAGAGATCGGCTGATCAATGTGCTGCTTCTCTTTTCACTGTCCACACACAGGGTGGATGGTGACTTGAAAGTAAAAGTGGAACTGAAGCTGAGAAAGATCAGGTCCCCTCCTGTGCTAGACAGGACTGTGTATACCTCAGGACTGGAAAGACAGAAAGTAAAAACTTTTGGCATGCAAAATAGTTTTTGTGTATGCATTTCATCTGTGTAATTAGCTGTTTGCCTTTAGTTCAGCTTTCAAATTTATGATTTAGAGTAGCTTTAATAGTGCATAGCAACCATATTTCCATGAACTAACATCGCACATCATTTCTGCTCATTACACTGCTTTATTGCACGTTAGTTTCTTTGGAATTACTGTTAGCTACTTTGTATCTTGAGACATCAGCCTGATTTAAACAATTTGAGTGATATCCGCCCACTCCTGAACATAGCACTGTCACTTCTGCTAAATAACCCCAGGCTCAGAACGGGTAAATGTAAAAGTAGTTTTGTTTGAAGACTGCGCGTTCACATTCTAGAACAAAGGTAATACAAACCAGCCATGGCCAGAATGCATTTAAAAAGTTGTATATCTAAACACATGAATACATATGTGTGTAATAAAGGTTCTTATAAAGAAAAACTGCATTACGCCATACAGTTTATAAACTTTCTTGGTATTTCATATGTCCACTCAACACAAACAATAATGGTAATAATGCGTAAAACCTAGCCAGAAGGGATTTTCCATGTAAACCAAATCAATGTATTTCCGGCACTCAATGTCACCATAAAAAGCAATAGCAAATAGAAAAATCAATCGGTGCAATTCTTTTACATTTGACCATGCAAAAAAAAAAAAAAAAGATGTTAATGAAGTATGGGACTAAAGGACCTTGAATTATGTCTTAATAAAGAAACACTATCTGTAAATACTATGCTAACTGTGCTATGCTTCATAAATCTGCATGCCATGCTACTATTACCTTCTGTTTTAATAGTTGGGGAGCCAACTGTTTTGCACAGTGTAAAATTAGCTTGTTTCCTTGTTTTATATTACCCTTACTGCCTCTAGAGCAGGTTTGGCAACCCGTCGATTGCGATCTACCCATTCACCGCAGGCAAGTGACGGGTGGATCACGTCCCTTCCTTGCCAACTCCCTGAACCTGGACAGGAGTGGGGTAGAATTTTACAGGAACTGATCCCCTGTATTTTCCCCAGCAGCAGATAAAAGCTGGCTTTTCATCCTCTCCCTTCTGCCAGAATTTAGCTGCTTCAGTGGGAAAAAAGGGGGATCGGTTCCTGTAAATGCCACCCCCACCACCCTTCAGATAAGCCAAATATCTGCTCCTCCCACTGCTTGCAGTGGTTCATTCCGCCAGGTCATACATCCTGTAGTGTCATATGAGCTGTCGAGAGGATATACAGCATGCAGCAGTAGGAGTAGTTATTCACGGCTTGAGTGAAGATGGCTATTGGAGCTAGTTTGTTTTTTATCTTTTAATCAACTGGTTTGGCTGGAGTTCTGCTTTAAAAAGTATTTGTTACCCCAACACTTTATATTCTTGATATGTACCTGTTGTGCCATGGACTTGTATGAGAAAGTATCCTGTTCTCTTTGTATTGTTTCCTTTGTGTGAAATCCCTGGTGTTCCTGCCAGTCCCTTTGCTCTCCTATTAAAAACTGACCACACTAAGCAGGAGAACACACTTTGGTCAGTTCTCTAGCTATGTTGGAAACTCAGCCTGCTCTCCTCCAATGTTTAGACTTGTCTTGATGTGCCCCTGCTGCACAGCCCTTCACTGGGAAGCTCATTGTGCTGCGGTTTCTCTTCCCCAGCTCTTATACAACTGAGAACAGAGAGAATGTGATCACTTTTAAAAAGGGAAAAAAAGTCTGGTTGTCACACCACTTCCTCAAGCTCAATCTATTCAAAACCGAACTAATAATTTTTCCTTCCCCATGCACCCGTTCCCCCAATTGCTCGATGGCACAACTATAAGCCCATCCCCACATGCCAAGGTCTTGGGTGTAGTGCTGGACTCTGAACTCCACTTTAAGCCTCACATCCAATCACTGTCCAAATCTTGCAGCCTCAACCTCTGCAACATCTCCAACATATGCCCCTTTCTAACCAATGACACAACAAAGCTCTTAATTAACTCCCTGGTCATCTCTCACCTCGACTACTGCAATTCCCTTTTCATTGGATTACCTCTACATAGTCTATCCCCCATTCAATCCATTATGAATCCTGCCGTCAGACTCATCCTCCTTACCAACCACTCAATATCTGCTACTCCTCTCTGTCAATCCCTCCACTGGATTTCCGCTCACCCAACGATTTCAAATCAAAATATTAACAACTACTTACAAAGCCATCCACAACTTAACCCCCAGCTACATCACTAACCTAGTCTCAAAATACCAACCTAATCTAATCGTCCTCTTTGTTCTTCTCAAGACCTCCTACTCTCTAGCTCCCTCGTCACCTCCTCCCATGCTCACCTCCAGGACTTTTGTAGACCCGCTCCAATCCTATGGAACTCCTTACTCCAATCTGTCCGATTATCTCCTACTCTATTAGCTTTTAGACGATCCCTGAAAACTCTCCTCTTTAGAGAAGCCTACCCTACCCACACCTAACAACTGTTTTTTCATTTTCTCCATCAGTTCATCCCCCATACTAATTACCTTTTGTTTCACTTGACCCTCCCCTTTAGATTGTAAGCTCTAACGAGCAGGGCCC
Source organism: Aquarana catesbeiana (assembly GCF_042186555.1). NCBI lineage: Eukaryota > Metazoa > Chordata > Amphibia > Anura > Ranidae > Aquarana > Aquarana catesbeiana. The sequence continues at coordinate 371,601,182 of NC_133327.1, forward strand.
TCTGCTTCCTCCAGTAATAAATTGTATTGCAACTGTACTGTCTGCCCTCATGTTTTAAAGCACTGCGCAAACTGTTATATAAATCTTGTATAATAATATTAATAATAATAATAATTTCTAATGTATTTTATATCTATACAAAAATGTTTTGCCTTTCATTTCTATTTAAGACTGAATGGGTTGTTTTACAAGGTGATTGTTTACAATCACTTTAAGACTAGCTGCACTATAGATTTTTAATTCATATCAGTGGATAGCGGCACAGTGCAATGTGAGGCTCCTGCAAATTCTGCCTCCAGCTTTGTGCCCATACTTCCATATGGGCTTTCAGTCACAAAGCTGGAGGAATCGTGATTGGACTGGGAGGGCGCTCATCGGTGCCCTCACAGTCTGTTGAAAACCACATACAACTGCCATCGTGGAAGACAGGACTTGTAGTTTCTTCATTCACAAATTGCTGTGAATAAATAACGTGGCTGTGTGGGGCTGTGCGACATTTTTAAAATGTGACATCGGGTGCTTGGAAAGGATCTCCCACCCACTGTCACAGGGGAAGGGGAGAGCAGGGCATAAGCTGGAACAGGTTACATCCTAAATACAGGTGTGCCATATAACATGTTCTAAAGGTGAACTTGGCCCTTACTCAATGGTAGTGGAGAGGATTGTAAGAGGAATTTTATTGCCGTAAGATGCACTTTATGCTATGTCTACTGTAGGTAGCTTTCTGATACAAAAAAAAAAGAAGATACAAAAAAAGAAAATGAAATACGTACAGATTTCTAAGAAAAATTGGGTTCACAACCTGTATAAATGAAACTAAGTTCTTGAACACAAAGCTAAAATAACAACTATAGTTGTGCATTTTAAAACGTGCTATCTTTGTCGATTTATAGCTGAATTCCAGCCATACTTTTTTCCAACACACTTCCTTCTGTTGAAACAGATTACTTTCAATTGCTTGAAAACTTGCATCTCCACAATTTAACCCATTAAAGCTGCTGTAGCTATCTGGAGCCTGTCTTCATTTCCTGTTTGAAAAACTTCAATCATCATCAATCACCTGTCCCCCTGATCCATACTGTTGTTGCCTGCCTCTAACAGCTATTATTAGCTCTCTATGCCATCAATCATTTTGTTGCATGATATGAAAGAACACATGCAGGATTTACTTTAGGTCTGCATGCTCCTTTGCTGGTGCAGACTTTAGCTGTGCAATCTGCAGATAAATTGCTTGATTTCAAATCAAGTAAATCATGTCATTCAGACAAGAAATTAAGGAATTACAAATCAAGAAACTGTTTAGCAGATTGCAACACCCAGTGGCCAGCAGGAAGGAGCATGCCTGTCTAAAGGGATGTCAGGGATTTGTTCTTTCATATATTGTTCCAGCTTGTAAAAGAAGAACTAAGGTGGTGTTGTTTTGCCCTTCTGTTTTGCGTTTTTGAGAGCAGTTTTCTAGCAAAATAAAAGCAAAATGCGCCTAAACGCTAGTACCAAATAAATGAGTGTTTTTTTCTGCCAAGTGAACTGGCGTTCTAAGCCAGTGTGCATGGACCCACAAGAAGATTAAGCGAAAGAATTATTAAAAGTCTAATGGTGTCATAAGCTATAAAGTCGATATTTTAACACTGGTATTTAAAACTTATGCAATAGAAGTCACTCAATTACAGAAAAAAAAAAATGTATGTATATATATATTCTTTTTTTATAATAAATACTGTACATAGTTACTTTCTTTAACTCCATCAACTTTCTATGTGATGTAACAATTTTTAGCAAGGAATAATTTGTATTTGATGAAGAAAGTCCTGGATATGCCAAATGTAACAAATTTGGTTTCAATGCTACTCGCTGTAATATTTCTTGAAGTCATACTAAACACACATTGTTTAATTTACATTCTCTCTTCTCTTTGCACTGTAATTATTTTAATAAAAAAAAAAAAAAAAAAACAACATCTAATTACCTTTTTTTGTAATCGATTTACTGTACAGCCATCACATGACCCAGATCTTTCCCAGCTTGTCTGCCAGGAAACATAAGCAGGAGGAGCTTCCAGTGCTTTGCTACTTATCACATTATCAAAATTAACCACTTTAATATCAGGCCTATTTTTCAAACTTGTTGTTTACAAGTTAAAATCAATTTTTTTTGCTACAAAATTACTTAGAACCCCATAACATTATATATTTTTTTTCTAACACCCTAGAGAATAAAATGGTAGTCATTGCAATACTTTTTGTAACACCGTATTTGCGCAGCGGTCTTACAAGCGCACTTTTTATGGAAAAAATTCACTTTTTTGAATTAAAAAATAAGACAACAGTGAAGTTAGCCCATTTTTTTTATATTGTGAAAGAAGATGTTATGCCGAGTAAACTGATACCCAACATGTTACACTTCAAAGTTGAGCCCGCTCGTGCAATGGCGACAAACTTTTACCCTTAAAATTCTCCATATGCGACGTTTAAAAAATTCTACAGTTTGCATGTTTTGAGTTACAGGGGAGATCTAGGGCTAGAATTATTGCTCTCGCTCTAAAGATCGTGGAGATACCTCACATGTGTGGTTTGAACACCGTTTTCATATGCGGGCTCTACTCACATATGCGTTCGCTATTGCTCGTGAGCTCGGCGGGGACGGGGTGCATTTAAAAAATTATTTATCCAGGAAGAAGGACAAGATCGCCTCCGCTTCTGCCAATGGCTCCGGTAAGCAGAGGGGGGGCCCTCTCCCGCCACCGATAAAAGTGATCTCGCCCTCCCCCTCCGCTGAGACCACTTTTATCTGAAAGCAGACCGCCCGCTGAAGAAGATACCGGGGTTATGGTAGCTAGCTGCTGACATAACAATGATATCCCTCTTCAAACAGCCGATGTATAACGACGGTGGGTGGTCCGTAAGTGGTTAAAAAAAAAAAACAGCCTTTGGGATACAGCAAAAAAAAAATTATTATTATCAATAAACTGTCTTATATTTCATACAAATATACAGTATATATGAAATCAAATCAGTGTTATATTTTGGCAATAACACAGTGAGGGCGGATTTCTGCCAGTCACATGTTGTGTCACGCCCCTCCAGCCTGTGTCTTAGAATAACAGGGACGTGAAGCCTCCATCAATCAAGGTGTAATATCCCACCCCATTGTGTTCAGCTGGTTAGTGGGCATGGTGGAGGGAGGGAGTAGGCTGTCATTTACCACTCTATAGTCACATGGGCTGCTCAGATATAATAGAGAGGATAGATATACACTGAAAACTGAGCATGTGCAGAGCTGCCAACACTGCTCTGCAAAATCCCCAACTGCATTGGGGACATGAACAAAAAGGTGGAGAAAGAGAATAGCAGAATAAACAGTTTTTTTTTGCAGACTACAGAAATTGAATCCCATAGTGACTGAGTAAGTATAAACAGCGTGTAACAACATTTATTCACAGTTTTTTATGATGTGGGTTTAGTGACACTTTAAGACCCCTTTCACACCTTTCTGTCTGCCAATTCCCACTGAGCATGGGGATGGTTGATCCATGTCTGCTCCATTTATGCAGAGCGGACACAGACACAGCCCGCTCCCCTCTACGGCCGGCCAGATGTTTAAATTAGAAAAAAAAATATTATTATAACACAAAAGAACTGTGTTCTGAAAATCTCGTCCCCTGAAAAGACAGGGCCCTAAATGACTGTACGACTCTGTAAAGCGTTCAGACCTGTAAAGCCACTGCCTGCAATGGCAGGCAGCGGCCCAGTGTGCAAGGGCCCTTATAGCCTATTGTGGCATAGTGTTTCCTTATGTGAATGGGCCTTTAGATTTCCAATGTCATTTACCAGGGCAGGACAAAATCAGATTATGGGTGCAAAAAAAAAAAAAGGTTTCTGGTAGTGACATTTTATATATGAAGCAAAGTATTATTTTATCTAGCTAAAGTCAACAGTGCACAAGCCTAACTCTGGGAATTACAAAATAACTACCCTTGCAGTGGGCCTCCCTGCACAATAAATGCTTTTTAACTCTAGGGGGTGAGGGTCTTTGGGGATGATGTAAATCATTGTAGTAATCGCACTACATACAGTGAACAGTGAAGGATGTGATCTTCAGGATTCTGCTCCAGCAGCTTTCCCTCTACACACTGAAAGTGGCACTGAACTATGGTTTAAAAAAATTCTATTCCATTATGTATTCTTAACTCAAAAAAGTACCTTACATGCCTCCTCCATATCTCTAACTTCCTTTTATTTTTGCTGCTGTGATCTGACGTCCTGTTAGAAAGTGGCTACATTTGTTCTTTATGATCCTACTGTATGTAGGAAGGTAGCTATCCTCTCTTGCTTGTTCCCGTACACCCTGCCCACACCCTGGGTCCCTGCTGTACTTACTTCTGTGGGTGCTGAGCTGTCACTGTCCATGCAGTCCATGTAGCAGTCTGTGGATTTGAAATCCCTGTTCCTCTCCCTCTTCTCTGTTCAGTGCTTCTGGGACCTCTTTTAAGCTTCATGTACACATATGACCGCCTCCGCGGAAAACCTCAAAAACGCTGTAAAATCATGGCAAAATCGGTCAAAATGTTCCTATCCTGAAAGCGATTCTTCCACGTTCTGGAGACGGAGGTTGAGGGAGGATGAACCTCCCCTAACCGCAGTAGCTCCTAAATGATCCTAAAAGCCTATGTGAACATTAACACATAGGCTTTTATGGAGTGGAGTTTAGGAGCTTTGGCAAAAAATGCCAAAAAGCTCCTAAACTCAAGTTTAGGAGCTTGCTCACCTTATTAATCAGAGAATTTTCTGAATGGATGTGCTGAGATAAAAGGTCATGATGTCCAAATCTCCACTTCGTCCACTCAGAGAATACCTTGTATTCATTCAAAAAAATCCAAGGTGTTCTCTGAACAGCAGTGAGCACCTCGCTGTGTTCAGAGTGAAAAGGGGAGACTATCACTGTATGTAACGCAGACTGCTACCGTGATTTTTAGAATCCCTCCAGATATCAAAGATGGATACTAACACCAAGCCAAGCTAGCCCAATGGAAGTTTCCAAAAATATAATTCCTGCAGTCCTGCCTAAAATTATTTATTTGGGGTTTAGATACACATTAGGACTCATTCACACACAGTTCAGTGACCTGCATTTTTCTGCTCTGGATCAATGCAGAAAATAGTCGTTTTCCATGAGCCCCATTTATAGTGTAACTCAGTCAGGGGAGGGGGTAAAACACAGAGATGTAGTATTTTACCACGGTACACTGGAATACTTGTCGCTTCCCGTGGGGGCACTCGTGCGTGCTTGCACCTGAGCTCCGCTGCTGCACCCATTGACACAGACTCAGCCCTGCCCCCCACTCCCTCGTCACTGGCTTTGATTGACAGCACTGGGAGCCAATGGTTCCCAGTGCCCCAGCAGAGCCAGCGAGACCCATTAATGAGGGGAGAGAAGAGCTGCAGACGTACACAGCGCTGGATCGAATGAAGGCTAAGGTAAGTATGGGGGGTGAGGGGGGATGCTGACACCTAAACATTTTTTAGCCTAATGCAAGGAATTCATTAAGGTAAAACATGTTTAGGCTTTACAACCACTTTAATTCAAGCCTATTTAAAGTTGTTGCTAGGGTCTATTGTATTGGGCAGTTTCTTGGCTCTCCTTTTGTATTTCAGGTAACCCCTTGCTGTTTCCAAGCAGGATCCCAGCTTCACCAGGCACATTGCCTGGTTGTCTGACAATATTTGATTGTCATCCAACCAGGATTCTCATTCACTTTTAAATATCTTCTCTCTGAGGTTTCTGATAGCAGATAGATCCTTAAAGCAGAGTTCTGCTTCTTTGTCTTCTTCCTCCTACCCTCCAGTGCCACATTTGGCACCTTTCAGGGGAGAGGGGGGAACTGGGACCTGTTTTTGACAGGTCCCCCTTCTCCTTCCTCTGCCGCTGGGCCAATAAGAAAGCGCAGTGCGCTTCGTGCATGCGTAGTAGGGAACCGTCTGTGAAGCCGAAAGGCTTCACTGCCGGTTTCCCTTGGTGGAGATAGTGGCGGCAGCACCCAACAGCCGATCCAAAGATCGACTGGAGTTCCGACATCATGGGCTCCATGGACAGGTAAGTGTCCATATATTAAAAGTAGGCAGCTACAGTATGAATAGCTGCTGACTTTTTTTTTTTTCCCAGGCTGGAACACCTCTTTACAGTGGAGCTCTAGTCAAAAAATCAAAGTGATGTTAAACCTTTTTTTTTTTTTTTTTTTTAATTAAAATAACAAACATGTTTTACATACCTGCTCTGTGCAATGATTTTGCACAGAGCAGCCCTGATCCTCCTCTTCTGGGGTCCCCTGATGGCACTCCAGGCCCCTCCTCTTCAGCGAGTGCCTCCACCCGTGTGTGCTACCGAGCTTTTATAGTCATTTCTAGGCAGTTGAGTTTAGAAGCATTTTGGAATGCAAAAAAATGGGTTTCGATGGATGTTCAGAGGCGCCAAATGCCTGTAACAGCTTGTAAACGCGGTAAGGCTTCATGTACACGGGACGTTGTTCAACCTGTCCTGAACTATTTAACTTGACAGCTAGAAACTGGCGTAAAAACAGCCGTTTAGCCGCGTTTACATGCCGCGTTTAATCGCGTTTGCGTCTAGAAGCGTTTGGGAAAAAAAATTATTTTTTTTTCAAAATAGCCAAAAATGATAAAACGCCTGTAAACGAAACACATTTAGCCGTATTTGGCATTTGAAATGCCTCTAAACACAGCTTCTGAACGTATTTTTTTGGGTTAAAAAAAAAAGCCTCTAAACACAACTGCCTAGAAACCACTATAAACGAACCTGTGTACATGTACTGATAAGATAGCATAGAGGAGGGTTCAGGAGCAGTTGAAAAAAATGCCTAACTGCTCCTAAACGTCCGTTTATTAGCAGCAGTGTACATGAGGCCTGACTCACGTTTAGTTTACAGACGTTCCTCATTTTGACCAAAAAAAAAAACAGTTTACAAACGCTTCTAGGCGCAAGCTAAACAGACATTTTTAGATGCCAGTTTCTAGCTGTCAAGTTAAATCGTTCAGGAGAGGTTAAAGCGGGGGTCCACCTATCTATCGTTTTTTTTTTTTGAGTTCATTCACAAACTTTTCTTCTCAGCATTACATACTCTCATATTGTGTGTAATATGTCCGCCTGTGTCAGATTTCGTCGGAAAGAATAACTTATATTATTCACTGCAGGCGGTTTCCATCTTCATTGTGGGCATTTGAAGCCCACAAGCATTTATTTCCTGGATGTGGTGAATGCTGTGCTCCCAGCATTCACCACTCGTTCCCGCACATGCTCAGTGGCATCCTGGGAAGCCTGAGACTAGCTCCCAGGAGTCTGGGAGAGGCTAGAAACACGCCTACTCCCACGGGAGGAGAACCAGGAAGTGCAAAGAAGAATAGAAAAATAAAAAGGTAATTACGGCGATTTAAATTTTTTTAAACGGCATGTCAGCATCTAGACAAGGAAGAGAATACATACAGATATTGTTCAAAATTTGGGTGGAACCCCGCTTTAAACAACGTCCCGTGTACATGAAGCCTTATAAATAAAACCAAGTTTTGTAAACAAACAACAATATTGTTTTTTGACCAGCGTTCATTTTTACATCAAATTTCAATTTAGTTTTAGTCATAGTCTTTTGACTAAAATACCATTTATTAGTTGTATTTTAGTCACCTGAACTGAAAATGAATTTTATTTTTGTTTAGTTTTCGTCAGTGAAAACATGCAGCTGACAAAAACTATGATGAAAATATTTTCATAGACAAAATTATTATTGCTGGCCCGCAAATCTGTTATTTTTCAACAGAACAAGCTCTCTTGCAGATTGTATCCATTACAAGGACGAGACAAACCATTAAACACTGACAGGGGTGATTAAAATTATTAGTTTTATTTATTCATGTAAAACCTTTATTCCAAAAGGAAAAAAAAATGTTTTCTGTAACTGATTATAAAATGTGAGGTGGAGTTTGGCTTCAATTTGTAGTGCATTTAAATCTGCTAGTCCATCTAACACTCCCCTCCCCCCCAGACTAAAAAGGCTGCTGTCCAAAGGTGCCCCCTGTGTTCGTTCATCCAGAGAGGGGGCACTCTAAGGGCCAGTTCACACCATGAATCACACAGGAATGCACAGCACATTCCTGTATGACTTACATGCAATCCATGTGCAGTGCAATTTCAGCCCATTCATTTGATTGGGCTGAAAGCGCGCCAGACCACACCGAAAGTAGTGCATGCACTACTTTACAAGAACAACAACAACCATATCACGCAACCTGCTTTTGGTGTGTTGATAAAGTGATTGTAAAGGTTTGTTTTTGTTTTTTTGTAAAAATAACAAACATGTTATACTTACCTGCTCTGTGCAAGGGTTTTGCACAGAGCGGCCCCGATCCTCCTTTTCTGGGGTGTCCCGGCGGCGCTCCTTGCTCCTCCTCTTCATTGGTTGCTCCCACTGAGAGCCGCTTTCATGGGGGCACGCCCCCGAGTCCTGCTGTCTGTGTCAATGGATGCAGACGGCGGGACTCGGCCCCGCCCCCGTGTCACTGGATTTGACTGAGAGCAGTGGGAACCAATGGCTCCTGCTGCTATCAATCTATCCAATGAGGACCTGAGACAGCGGCTGGAGCTGCTGGGCTTGTGCTCGTCGCTGGAACGATTGGGTTCAGGTAAGAAAAAGAAGGGCTCTGGGGGGCAGTTACAATGCAGAAGGTTTTTCACCTTAATGCATAGAATGCATTAAGGTGAAAAACCTTGAGAGTTTACAGCTCCTTTAAATGAATACTGACACCTGCTGTAGATCGCAAATGTAGTGCGTTTTGAAAGCGGTGTGGGAAACATGCACAGAACTATAGGTTTCCCGCAATGCGTTCTGGTATGAACCAATGGCTGGTGTCATAACTGATCACATGTGCAGCATCATGGCAGTTAAAGATTATACAGGGGCCAAGATGGCAGCTCCCATGGCTGAAAACGATAGGAGGGTTGTCCCATGACCCTTAACTATTTCCTGAACGCACTATAGCCAAAAGACTGCTACAGTGGGGTTGTCCCATTCTGGGAGGGCATCCATGGACATTCACCCAGTACTCTGCCTCCTGTGTGCACCTTGGAGCACGCATCCAACGCCTTCTGTGACTGTTGTATCCTTCAGACACATCTGATCACAGATCGTGGTAAAGAGCCAATCGCAGGGGCTCTTTACCCTGTGATCAACTGTGTCCAATCACAACTGACCACGTGTAAACAGACTTGCCAGTTATCGGCAGTCCTTTCCTCACACGCTGTATCTGTGCAAGGAAAGGATTGCCATTAACCGGCAAACCTGTCAGCACATTGTTTACATTGATAATCAGAGCACTGATCATCAGTTCTCCGATGATCAGTGCCCAACAGTGCCTCCTCATCAGTGCTTGATCTGTGAAGAAGAAAAATTACTTATTTGCACAGAAACTAAGAAAATCATTTTGTTTTGTTTATCGGCTTTTTTTTGTTTATTTAGCTAAAAAAAACCTTAGACTTACCGGTAACGTTATTTCTATGAGTCTTTCAGGACAGCACCTGGAGAGAGCGCAGCTCCACCCTCTTCCCAGGAAACACTGCAGTCATTGCTTTAAAGCCTGGACTCTTCCACCATGGCCTCAGTTGTCATTGAGCACCTCCAGCCATGCTGAAATTATATAAGCAAAACATAGCAATAACATCATATTAACATTTTTAAACAGGGGAGGGTCATCGGCGCTGTCCTGAAAGACTCGTAGAAATACCGTTACCGGTAAGTCTAACTAAGGTTTTCCCGCCTAGTCTTTCAGGACAGCACCTGGAGATGATGAGTGAGTATTTACTCTAGGGAGGGAACAACCACCTGCAGGACCTTCCTGGCAAATGATTGCTCTGCTGCCAAGAGCAGGTCCATCCTGTAGTGACGAGTGAAGGTGGAGAAACTCGTCCATGTGGCCGCCTTGTAGATTTGCCCTGGTGAAGCCCCAGCTCGTTCCGCCCAGGACGTTGCTACAGCCCGAGTTGAATGGGCCACTATCCCTGCGGGGGTTTCCACTTCCGTAGCCCTATAAGCTTCATGTATAGCCATCCAAAGTCACCTTCCAATTGTGCTTTTAGAAGCTCCGTAACCCTTACGAGATCCCAAAAACAAAATAAACAGACAACTGGACTTTCTAAACTCTCTTGTTACCTCCAGATAACGTAATAAGCATCTCTTTATGTCCAGACCATGAAATTCCCTCTCCTTAGGGCAGGTTAGAAATGGACAGAACGTTGGTAGAACTATCTCTTGGAAACTGTGAAAAACTAAAGAGACCTTCGGCAAAAACCCCGGGTCTGTCCTCAGCACTATCCGGTCCAGAAAAACTGTCAAAAAAGGCTTAATGATAGATAATGCCTGTAGTTCACTAACTCTTTTAGCTGAGGTAACTGCTACCAGCAGAGGAAGTTTTATTGACCAATATTTAATTGTGGCTTCTTCTGATGGTTCGAAAGGTCTTCTAGTCAGACCTTGCAAAACCACTGATAAATCCCATTTTGGGAAAAACTTAAATGGAACCGGCCTAGCCCTAGCTAGTGCCTTAAAAAAATCTGACGAAGTTTCTAGTGCATCCAGACCAGCCGCTTAGTCCTGCCTGTTCAGAGAAAAGTAGACTGGTACATTACATTCGCTTGTGATGCAAAAAGGTCAACCTGGGGAACCCGCTACTCTGAAATATCTCCGTACTTAAGCTCCATTCCGAATCTAGCACCCTTCTTCTGCTTAAGAAGTCCGCTATCTGGTTTAGGCTGCCCTTCAGATGTACTGCTGTTAAGGATGCCAAGTTGTCTTCTCCCCAAATCAGAATCTGTAAGGCCAAGGTTAGAAGACACTTGCTTCTTGTGCCCCCTTGCCTCGAGATATAGGCCACCGCCGTGGCGTTGTCTGATAACACCTGGATGTGTTGGCCCCTGATAAACTCTTTGAAAGCCCACAGCCCCAGGAAATGGGCCCTTAGTTCCCTCCAGCTGGGGGACCTTCTGGATTACTCTAGTGTCCAGTGATTTATATCAGTGATTGTGTCCCAATGTGGTGCCACATCCAGACGATCTAAACAAAACAGGGATATCCCCTAAGTGGACTTTAAAGGCACTGGCACAATTGATTTGAAAAAGTATACATTTATTACAACTGATAAACAGAGTCAAAAATAAAAACAGAATACATTGGAATGATTAACAGTTCCTATGTACAAAATACAAAGTCACCACAAAGATTGCCACTGAAGATCTCGTATTCCAACTGACGCGTTTCAGAGTCTCAATGTCTCTTTCTTCAGGGGTGTTATAAAGGGAGGTCAATTATAAATGTATATTGTAGTGGTATCACAAATGAAACATTCCAATAGACACATTTAAAAACAAAGAACATAAGCGGAACTGTGTCTCCGAGATTTGCCTGTTTGAAGTAGCTGGTCTTGACAGCATTCGCTGACGTTGCCAAAAATTGATAGAATTTGAATAATGCCGGGCTCCCACAGGGGGTGCTGGATAGCTAAAGACACTGAAGCCAAGAAAAGGGTGTTGCCCTGTACCAGGTGGGAGCGGGTTACTGATGCAAGAATAGTATGAAACTGTACAGCTGGTATATACTAGTAAACCAAGAGCAGTCATGTGGAGATGTGTCCTGGCATCCAAACCTTCATGTGTATGTCGAACTACTGTCCAGGACCCCTCCGCCATCCTGCTTTCCAGATGTGCACCCCACCCCCAGGAGCTTGCATCTGTTGTTAAAGTTTTTGCTGCGGGAAAATTCCAGAACAGACCCTTGCTCAAATTTGTTCGCCTCCTCCACCACCATAACTTCCTCTTGACTGGAGAGGGGATCTTTATCTGTTTCTCCAAAGACTCTCTGTAGGTCCAGTTCTGCAGAATCGCCTGTTGGAGGTCTCCCGAATGGAGGCAGGCACAATGAACAGCTGGGATTGAGGCTGTGAGAAGCCCCGGCGTGGACATGGTTGCCCGAACTGTAAAAGATAAATTTGTCTGTACTTTCTTCACTGCGGCCTGCACCTTTATTATTTTCTCCTCTGGGAGAAAAATCTTTTCCTGTACCGAGTCGATGCCATACCCCAGGAAAATGATCATCTGAGAAGGAATTAGGTTTGATTTTTCCTTGTTCAGAAGCCAGCCCAAATTTTCTAAATGGATCTGCGCCCTTCTTAAATCCCTGCACAACAGGTCTTTTGAGCTGGCAAATATTCTCTCCTCGTCCAGATAAGGTACTACTGAGACCCCCACCAGCCTGAGCGGTGCCAATGCTTCTGCCATAATCTTTGTGAAGATCCTTGGGAAGAGGAGAGACAGAACAGGAGGGCCCTGAACAGAAAGTGCAACACTACCCCCCCCCCCGCTCTGATCGCCAAACGCAGATACCTCACTGAATATATTGTGTCCATCCGTAATTTTCTTGTATCGAAGATCAAATTCAGTATTAACCGGAACTTTCCTGATGGCTTTTTTACTAGGAATACAAGTGAATAACACCCTAGTCCTTCCTCTTCCCAGGGCACTGGGATGATTACCTTCTGTTGAAGGAATTCCTGCAAAAGTGATGTCATCGCCAAAGATTTTTCCTGATGCTTGGGAATCTGCGTGACATAAAACTGAGATGGCAGGTTTTCCGAGAATTCCAGTGCGTAGCCCTCCGAGATCACTTTGAGGATGAAAGCACTGTATGTCACTCCCTCCCACTGTGGGAAAAGGGACTGCAGCTTTCCTCCCACAGTCGGGAGACCGTCACTGGGTCTTAGTGAGTTGGCTGGGGGGGGGGCGAAACAACACCCCAGTCCTTCCACGACCCCTCTGGGACTGCCAAGGTCTCTTCTGTCCTGTTTCCTTTGAGTCCCGGGTCTGGTGAAAAGGACAAAAAATTTTCTGAGCTTGTGATGCAACCTTCTTTTTAACTGCAAAGTTTTTCTTTTTCTCTGTGGTTCTGTTCAAAACAGCATTAAGATCAGGGCAAAACACCAGATCCCGCTCAAAGGGTAGACCACACAGCTTTGTTTTAGAGGCTGAATCGCCTGACCAGGTCTTCACCCACAAAGCTCTTCTTGCAGAATTCACTAATGCTGAGGATCTTGCGGTCATCTTTACTGATTCTGCCGAGGCATCTGCCATGTAACTTACAGCTTTCTGTAGGACTGGCAGAGTCTCCAGCAAATCTTTGCAAGAGGGCCCTGCCTCAATATGGCTCTTTAACTGTTCTAACCAGTGTTTTAAATTTCTGGCTACTACGGTCAATGCCATTTCAGGTTTGAGATTGGCTAGTGTAGAATCCCAGGCCTTTTTTAACAAGGAATCAGCTCTTTTATGCATAGTGTCCTTCAAGACCCCCATGTCCTCAAAGGCTAAATCAGTATTAAGCGACACTTGCAAGAAAGCTGCATAAAGTTTAGGCCTCTTATTCCAAACTTGCATGCTATCCTCATCAAAAGGGAATCTCCTTTTAAGCGACCTGGAAAAAAAGGTCCTCTGACAACACTTTGAGCACCGGGAACACCTGATGCTTGGGGGAGGGGAAACCTGCTTAGTCTTTTCTTTGGCTTTAGCCCAAAAACACACCAAGCAGAAAAAATATACCATAAATAAACTTTCACAGTCCTTTCGCCAATGCGAGGACCGGAAATTGCACCCGCCGAGGCCGCCTCCCCCTCATGCGTTCCAGCAGCTGGAACCGGAAGCTGCCATGCACCGCCAGAAGTCCTGCCCCGTCCGGCAGTGACGTCACCCGCCACTTGGTACCCGGAACAACAGCAGGCTTACCAGAGACGCCGCACTGATTCACAGTTCAGTCTCAGCCCTCTCCCTATGGTCTGTCGGCACGGGACCTCCGCCGGCCTCTGCCCTTGCGGGGCTCGAGAAGAGAAAAGGCACTGAACACCCCCCACCCATCAGTGGGGGTGTTGGGCTGACCATACAGAAAAAAAAGACAACACCACCAAGGTATGCCCTAACCCTACTCCACCTGGAGAAAGCGCAGCACACCCCTGGTCCCCTGCAGCACTTCCACCAGGAGGAGGAAACACTATAACTGAGGCCATGGTAGAAGTGTCCAGGCTTTAAAGCAATGACTGCAGTGTTTCCTGGGAAGTGGGTGGAGCTGCGCTCTCTCCAGGTGCTGTCCTGAAAGACAAGGTGAGAAAAAAAATCCAGTGGTGACTAAATACCACGAAAAAAAAAAGCTCCATCTGTCTCAAATATGATAACATTTTATAAGTGTACACTGTTGCATGACCGTCATTGTCATTGATTGTCATTCAAACTGTGACAGCATAAAAGCTGTAAATTGGCCTGGGCAGGGAGGGGGTGAATGTGCCTGGTATTGAAGTGGTTTAAATAAGTTTATTGATTTTAATTGTTTAAAAAAAAAGGGCCATGGCTTAAAGGGGTTGTAAAGGCAGAAGGTTTTTAATCCTAAAGCGGTGTTCCACCCAAAAATGGAACTTCCGCTTTAAGTGTTGGTGACCCCCTGACATGCCACATCTGGCATGTAATTTTTTTTGGAGAGGAGCGAGTACCCTGTCTTTACAGGCACCCTGCTCCCACTTCCTCCCTGGCACCGCGGCGCCGGAAGGAAGATCACCTCTCCCCCCTCCCTCCCTACAATCTTCTGGGACACGTCACAGGTCCCAGAAGATTGCCTGGCCAATTGCAGTGCGCGCCCGGCTGTGAAGTCACAGCCAGGCGCCCACAGTTAGAATGCCGGGGGCGGGGCTTCATGCACCCTGCATCGCTGGACCGTGGGACAGGTGAGTGTCTGATTATTAAAAGTCAGCAGCTACACTTTTTATAGCTGCTCACTTTTAGATGGGTGGAACTCCGCTTTAAATGCATTAAGATAAAAAGCCTTCTGTGTGCAGCAGCCCCCAGTACCCCCTAATACTTACCTGAGGTCCATCTCTGTTCAACGATGTCCACGAGTCCCTTGGCCTGTCCGGGACTCTCCCTCCTGATTGGCTAAGACACAGCAGCGGCGCCATTGGCTCCTGCTGCTGTCAAAGTCAGTTAGCCAATCAGGAGACAGAGGGGGTGGGGCCAAACTGCGGCTCTGTGAATTAACACATTGAGCTGCAGCTCGGCTCAGGTGCCCCCATAGCAAGCTTGTTATGGGGGCACTCGACAGGAGGGAGTGTCCAGGAGCACAGAAGAGGGACCCGAGAAGAGGAGGATCTGGGCTGTTCCGTGCAAAACCACTTCACAATGCAGGTAAGTATGACATGTTTGTTTTTTAAAAAAATAAATAAAAGACTTTACAATCACTTTAATATTTTCCAAGCTGTGTCTTTTGTATAATAGAAACATAGAAAAGTGACTGAGTAGTCCATCGAGTCTTCCTATTTTATTTTTTGTCTGAGTATAGATCTGTTTTTGTCCCAGGCATGTTTGAAGCCATTTCCTGTCTCACTATAGATACAGTATAATAATACTATAATAAACCTTTTCTATTTCAGGTGGCTTGGTTATAGGTTCTATTATAGGGGGCTGCAAACCCTTTGAGCGTTCCCCATAGAAGTGTGCTCCTTGGAATGTGACAAGTACAGAAGCCAGCACTCCATCAGAAGGAGAAGAGTGGGACTGTTAGCACTGATGTGAGAAAGCTGGTGAATAACATTCACACATGGGAAGGAGGAGGGATGGAGGAGGTGGGACCACCCCAACATAAACATTTGTAGCTCAGTCTCTCCCCTCCCCCAACACAACTTGTGCAGAGGAGGAGGAGGGCGCTACAAACACATAACTAGCACAAGCTTGCCATCAATAAGCTGACAGGAGTAGCAGTGTGCAGCCACCTCGGACATTGCATTACACACAAAGGAGCGCTGTGACAGATGCAGGGATAAGGTGCGGCGCCCCGCCCAGGACACGCCCCCTCCGTGACACTCACCCGTCTTTCCTCTTCGCTTTGTAAACATGCCCGTACGTTCCACGACCCACTTTGCAGCCTTCATACTCAAAGAGGTCCTCCACCCGCTCTCGCTCGGCAGACAGCTTGCTCTTGAACTCGTAATCCATCCTCCACGGCCGGCCGCTGTTTAACCCATCAATGCGCGCCCCCCCGAGCGGGCTGCCGGCGCTTACATGGGAAAACTAGCAAGCTCTCCCTCCACCATTTCCTTGTTTTTCTTCTCCTGTGCACACACACACACACACGCATGCCATGTACTTGGCCTGCACAGCGCCCCCTGTCTTTACTTTCTATTTCACACATTTCAGTGACCGGATACAACAACGGTTTGCTTGTCTGCCCACAGCTGGCGCGTCACGCCTCGGGGGGGGGTCGGCTGTGTGTGGAAGCGGGAACTTTCTTCTCAGGGGCTGCTGAAGGAAGCTGGCCTGAGAAGATAAGAGGACGTAAAGGGTTGTTTTTTATTGAAAAATAAATGACGGCCTGCATTTTTTTGACAGGAAAGACTGGCTGGCCTCAAAGTTTCCACAGGCATTGAATAGGGCATGTTCACACATAAACGTGCTTGAAAAAATGGATGTTTCGTTGGCGTGCTTGTTTATGTGAGTTGACGTACATTTTTATGTGCATTAAAGTGGTTGTAAACCCTAAAAAAAAAAAATGCAAGACAAAGGCATAATGCATACTAGCTCATTATGACACACTTTGTAATGGATAAGAACTACAATCTAGTTCAAGGTTATCTGCTGCTGTTCCTAATTAGAAAGTGTTAATGTGCATGCGCTCTAGAAGCAAACACTCTGACGTGTGTTCAGCTTGGTTACTTCTACACTTCTGTTTTATTACAGGGCGGTGCTAATGTTTTATACAGATAGAATAATAGATTATACGTCGTTGCTATGTCAGTCTAATAGGTACATCTCATTGGTTGAAATACAAGAGAAATGGAGAGACTTGATGCTGAGGCTTGGTTGTTGCTGGCTCTGTCTTCACTTCCCCATTCTTGCGTTGCATGGGTAGCAGGGTATAGGCGCCATCTTAAGTTTTTTTTGTTTCCAGGGAAAAAAAAATGGAAAGTTTATTACTAAAGTTTATTGGTGTTTTATTCCTCAGATTCGATACTTGGGTTTCATGGCTTTAAAATGGCACATCGGTCGGCTCGTGTACCCGCTACTGTTCAGTGATCCCGGTGCCTCAGTGCTGCAAGGGATTTTCTTTGCCTTTTGGCCAGTTGTGTGTGGTAGCAGCAGTTCCTCAAGCTGGATATACATTATGCAATTTTTGTTTTCCAATTTCTTTTAGATTTACCTGCAGATGTGTAGTACGAGGGCCTGCCGGATGGCATACAAGTTGAAAGTGTATAGGTCTGGCCTCGTATTGTATAGTTTTGGTTGAGTCTGGAGAAAAGTTGTGCAGGAAGATTGTATGGGGTGTTCCCAGCTCTTGGCTGTTCCAAGGGCCCTCACTTCCGATGCCGTATTCTCCTCAGTTAATACCTATAGGTGTCCTTCCTGTCCTAGACTTGTTGTGTACCTTAACTAGTTGTCTGTGTCCTGCATGCCAGGAAGACCAGTGCCCCAGTGTTGCACTATGCCCCTGTCATTCATGTGAGTTCTGTCTGTCTGTAGGCAGTTTATTTTGTAGGGGTGAAGGATAACCTGGTCTGATTACCGAATTGATAAAGGAGGGAGAAGGTATGCAGCCTCTAAAGAATTGAGGTTACCTGTTGGCAGGTGGTTTTCAGTCCGGGTATTCAGACTATTTCCCATCCTTAAGAAAAAGAGAGGCTTAATGGAGACTGTCTTTGGAGCTGGAGGTGGGGCACTCGGTACCTTAAAACACTATGGAGCTGGAGATACTCAGGGCCACATTGGGAGGCCTTGTGCTACATATCAGGGAAGGGGTTAGGAAAGCCAACTTGCTATGTCCAGCATCACTTTGCAAGGACAGGCAGGTGGGGGTAGTATCCAGGTTGCCTATGAGTCGTAATAGATTGGTGGATGACTCAGTTCCAGGATCGTCAAAATCTAACTTGCACTGTTCTCATCCCTAATGGCAAGGATTTAACATTATGCAGATATCACGGTCAATCTGGGTACTATCCTATCAGACCCTACTATGTTACACCCTGGAGTCCATCTTGTTCTGATGGTTTGAGTCTGGACAGCCTCAGATGACTGGTACTGATGAGTGCTGGAGAAAGGAAGGTATTGTGCTATGGGAAAAGGCAACAATGCTGGCACAGGAGGGGGTCGCGTCTAATGGATGCCGAGGTAGTGCCACAACTGGTCCTAAACAAAGTTAAAAATACTTGAGACCAGGGTGCTGGTATCATGCACTGTATTCAGCATCAGGTTAAATGGTACTCAGCAGGGTACACTACCTGGGGGAGTCTATTGTACATCTTCTCTGGCCCATGGCATGGATGTAGCAGGAACTCCGGGTTGTACCCTGATCACCCCTGAAGAAAGGTTTCATAGCAAACCTGACATCCCTTTACACCTACTGAAGTAGTTAAAAGTTGGGTAGCTTGAGCAACAGAATTAAGATAGTGCCAACAGTCTGTGCAGGGTGTGAACAGAAGGGCCCTGCTCAAGGGGTTTATGATCTAAGGAGAGGAGGGTGGTACCAAAATAATTGCAGCTGGGAATATGGAGCTGGCTGAGGTAACATTTTAGGTGGACGGTAAACGGGGTAGGCTTCCCGGAATAAAAGAGTTTTTGTAGGGATCACCTAGGTGTGAAAAGGGTAGGGCCTGGCTGGACATATTGGGGTGGGGAGTTCCAGAGGTTCTGGAGTGGTCCTGATGTTGAGCATGGGAGGAGGTAACAAGGGAGCTGGAAATCAGGATGTCCTAGGAGGAGTGAAGTGGACGATTTGGGTGATTTCAAGATCAAAAGAGGTCAATCCAAATATCTCAAACTAAGGTTTACCGTCGTAGGGCCGCAGCTTTAGTAAACTCCACCCTGTTGCTGTCCTGATGTGGGTAGCTATTAAGAGACCGATGTAGAGTATTGTGCGCATTTAAAAGAGGACCCTAAAACTATATTTTTCTTTTTGTTGTTTTGGGAAAAAGCCTCTAAAAAATTTTTGAGCAATAAAGTGTAGTCGGGTTTGACTAAATTATAAAAGTTTTTGGCAACCATTGTTTTGTTCTCTCCTTTTTTTTAATATTTTTTTTTTCTTGTACCCGACTTGTACATTTTTAGTGACAGTGATCCTGGTCACCTATTGATCACTAATATGGGAGAGGAGTTATCTATTTTTATTTTTTTGTTCCTCTTTATTTTTTATGTTTTTTTTGCTAAAGTTGCTGCTGCAACAGCTGCAATGTATTATTTTTCAAGGCACTTTATAATAATTTTTCAGGACAGTTATATATTGTTTGTTTTTATAAATGCAGATTCAATGCTTTTTGACATAACGTGCTGGGTTGAAGCAGCATTAAACCTGTATGTTTGGGTCTTTTTTCTTATTTTATTTTTTTCTATTCCTTCTCCTTCCTACATTCTTTGTTTCATATTTTTAACTTTAATTACTTTAGTGATGGTACCAGTCCATTAGCTGATAATGTTCTAACCTCTATATCTTAAAAAGTAAATGTATTAGTCTTCTGGAACTTTTGTTTGAATATCAGAGATGAGCTGTGAATTGTTTACCATTTCTGCTGGACTCCGTTTTTAAAAGTCCAGTGGGTCCTATAGAATGGTTTCCTGAGACATACAAGTACCATATTTCACAAAGTATCCCTGGACATCCAAGTCTTATGTCTTAATGTAATTCTCCCTCCCCTAGTCTGCCTACTGCTTTAACCTGAGCCCCATGAGCAGGTGTGGTGAACCCAGGGACCTGGTAATAGCAGGCAGTATTGACTATCCCTACCATCAAGAGCCATGGAGGATACTGGCTGTTGCTTGGACTCTGTACCCCGTGGGGATTCCACTTTACTTATCCACATTACACCCCTTATAAGTATTTAGCCTTAATGGCCACACCGCTGCTCCTGTCTGGCATTCCTCCAATAACTGTACACTGACGTTCTCCTCTCTCTTTTTTGTATTCATGCACAACTGCCTGGAGGCCCGCCCAACCACCACCGGCAGAAAACCAAGTCATTTCTTGAGACAAATGTGCCACGAATAAGACTCTCCTGAACTTTCCTTTACCATGCTGAAAAGTGCTGTCTCGCGGTCCGATCCAGTTGTTACAATCATTACACCATATCCCCAAGTTACAGGACTAGATATTCCAGGATCCCGCCAGCAGTGTTGGAGTTTCGCTCTTCCAAGGCAGGGGGGCAATGAAACATTGTAGTACAGGGCACTCATGGTTCGGATGTGAAGTCTCAAAGGCACCAGGATTGCTTTGTTGTCTCAAGTCTACCTCAATGGGTTCCGGCGTGTTCTCAAAAGCAAGAGGAGGCCTCAATGGTGGTGGGCAAGGGTCGGGGGTTCTGGACTGTTGTGGGTGGGTACAGGATCATTGAGGGAGGGCATAAATTCAAGAATAAACTTCAGGGGGGACTGTGGTGGAGATTTGGGCCCTGAAGGTGATGGACTTTATTATTAATGTGACATACAGTGATCTTTCATTGACGCTATAGTTTCAGAACATGTTTAGAATCAACAGAGACATCTTACCCTGCTGTGGAATGTTATCTGGAGTAGCTATCTGACCATTTCGTAGCACAATAATGTCACTTCAAAGGAGGTGGGAGGTGGGAAGGAAACAGGAATAACCTGGTCAGAAAATAGTAGCTGGTGTCCTAGCTTAAGTGAGCCTCTCACCCCCATCTGATTATGTGAGGGAATAGGACACTTCAACCCCCCACCCTTGAGGGAATGTGGCAATGTCTTAGCATATGGAAGGGGGGTGAGGAGATGTGGGGTTTTACAAGTGTGTATATATTGGAACTCAGATCATTGGCTCAGTCTATTTGGTTAGCGATCTAAGAAGCATGATGGCACGTAAGGTTTTTTCTCTGTAAATGTACCTCTTACACTTTTCTAGTGTGTGACTTCATCTTTTCTGTAACTTTTCCTATCCTACAATTTGTCCTGATGTACTGACAGCACTTGAATGTCCTTTATAACAATATTACAAGTTTCTTTTCTGTACAATAGTAAGTTTGAATAAATTAGATTGTTATCCTTTCACACAGTTATTACTCATTCTTAATTCCATTGGTTATGGCTGCAACCCCATGGGTCGGTTCTTATATAGACAAGGTTGTATTCACTTATTTGATGTATCAATAAGCGGGTAAGTGAGGTAGGTATAAAGATCTCCATATAGCAAAGCAGAGCTAATCTGTATACTATATAATAAGTAAGGAGTTGCATAGAAACATGTATACACATAAGAAAATAGGCATTTTTATAATTATCATTATGTACATTACATTCTTCCACAGTCCCCCCTAAAATGGCTATTTTCTTCTGTCCCTCATCTAAAGGTCCTACTTACCTGGCCCATTCTCCTCAGCAACTCTTTTAGACTGTATATAGAGTTGGGCAGCAACTAGTTCACTACCCCCTAGATACAGCTGGAGAAGTGCAATCGGGCACTATCTATCCCTATAACCCTAAAGGATTGTGAGATTTTGCACAGGGAGTGACTGTAGAGGAGTGAAGGGTTTATCATCTTCCATCATAAAGGGGGTCCTCCTCTTCTTGGTGGAGAAATGTAGGTGTGCTGTTGTCTACAGCCTTGCTCATTAACTTCTTTACAAAAGGTAGAATATAGCATACAATCAGGGCTAAAAGAACCAGGATTATTAATACCGTTACCCTTATCCGGGCGAGCACCTTCTGCCACCCACTCATCCAGCTAAAATATTGATCCCATGGGTCTGTAATACCTGAGTCCTTCTTCAACTCCAGTGACAGATCTTCTAATTTCTTTATAGCTAGAGTAACCTTACCATTTGGGCCAGTATTATCAGGAATGTAGCTGCAACAGGTTCCTGTTTTTTCTATCATTTTACAGACACCTCCTTACTCAGCTAACACCATGTCTAAGGCGGTTCTGGAATGTCAAGTAGGAAGTGGGGGCTAACTGGTCAGCAATTCCCTGGAGGGCATCTTTAGTGTAATTCACTAATCTTTGTTGGTTATAGTATATGTAGTTGATCCAATCTACATTCTTGGCAGTTATTATGGGGATCAAAGACTCAAAACCAGCAAATTCATCAGGGACCCCCCTTGGAACCCCTATGGCATCTATGTACACATGAGGGTCAAAGCTTCCAGAGAGAACTGCTCACTTCCTCCTCTGTGTGCTGGGCCAGTGTATGTATCAGGGGTATCTTCAGTTAGGATATGCAGGGGCATAATGACCTTTGCAAGGGCACGTTCACCTGTCCAGGTTCCCTCCAATCTGGTCCTGATTTATAGGTCCCCGCAAATCCAATACACATCACCAAGTGACTGGATTTTGGTTCTGTGTTAACTTCCCCGAGACCTCACTGTAGGTAGAGCAGTATCCTTCGGTGAAATTACCCAGGAACCTTCCCTTACCCTGGTAATTATAGTAACAGGTGTAGTTCTCGGGATATATGGTGATGCCCTCTCCAGGCTTTGGGATTTTGGTAACTATAGGATACTTCTTTTTCCACATTTCGCACGCAATGTGATTGGTAGATGTATTGGTGAACAAGCTGAGGAAACATTCCTCACTGTCTTGTAGGATCTGGAGAGGGACTGTCCCTAAGTGTGGCCTGGCACTACCACAAACATAACAGTTACTTCTGTTATGTTGGTTTGCACTGAATCTCATCCACTCAAGCTACAGATTAGTGTCAGAGAACCCGGTTTCAGCTGCCATCGTCTCTTCAAAGGTTGGGTTTGCAATTGCTATCATGTCTTTTATAGCAGTGGTGGAAGGTTTAAGGGGATTTGCTATTGGTTTTGATACGTTATACATGTCTTTTAGGTAAAATCTTGCTATCGGAACACCATACGATGGGTACCTGCCTAACCGGTAAAGTCCCGCATTACCAGGGGTGGGATTCTCAATGTTTAAGACAAGTCTGTCTCCGTCATCACTACACCATGACTTCCAGATGGACATACACTTAATGAGGGGCTTCCCCATGTGATCTTACCTTTTTAAGGCGCTCTGTGGTTAATACCTCCAACCTGCTCCAGTACTCCATCCTACTGATCCCCAATGGTCACAGTTTTGTCCCCGATAATCATCCGTTATACATATGTATATCTGATCCGGGTGAATCGTCATGCAAGCCTGCTTTCCCCAACCTGTTCTATACCTGTTGCAATATCTGGGTATTATACTACAGAAATTAAAGGTAAACGCAACCACTTGTGTGTTGGATGAATTGTACCAAAATGTGGTGATGCCATCTATCTTAGTGATGGCTGCCTGTTGAGTACCTGTTTTGGTGATAACTATCTGCTGAGATTTTATCAAACTTATTAGAAAAAGGATATACAGTCAGGTCCATAAATATTGGGACAGCGACACAATTCTAATCTTTTTGGCTCTATACACCACCACAATGGATTTGAAATGAAACAAACAAGATGTTCTTTAACTGCAGACTTTCAGCTTTAATTTGAGGGTATTTACATCCAAATCAGGTGAATGGTGTAGGAATTACAACAGTTTGTATATGTGCCTCCCACTTTTTAAGGGACCAAAAGTAATGGGACAGATTAACAATCATCCATCAAACTTTCACTTTGTAATACTTGGTTGCAAATCCTTTGCAGTCAATTACAGCCTGAAGTCTGGAACACATAGACATCACTAGACGCTGGGTTTCATCCCTGGTGATGCTCTGCCAGGCTCTACTGCAACTGTCTTCAGTTCCTGCTTGTTCTTGGGGCATTTTCCCTTCAGTTTTGTCTTCAGCAAGTAAAATGCATGCTCAATCGGATTCAGGTCCGGTGATTGACTTGGCCATTGCATAATATTCCACTTTTTTCCCTTAAAAAACTCTTTGGTTGCTTTCGCAGTATGCTTCGGGTCATTGTCCATCTGCACTGTGAAGCACCGTCCAATGAGTTCTGAAGCATTTTGCTGAATATGAGCAGATAATATTGCCCGAAACACTTCAGAGTTAATCCTGCTGCTTTTGTCAGCAGTCACATCATCAATAAATATAAGAGAACCAGTTCCATTGGCAGCCATACATGCCCACGCCATGACACTACCACCACCATGCTTCACTGATGAAGTGGTATACTTTGGATCATGAGCAGTTCCTTTCCTTCTCCATACTCTTCTCTTCCCATCACTCTAGTACAAGTTGATCTTGGTCTCATCTGTCCATAGGATGTTGTTCCAGAACTGTGAAGGCTTTTTTAGATGTTATTTGGCAAACTCTAATCTGGCCTTGCTGTTTTTGAGGCTCACCAATGGTTTACATCTTGTGGTGAACCCTCTGTATTCACTCTGGTGAAGTCTTCTCTTGATTGTTGTCTTTGACACACATACACCTACCTCCTGTAGAGTGTTCTTGATCTGGCCAACTGTTGTGAAGGGTGTTTTCTTCACCAGGGAAAGAATTCTTCGGTCATCCACCACAGTTGTTTTCCGTGGTCTTCCAGGTCTTTTGGTGTTGTTGAGCTCACTGGTGCGTTCTTTCTTTTTAAGGATGTTCCAAACAGTTGATTTGGCCACATCTAATGTTTTTGCTATCTCTCTGATGGGTTTGTTTTGTTTTTTGAGCCTAATGATGGCTTGCTTCACTGATAGTAACAGCTTTTTGGATCTCATATTGAGAGTTGACAGCAACAGATTCCAAATGCAAACAGCACACTTGAAATGAACTCTGGACCTTTTATCTGCTCCTTGTAAATGGGATAATGAGGGAATAACACACACCTGGCCATGGAACAGCTGAGCAGCCAATTGTCCCATTACTTTTGGTCCCTTAAAAAGTGGGAGGCACATATACAAACTGCTCTAATTGCTACACCGTTCACCTTATTTGGATGTAAATACCCTTAAATTAAAGCTGAAAGTCTGCAGTTAGAGCACATTTTGTTCGTTTCATTTCAAATCCATTGTGGTGGTGTGTGGAGCCAAAAAGATTAGAATTGTGTCGATGTCCCACTATTTATGGACCTGACTGTACACACGATCATTGTGGTGCAGGTAGAATCATGTCTTCAGGAGATGGGGCTTTCTTGCAGTGGGAGGCGTGTATCCAGGTGCTTTTCCCTTCTAGCTTGACTGATGTAGCTGTGGTCAGCAGCACCTGGAATTGTCCATCATATCTTGGATCAAGGGAATTTTTCCTCGTGAATTTCTTCACTAACACCCAGTCCCCTGGCTGGATCTGGAATGGAGGAAAACACTTGAGAATGGATATTGGTTAATTCCCTAGACAAACGTGTGACATAACTAGTTAACACATCAGATTGCAACTGTAACTGTTGTGGAAAGTAATAACCAAGTCTGGGGGCTGAACCAAACAAAATTTCGTAAGGGGATAGGGCATGTTTCCCCCAGGGGGTGTGTCTGACACTGAACAGGGCAATGGGCAAACTGTCTGGCCAAATCATGTAAGTCTCTTGGGCCATCTTTATCATCCTGTTTTTTAGTGTCCCATTCATCCTTTCTACCTTCCCGCTACTTTGAGGGTGGTATGGGGTGTGTAGAGCCAACTGAACCCCCAGTG
Source organism: Aquarana catesbeiana (assembly GCF_042186555.1). NCBI lineage: Eukaryota > Metazoa > Chordata > Amphibia > Anura > Ranidae > Aquarana > Aquarana catesbeiana. The sequence goes on from NC_133327.1 coordinate 371,626,795, forward strand.
CTGCCCAAATCTCTTTTGTAAGGGTTGCTGTGAAGGCTGGGCCCTGATCGCTCTCTATCACCTCTGGGACCCCAAATCTACATACTATCTCACTCAGTAGTTTCTTAGCCATGGTCTTGGCTGTCATGTTTGTAACGGCATACCCTTCTGGCCAGCAGGAGAACATGTCCACCACTACTGGGGTGTATTCATATCGGCCACTTCTTGGCATCTGTATATGATCAATCTATATCCTCTGGAACGGATAGAGGGGTTTCGCCAAATGCTTCTGTGGTGTCTTTTCTGTTCTCCCCGGATTTCATTTTGCACATACTGCACACAAGGCGCAGTCATTTCTGGTTAAGGTGGTTATCCCTGGGGCCCAGTAGTATTTGCTGATCAGTGAATTCATTAAGTTCTTAGAGAGATGCGCACTTCCATGCGCCCATTGGACAACTGCTGGATACATATATCTTGGTAAACAAGTTTTCCCTCTCATCAAATACAGATCTCCATTGTGGTCCGCTCCTTTATTGATCCATTCCAGCTTTTCTTCTGTGTGAGCAGCCCCTTGCATAGAGGCTAGGTATTGCTGGTCAGATGGCACATGCTAATTTGTAGTCCTGTGAGCCTCCAGGTAATGTAAAAAATGTAGCAACTTACATAAAAGATCGATGCGATCCACAGTAAAAACAAAGGCTTCCGGGTTCGGCCGTACCCGGAAGCAGCGGCACCTGGCTCCTCCCTGACGCGTTGCGTCACAACACACATTGCTTTATCAAAGGGAGCCTTTGCTTTTACTGTGGATCGCATCAATCTTTTATGTAAGTTGCTACATTTTTTTGAATAAACATCTTAATATACTACACTATGGAGCCACTTCTTCTCTTTTCATCATTCATCTGAGGACATCCATTGAGTGTGGGAGAGTGATAACTTGGGCTCGTCTACGTGTGTCCCCCGGGGGGGCTGTGACAACCACTGGAAGCTGATCCCTTGCATACAGTTCTACCACTTGTTGGTTCATGCTCGATTCGGCCCATTGGGGCCGCTACTACAGGTGAGAGGCTGGGGGAAACGGTTGCCGCACTCCGGAACAGGATTGGATGAACACATTAAACATTAGACACTTGCTGCCACAGTGTTTGCTCACTGCACTTGAAATTTTTTTTTGCATTGTGCTGATATTGGGAGTCGCACTGTGTGCTTCTTTGAATTGCACTTTTTGCATTTTTACTCATCTATATCCGGTTTGGACATTCATTATATGGTATTATGTGTTATTAGCTCACACATTTTTGCACATTTATACATATTATTTATATTTATATATTTTTTGCATATTTATTTATCTAATTTTTCATGCAAATTGCACTTTCTTGATTGAGGTTGGGAGTCGCACTGTATGCTTCTTTGAATTGTACTTTTTGCTTTTTTACTCATCAACATCCGGTTTGGACATTCACTATATGGTATTATGTGTTATTAGCTCACACATTTTTTGCACATTTATATGTATATTTACTGTATATATATATATATATATATATATATATATATATTCTTTGCATATTAATTTATTTAATTTTTAATGCACTTTGCACTTTCTTGATTGAGGTTATTTCATTACTCTATTGCACTTTATCATTGTCAGTGTTTTATATTCATTGATCATTGCACATGTCATTTATTGATCATCCATTTTTGCATTCAATGCAATATTTCTATTTTTAATATTGGTGTATTAGTTGTTGCACTTAGGGTGAGGTAGCACCACATATTTATTTTAATTATTTTCGAGTTATGTGAGTACACTGTTTTATGTTGGCGGCTCCTCGTTTATTAGAGAGTGTGGTTTTTGCGCACTAGTTCTGTCTTCTGTCGTTATCACAAAGAGTTACCCTTTGTTCTCTTATCAGTACACGCCATTCCTCTGCTTGCAGTCTAGCAACACAATCTTTCAAATCACAAACTTTCGCAACTTTGGACAATTTTTTAACTGCTTCACTGCCCTCCCTCCTTTTCACAATATCACAAGCTAGCATTCCTTTCTCTGGCTTCGTTACTTTCTGACCCATCTTCCCCTCCTCTCTCTGGGCCTCCCAGCTGGTCCCAACTGATACTCACCTTAGCCACCTTCTATCACCTTCACCAGTTCCCAACCCCTCTTGTGTATGGCAGACAGTAAACCACAAATACACTCAGGACAGGACATTACACCTACCACCCTTTGAACCACAAAGCCTCAGCAGCTGAGCTAAACCCTCAGGGGGGTCTCCCACACTGACTCACCGTCCGTAGTCGTTTGTCGCAAGGTTCCAGTCTTCCCAGAGGCAGACAGCTCATCTGAGTCAGGACACACAAATGCAACTGAACTTTCAGACTGCTGAGTCGCAATCCTTCAGGATGACAGACACTAAACAAATAATACACAGTCAGCAGAGACCCAATAGCAGGTTCATTAAACAGCCCCAGGCGAGGAATAAATTGCCTGCCTCTGAACAGTCTCAGAGAGCCAACAAGACCAACCAGCCAGCCCAGACAGAGACAAGTCGTACAGTGGTAAGAATAAATATGCTTACCGTACTGTTAGGGCTGCGCAAACCCCCTTGCTGTGTCTTGGTCAACCACTCGATCCCTCTCGTGATCTCCCTCCGATTGAAGCCTTGAGCCCCACGTTGGGCACCAAGTGTAATGGATAAGTGAATGTGCATGCACTCTAGAAACACTCTGACACGTGTTCAGCTCGGTTACTTCTACACTTCTGTTTTTTTGCAGGGCGGTGCTAATGTTTTATACATATAGAATAATAGATTATACGTCATTGCTATGTCAGTCTAATAGGTACATCTCATTGGTTGAAATACAAGAGAAATGGAGAGACTTGATGCTAAGGCTTGGTTTTTGCTGGCTCTGTCTTCACTTCCCCATTCTTGCGATGTGCGGGTAGCAGGGGATAGGCGCCATCTTAAGTTTCAAAGCAGAGCTAATCTGTATACTATATAATAAGTAAGGAGTTGCATAGAGACATGTATACACATAAGAGAATAGGCATTTTTATGATTATCATTATGTACATTACATTCCTCCACAACTTACCTGAGATCGAAGCCCCAGCAGCGGTCCTTGTACATCGCTCCCGGAGTTACTTCCGGGTATCGCAGCTTCGGCGCTGTGATTGGCCGGAGCTGCGATGACATCACTCCTGCACATTCGCATGGGAGTCAGCCGATGCTAACTGAAGCAAAGGCACGTACATGCGCATTTGCAGATGACTGGGTTTACAACCACTTTAACCACTTCAGCCCCGGAAGGATTTTTCCCCTTCCTGACCAGAGCACTTTTTGCGATTCGGCACTGCGTCGCTTTAACTTTGTTTTTGTTTTTTTTTGCGCTATAAACAAAAAAAGAGCGACAATTTTGAGAAAAAAAGCAATATTTTTTACTTTTGCTATAATTATCTCCAAAAAATATATAAAAAAAACATTTTTTTCCTTAGTTTAGGCCGATATGTATTCTTCTATATATTTTTGTTAAAAAAATCGCAATAAGCGTTTATTGATTGGTTTACGCAAAAGTTATAGCGTCTACAAAATAGGGGAGAGTTTTTTGGCATTCTTATTAATAATTTTTTTTTTAACTAGTAATGGCGGTGATCAGCGATTTTTATTGTGACTGCGACATTATGGCGGACAGATTGGACACTTTTGGCGCTATTTTGGGACCATTCACATTTACACAGCGATCAGTGCGATTAAAAATGCAAAATGAAAAATACAGAAAGTATAAAGATTTTCAGCTTATCCACCCATATATTATCTATGGAAGAGACTTCACTCTTGAGCAAAGGTCTCACCTTTGCACCTACCATCCGCCCAAACCCATTCATGTTATTCAAAGACCTTAATAAATTTATACGAGACTTGACAGTGAAAAGATTCTACAATATCCAATCCTCTCTGAAACCCCCACCCTCGCAAGAATCTATTGAAACCATTAACCATGATGTCCTCCCAATAGATACAGACACAGATTCCTCCATCATCTTGGACCCAGATGAACTCCATACAGAATGTCCCTTTGCATATATGGAATTGTACACTCAACACTACCAAACATCCCCTCCGATTCAACATACAAAATTCAAACCCAAGTCCATCTTCAACCCAGTACATAAAAAAGGCCCCTATCTACAGACATTCTATCAAGTCATGTATACCGACCTTGTCCAAATGTGTAAATCGGCTCCCAAGAAAAGAGCTAACCTCTCTAAAGCAGAACAGAAGGCCCTGGATGAGTTAACCAACAACCATAATATCATCATAAAGGCAGCAGACAAGAGAGGCGGCATTGTAATACAGAACAGTTCAGACTACATGGCGGAATCACTCAGACTATTATCCAACACCAACACTTATTCCAAACTCACTCATGATCCCTTACCAGAATTCACTCAGAAAGCCACAAAATTAGCCCACAGAGCCCTAGAAGATGGTATTATTTCCAAAGCTGAACTGTCATTTCTCATCAAAGGTTTTCGTAAAACTCCCTATTTTTACCATTTACCAAAAATCCATAAAGACCAGTCCAACCCACCAGGCCGTCCCATAGTAGCTGCTATGGAGAGCATCACCAGCGGGTTTTCTATGTACATAGACCATTTCCTTCAACCCCTTGCGCAACACCTCCCATCTTATATTAGAGATAGTACCCACCTATTGGAGATGCTTTCCTTCCACACCTGGGAACCCACCTACCAGTGGGTATCCTTGGACGTTACATCTCTATACACTTCCATCCCCCACGCAGTAGGCCTCAGAGCAGTAGAATATTTTCTCTCTGAGGACCCCCTCATCAATCCCAGACAGGCACAGTACATCCTGGAGGCTACACAATTCTGTCTAGAACACAACTACTTTGAGTTTGACCACACCTTCTATCTACAAACTCAAGGCACTGCCATGGGTGCCAATTTTGCCCCAAGCTACGCCAACCTGACTATGGGCTACTGGGAACTACAATACGTCTCACATAACAACCCTTTTGCCACCCATATCATATATTATGGGCGCTACATCGATGATATCATTCTGATCTGGGAGGGCACATCAGAGAGTATAGAGTCCTTTGTCAAGCATTGCAACTGCAACTCCCTAGGGCTATCCTTCACCCATGTCATAGACCCTGAAAAACTAATCTTCTTGGACTTAGAACTTTTTTATAGTGAATCTGAAATACATGCTACAAACTTTGTCAAACCTACCGCTGGGAATTCCTATATTCACTACCAGAGCTGTCACCATCCAACATGGATCAACAACATACCGAAGAGCCAATTCCATAGAATTCGGCAGAATTGCACCAAGGACGAAGATTACCACACACAGGGTAAACTCCTTTCCAACAAATTTCAAGACAAAGGATACCCACCACATCTGGTACAAAAGGCCTTCCTCCAACAGGCAAAGAAACCTCCACCCAAACCCAAAACTTCAGATAATCCACAACCAACACGTTTCACTACCCAGTTTCATGATTGTCACAAGAAGATGGAGAACATCTTAGCCAAACATTGGTGCATCTTGCTTGGAGACCACTTTCTAGGTTCTTCCCTCACCCAACTACCCAAGGTTTCATATTGTAGAGCAAAAAATATTAAAAGTAGGATAGCACCCAGTAAAATCCGTAAAGTCCCACTCACTCCAGCCTCACACATCCCCCTAATTCCATTAGTGGGAATGTACCAATTCCGGAAAAAATTATGCCTAACTTGCAAATTTGTTGACCATGGACAAAAAAACTTCACTGTTAAAGACAAAACATACACCATAAAAGACTTTTATAATTGCTCCAGTGAATACGTGGTGTACTGCCTGACCTGCCCATGTGGTCTCTTTTATGTGGGCAGGACCATACGCCCCCTACACCAACGTTTTGGCGAACACAGGCGTTTCATAGAAAAGGGCTGGGACAAACACAGTGTCCCTCTTCATTTTTTGAAGAAACACCAAAAATCTACCATGGGCCTCAGAGTCTGGGTCATCGATGCCATGCCCAGAGGTCTTCCTGCTGCGGAACGTTTCAAACACCTGTGTCAGCAGGAGGCCTACTGGATATATTCATTGGGTACTCTCTCGCCAGGGGGACTCAATGAAGAATTAGAAACACATTCTTTGTTGTAGTTTACTTTCCTCCCCCCCTCCCCTCTCCAATCATACATTCATTCTTCACTTTCTTATTATATATATATATATATATATATATATATATATATATATATATATATATATATATATATATATATATACACACCTTGCCCATCACTATACAAACCATGTAGAAGTTTCTTACAACATAAAAATACCCCCATGGTCCTTTGCTGTCGTATCATCCAGTCACCTGGGGGACCACTGTCCCCTCATGGACCCAGATAGCAACTCCACCGTTCTATATAACAACTTCACCCCCTTTTTCCTACCCCCCCACCCCTCCCCACCCCCATGAGCTCATCCTCATAATGTGTATCCCAGTGCTTTTTAATCTAATTTTTTATTTTTTTTATTTTAATTTTACATTTATTTTTATTTTTATACTTATTTTTATTTTTATTTTTATTTTTTTTATTTCTATTTTTCATTGTTTTTTTCCCATTTTTATTTTTATTTTTAATTTTATTTTTTAGTTTATATTTATTTTTATTTCATTTTTTTTTTCCACATTTTTTTTAATCTTCTAAATAAATGTTTTAACTCTAATTCCACTTACTATTATTATCCTTATATTTATTAAACTTACCCCCAATTCATCATATTTTTAATTCTTCATACTTTACTTTCAACTTTTTTGTGCTTTTTGGAAGATTGTGGGTCTGCTGGCTGTTGTGGTTCCACAGCCACAGACCTCCAGCCCATACACTTTAACCTAATTAACCTAATTAACCTAATTGCCTCCACTATATATTCAAGCTGCTCTCCTCCAGGGAGCAAAAAGGCCAGTAGAAGGAACTGTGAGCCCCGAGCGCTTAGCCTGTACTATCCCTGCATTATCCCCAACACCAGCCTGGACGTTTGCCGTGCATCAGTGACGTAATTTCCTCTTCCGCGCTCCAGAGTGGTCAGCGTGGAGCTTTCCATGCACTGGATGCAGCGGTTCAGCTGTGTACAGACTCCACACCCATACGCCTGAAGGAATGAAATCCGAGCCGGAAACAAGATAACAGCACATCCCAGGACACTTTCTATCTCAAAGAAACACCTCCACCCTGCGAACCAGTAAGTGTAATTGTTACACTAACTTTTATTTTTGCATAAACAAGCTACCACAGTTGGCGCCTCCACACCCCTCCTTTTTTCAACATTAAAAATGCACTGATTACTGTGTAAATGTGACTGGCAGTGAAGCGGTTAACCAGGAGGGGGTTAAGTGTGTACTAGGGAGTGATTCTAACTGTGGGGGGGTGGGCTATGTGTGACACGTCACTGATCACCGCTCCCGATTACAGGGAGCTGTGATTAGTGTCCTGTCACTAGGCAGAATGGGGAAATGCTTGTTTACATCAGCATTTCCCCGTTCTTCCTCTCCGTGAGACGATCGCAGGTATGCCCATGGACATCGAATCCGCAGGACCCGCAGGTCAGCTATCCGGACCTCGCAAGATCACATACAGCTACGTGATTTTGCGCAGCGGAGCCAACCTGCCGCAATATAACTGCGGCGGCTGGTCCACAAGCGGTTAACTTGCTATGGGTCCTTGTAAGGGACAAAATAAAAAGCCTTTTTTCCCCTCTTAAAGCGGAGCTCCACTCAAAAGGGGAAGTTTTGTTTGCTCCCCCCACCGCTGCCACATTTGGCACCTTTCGGGGTGGGAGGGGGGCAGTGAGGTCTCCCGGAAGTTCAGCTCTCCTCCTTCCCCTGCCACTGGGCCATTCAAAAAATGCAGCGCGTTTCACACATGCGCAGACTAGGAAGCAGCAGCAGCTGATTAAAAAAAATCGTCTAGGGGTGCCGACATCGTGGCTCCCTGGACAGGTAAGTGTCCTACTATTAAAAGTCAGCCGCTACAGTATTTGTAGCGGCTGACTTTTAATTTTATTTTAAAGGAACCTGGAGCTCCTTCCCCTGCCGCCAGGCCTTTCACAAAGTTCAGCAAACTTTGCGCATGTGCAGTAGGGAACCTACTGTGCAGTATTTGTAGCTGCTGACTTTTAATTTTATTTTGAAGGAACCTGGAGCTCCACTTTAAGCACTTGCAGCACTGTCGCACTTTAAATGACAATTACTCAGTCATGCAGCAATGTACCCATATGACATTTTTATCATTTTTTTTACAAAAAAATTGATTTTTAGTACAGCTTACCTGTAAAATCCTTTTCTTGAAGTACATCACGGGACACAGAGCACCATAATAATGACTAATTGGGTTATACGCTACCTTTAGGTGATTGGACACTGGCAACCAATAGAAAGACGGTTCCTCCCATATAACCCCTCCTATACAGAAAATACCTCAGTTTTGTAGCAAGCAATGACGATCCCAGAAAAGAGGGGAGGGACCTCTGTGTTCCGTGATGTACTTCAAGAAAAGGATTTTACAGGTAAGCTGTATTAAAAATCCATTTTTCTTTATCGTACATCACGGGACATATAGCACCATAATAATAACTAATTGGGATGTCCTAAAGCAATGCACCTGAGGGGGGGAACACAATATCCCTAAGCCCAACGGGCCCGAGACTATAAAGCTGCCTGCAACACGCTGTGGCCAAAAACAGTCTCTTTGTGAGATCTAACATCCACCTGTTAAAGCCTGGTGAACGTATGAACTGAAGACCAAGCGGCCGCTTTGCAAACCTGAGCCATAGACACCTGTTGGCGTACTGCCCATGATGCACTAACCCCTCTAGTGGAGTGTGCTTTTAAATCCCAAGGTGGAAACTTGCGCCTTAATCTATACGCCTGGATAATAGTCTGGCGAATCCACCTAGATATAGTTGAACTTGTTGCCGGCTGTCCTTTTCTAGGACAAAAAGGAAGTCAGTCGGGGGCGTAGCTTGGATGGCTTCCCGAGCAGACGTGTCTTACTGAAGCTCCCGCTCCGGCCTGCCTGCATAGAGCTGGAACCTGCATCTCTCCGCCACTAATTATGGGCAAACCGCGCAAAAACAAGGAACCGGACCCCAGAGGACATGCTACCCGTTCCTCCTCGGTCCCCCCGCCTCTCATTACCGAGTATTTCGGGCAGGGAGCTATGGCCGGACACCACGAGGCCAAGATGGCGCCGGTGCCACACGCATCTCTCCATCTCCTCCTCTGCAAGCCTCCCTGGACCGCAGGAGCAACAGGTACGGATCCGAGGGTGACTTACCCACTACCCACTCTCCGATCCCCCCTGCTGACCACTCAATCGGCCCCCCCTCCGGAGGCCATATACTGGGCAGCCTATCGCAGACTTTTCCCCCATGCCTCATAGGGCCTGCGCCCTCTCTATCCTCTGGCCAGCCATCCCCCTCCTGGGACTCCTTTGCTCCAGAATGGGACCCCCGCTCCCTGCCACAATGCTCCCAACCGCACAGGGACAGAGCCCCCTCTCTCTCCCCCCTCCAGTGGGACACAGTCCAGGCTCCAGCACCTTCCCAGGCCCCAAGGCCATCAGGATCCCAGGGGGCTTATTCACACACGAAGAGCCCGCAAAGCCCATTGCTAACTAAGCACTCCAGCACTTCTCCCCCTTCACTACCACCTCAGAGAGGACCCCCCATGCCAGCTTCCTATTCAGCTGTAGTGCAGGGCTCCCATGCCCACATTACATCAGATTTTGACCCTGACCCTGAAGCATGTACATCTTGGCGAGATTACGTCCGTTGTATGCCCACAAAACAGGACTTCGGTATGCTAATTCAAGAAGTGCGGGACACTTGTAGAACTGAGATTAGCATGCTTCGCACTGATCTTCACCAATTGTCCACTAAAGTCGCATCTTTAGAGGAAGAAACAAACAACACCAAATTTGAAATCTCACAAATACATGATCGCTTAACTTCACAAGCCACCACCCTTAGAGACTTCCAACGCCACCTTGAGGACCTCGACAATAGAGGTAGGCGTAACAATATTAGGGTCAGAGGCCTACCGGAGGCGACACAAGAAGACCTGAATGTGACTTTGCAAGCCATTTTCAATAGCATTCTAGGTCGCCCGGAACACCAGCGAGTTAAGCTGGATTGGGCATACCGAGCCTTACGTCCCCGTGGGCCAGGATCCCGCCCACGAGACGTGATCTGCAGGGTACACAACTACACCCTCAAAGAGGACATTATGAGAAAGGCGCGAAATATGCATGCCATTGATTTTGACGGGGCCTCCCTACAACTTTTCCCAGACCTCTCATGGATCACCCTTCAACAAAGAAGATCTTTGCAACCACTCCTCACCCTGTTAAGGGAACATGACTTCCGCTATCACTGGGGTTTCCCCTTTAGCCTCACGGCACAAAAAGATGGAAAGTCCACAACCCTCCGATACCCGGAGGATCTTCAATTTTTCTGCAGAGAATTGGATATTCCGGTACCACCTACCACTGGATGGGAACCGTTGCCAGCACCCCCACCTCGCCCAGAACCGTGAATCCAAGTCGCAGGCAGGAAACGCACAAGACCGCGATCTGGGGGTCCTTCCCCACCACCTCGTCAGAGATGAACTGCTGCTCATTTGAATTCCTTCCTTGCCTAGATGTCTGACTCCAGATTTACACGGTCTGTCTCTCCCTATTTCTCTACCTGATAACCCGGAGACATATCCTGCTTATCCTACTCATCTATAGTATGGACCTACTCAGCAACCAGATTCCCTCTCAAGTTAACAACACATGTATGATTGTGACTATAAGGTTTAGATAGGACTTGTATAGCTAGCCGGGTTATGCCATCCTCCCCCCCATGCTCCTCCTCTTTCTCACACTCCCTCTTCTTCCCTACCCTCTCCCCCTCTCCCCCTTTTCTCCCTTCCTTCTCCTCCCCTTCTCCCTCCTTCCCTTCCCCTTTCCATCTCACCCCTCCTGCATCTACCTACGCCCACTCACTTACTCTCTCTCTCTCCTCTTCCTCTTATTTTCTGTCTCAGAGGAGGGGCATTGTTAGTTGGGAGGGTATACTATTACGTAGAGAGAGATATCTCTTGCACTTGTACTTTTATATCATCGTTTTTGAATTCACAAAACACATCTTACTATTGCTCCAAATCTCACGAATCAATAGCTTCAATGGTTTATTCTTTTATTCGGGCCATAGTCATGAGTATAGATATGTCGGTTGCCAGTTGACGCTTGTAGGTTCCATATTTTTTCTGTTATTTAATTTTTCATTTTTTGAATTTAGATGCGGGCAGGCCCGGAAGGGGGTTATCCCCTCCTTGGGTCCATCCTCTCCTCCCCCCCCCGGGGCTCTCCGAATGGCTCCTTCTTCCACTTCCTCTGGCAGGGGCACTTTTGCCTCCTATGTCAGAGGGGGCCCTCCGGAGTTTCCCACCCCATCACTTTGTATAGGTGGGTTATATTGTGAATGGTTAACTAACCTTTTCTCTGCTCTTCTCCTACTGCTATTCCCATTCTTCTTCCCCTTCTCAACCTTTTGGGCGCCGCCCATCTCCGGGACTGGGTTCATGTTCGGGGGGTCGTAGACCTCCAAACCGCACTCATCATGGAGACCCACTATAGGGACCTCCTATACTCCAAGACTCTACCATATCCGCTAGGTAAGCTACCGTTTCTTTCCACAAAATATCCACCATGATTGACATATTTTCACTAAACGTAAAGGGCCTTAACTCAATTGTTAAGAGATGCCTAGCACTACGAGAGTTCAAACGGTCTAAAGCTGACATTATTTTCATTCAGGAGACCCACCTTGATAAAACGGGCACCATGACATTTGTACGACGACAATACTCTCACATATACCAGGCCTCTGGCCCACATAAAAGGGCAGGGGTAGCAATCCTTTTTAAGCAAGGCTCCCCCTTCCAGTTACAATGTCTATACTCTGACCCATTGGGACACTACCTCATCCTCCGAGGCCTTTGGAGAGGGGTGAATATCACTCTCTGTAATGTCTATGCCCCAAACACGAATCAAATCCCCTTTTTGTCTAGGGTCTTTGACCGCCTGTTTGAGGCCCCCCATCAGTACCTGGTGATCGGAGGAGATTTCAATCTTGTCCATTCTCCGGGTCTTGATAAACACTCAATGGGTCAGAGGAAATCCCAAGTAACCGCCAATAGAGCAGCCACCCAGTTTCGCCAACTTACTAGAAAATATGCCCTGTTCGATGCCTGGCGCACCACCTATCCATCAGCTAAACAATTCACTTTCTACTCCCATCCCCATATGTCCCACTCACGACTTGATTATTTCTTTGTTAATGCCCCCGACTTTGCGAACATGTACGAACTCAGACATCCAAGCCATTTCTTGGTCGGACCATGCCCCGATTACACTCTCCCTGGCACTCTCCCCAAGCTCCTTTCGTAAATGCCATTGGCGTCTAAACGACTTTCTACTTAAACATGATCCTTCTAGAATAGAATTAGAACAAACTTTGAAGCTGTACTTTGCGGAAAATTGCTCCTCTGAGATCTCCACCTCATCTTTGTGGGAAGCCCACAAGGCGGTCTTCCGAGGCCAATGCATCTCGCTCTCCACTGCCTTGAAAAGAAACGCTAATGCAACACGTATCGCCCTTTTAGACAGACTTAAACATCTAGAAGCACGCTTGCTCATATCCCCGTCCCTAACAATCCTTAGAGAACTCACTAGTGTAAGGGCTGGACTGAAAGACATCGACATGGGTAAGATAGAGAAGGCGTTGATTAGGCTTAGACAGACTTATTACGACAAAGCCAACAAACCACATACGCTTTTGGCGAAGCAGCTTCGCGACAAGGCAGCAACAACTACTACTACACAACTTAGGGAGGCAAATGGCGTACTTCAGTCCCACCCTAACAAAATAGCACAACTTTTTCATGACTTCTACTCTGCACTGTATAATGATCCGAATGTTCCGCACAACCCACCCCCTTCTGACCTATCGCAGGCCATCCATACCTATTTAGCGGAAGCGGATACTCCTAGGCTTACCTCCTCTGCTCTGGAGACTCTTAACGCCCCCATTACAGAGGAGGAGGTAGCGGAAACAATTAAACTGTTACCAAATAATAAGGCCCCTGGGCCTGATGGACTACCGTACCTCTATTATAAGACGTTCCTATCACATTTACTTCCCCATATGACAAATCTCTTTAATTCATTTCTTTCTGACACACCCATCCCCAGAGATATGCAAAACTCCTACCTGACACTAATCCCAAAACCAGGGAAAGACCACACTCCTCCGTCCAATTACAGACCGATAGCACTTCTCAATACAGACTTAAAAATTTTTACGAAACTACTGGCAAATAGATTAAACAACTTCATGCCATCCCTGGTCCATAGGGACCAGGTGGGCTTTATCCCTTGTCGACAGGCTGGGCATAACACCCGCAGGGTTATTGACCTGGTGGAGGTCGCGAACAGGAATACAATGGAGGCAATACTGCTCAGTCTGGATGCCGAAAAAGCCTTTGACAGGCTGGGCTGGCCTTTCCTGTTCGCGACTCTCAACCAGGCTGGTATTGAGGGCCCATTCCTCCGAGCTATCACCCATCTATACTCGGCCCCAACAGCCCAGGTTCGTACTAACTTTGCCACTTCTCCTACCTTTCTGATCTCTAATGGGACCCGTCAAGGTTGTCCACTCTCCCCTCTTTTATATGCCCTATGCATTGAACCGCTAGCAGCCCATATCAGAAATAACCCAAGTATTCATGGTATTCCAGTCCGTACTAGAGATTTTAAGATATCTCTATTTGCGGATGATGTCCTCCTCACTCTCACCCAACCTCGCATATCTCTCCCGAACTTACAAGTGGAGCTGGAGAGATATAGCACCCTCTCGGGTTATAAAATTAACAGTTCTAAGATGGAGGTTCTTCCTCTTAATTTATCCCCCCATACACTTTCAACACTTTCACAAACATTCCCATACTCTTAGCGGTCCTCTTCTTTAAAATACCTGGGAGTACATATTACACCCACATACGATACTCTATACAAGGCCAACTTCCCCCAAATGTTCGCCTCTATCAGAGCCTTCCTAACTAAATGGAAATCTCTGAAACTGTCCCTTTTTGGTAGACTTGCAACCTTGAAGATGACAATACTACCTAGACTTCTATATCTTTTTGAGACGCTCCCTATTCCCATCCCGTGCTCACACCTAAAAAAACTTCAGAGTGACCTGATAAACTTTTTCTGGAATTACAAAAGACACCGCGTTGCTAGATCGGTTCTATATGCTCCACGCAACCAAGGTGGACTGGCGTTCCCCAATATAGCTAAGTATTATCTAGCAGCTCAATTAAGGCCTATAGCCTCCTGGTGCACCCTACATGCTTACAATAGGTGGACACAGATAGAAAAGTTGTGGCTATCCCCCATACACCCAAACTCCATGCTTTGGAGCTCTGATATACCTCCTGGCAGCGACCAATGGCTCTCTTACGTACACTATGGCGACGGGCCAAATTGGAATATCCGATCTCCACCACATCTTCCTCAGTCACTTCATTCCTATTTACACCCAATATCCCTGACAGCTTAACCTCACATATGTCCCATTTCTGGATGGATAAGGCCATATTTCGTTATGGACAACTAATTGACCCTAAAACCAGAATGCTACGATCCTTCCAAGAACTGCAAGAGACTTTTGACATCCCCAAACAGGCCTTTTTCAGTTACCTACAAATACGCCACTACGCACAATCACTGAGGTCGAATTTAAGATTTTCTCCCCTGACAGACTTTGAAAAGCTATGTTTAGAGGGTTCATCCCCTAAGGGCATGATTTCCCGCACCTATCAGATACTGGTTACTGACATCTCACCGGATGGGCTGCGACACCCATATATGGCTAAGTGGGAGCAGGCATTGGGCACAGACTTATCCTTAAAGACCTGGCAATCCATATGGACCCAGGCTACTAAAAGCTCCATATGCACGCTTTATAAAGAGAATCAATATAAGATTCTATTTCATTGGTATCAGACCCCTGACCTGCTCCACTCCATATACCCCACGGCTGACCTCCGCTGTTGGAGATGTTATAAGGATAGGGGAACATTATTTCATGTCTATTGGACCTGCCCTCTAATCATCCCCTACTGGGGTATGGTACAATCCCTACTCCAGACCATCTTTGATATTGAAGTGCTCCTTGATCCGAGGACTTTTCTCTTGGGCCTTCCACCTGCCACCCTCTCTAAAATATCCAAAAAACTCTTAGCCCATGTGCTTACTGCAGCACGCTGTTTGGTGGCTCTAAAGTGGAAAAAAAGAGAAACCCCCTCACTGACTGAGCTGCATTCCAGGATCAGAGATGTCAAGAGAATGGAATATCTTACGGCCTCATTAAATGATACTCTTGAAAAGCATAACCGTATTTGGGAACCCTGGGTTCTGTTGGAGACTCCTGCGACCTAATGATATGTGTCATTTATGTATTTATGACCCATCCCCCACCGACTTGTTCCGGGTTCTGGAGATGGGTGGCCGTCCCCTTCCCCTTCTTCCTCCTTTCTCTACTCTTTTCTTTCTTTTTTCTTTTTGTGAATTTATACATTTATGCAAAGGGTACTAACGGATATACTGTTTGAGATGTATTATAATCCAGTAAACCCACTTTATTTTCTCACTAACTGTTTATATTGAAAGGCTTCGCCGCCCAATGTTTGGGTGATTATGTGCCAAGTTGAAATGTGACATTGCGATCTTTCTCTCCCTGTACCCAATGCTATAATGCTGTATTGTTCTTCTGTGGAAAAAATAATAAAAATTGTCAGTTAAAAAAAAAAAAAAGGAAGTCAGTCTTCCGAAAATAAGCTGACATCTTTAAGTAAACCTTGATCGCCCTCACCACATCAAGCGAGTGAAGTGACCTTTCCTCCCTAGTTTTAAACAAAAACAAAGCTAGCCAAATGGGACTTTAGATGAGGTGGAAGAGATAGGCACACATGCACAAAAACTGCAGTAAAGATTGATTTATTGATACAGAAACTGTGTAAACAAAGTGGGAACAACAATAAATGTGCGTTACCCGGCATAATAGCCTAGTTCACAGCATGAGTAAAAAACAAATACAATTGCAATACAATCAGTTTGTACATCCATAAACAGTAGCTAAGTCCATGATGAACCTCAGGACTAATACATACATATACGTATACATTATTTCATATTTAAAAATCCCCAAACATAAATAAGAGCAGTATGTGCACATGATGTGGCCAACTGCGGGTGCCCAGCAGAGTGGACATGCGGGTAGCATCGGTGGTGCCCTACGCGTTTCGCGAGTCTATTCTCGCTCATCAGGGGCAGATGCAGATTGGGTTTCGTCTGTAACAAAGGTATTGAAGTAATGAGTATATGTGAAACATTAAGTAGATCAGGGCAGAGGAGATAGTTGGTGAGCGAGGTCAGTTCTGTAAAGGCCTCATACTCACCAAAAGGCTGGGCTGGATCACCATGACACTGGATGCCAGGCTGGCGACCACGAGCAGTGCCGGTTTGGGGGCTGAGGGGGCATTGCAACCGGAACCACACCGGCAAAACAACCAGGAAGCACGACACGGACTGGCAGAAAAACATCTGGTCTGTGGTCAAAATGTGTTGGTGTGTTAATCTAAAAAAGGAAAAAGTGTAAAAATACATGAGTCTCAACGGATAAATTAAAACCGAATGAGCATCAAGGAAATAAATTCAAAAAAAGAGAGGATAAGACCAATGGGAATTGCATGTTGGTCTGAATGAGTATGGTATATGTATGGAAAATACTATTAATATGATTGTAGAAGCTGTTGCAGGGATCATGATCACAATTGAGTGAAAGCAAAAGATTGAGCAGGAGCAACAAAAAAAAAAAACCATGTAGAATGAAAAACACGAAAAATCTATATGGAGAAGAGTTAGCATCAATGATAATTGAAAGTTGGTGTTAAATATGGTAAAAAGAGGAAGGGTCTCCTGCACTGCAGAGATAGGGTAAATGAAAAAAGAAGAAGATGGAAAACAGTATTACCTAAATGCATTGAACGATCCTGAACAACTGTAGTGCAATCCCTGGTCTGTAACCATCACAGTGAACCATCAGAGCACAAATGTGAACTGCAGCCGCGCATAGCTTCCGGATATAACCAGGGCGGATCCGGAAACTCCGCCCCCAGCGTCATGTACGGATGGTGGCGGACCTGCGTACAAGACGCCGGCCGTCAAGAGCGGGTATGCGAAGCAAAACCCCTCGTCCATCCGGGATGTTCCACACAGCTCATCGAAGTTTTAGGGTTTGGAAAAAAGGAAGGTAGAATGATATCCTGATTCAAATGATATTTGGAAACTACCTTTGGTAAAAAATCCGGACGAGGGCGCATGACCACTCTGTCCTGATGAAGAATCAAAAAAGGTTCCTTGCAAGAAAGGGCGGCCAATTCTGACACCCTTCTAGCCGACATTATAGCCACCAAAAAAAACAATTTCCTGGTTAATAGGACAAACGGAATATGTCCAATAGGTTCAAACGGTTGATTCTGTAAGGCTGACAGGACCAAATTTAGGTCCCAGGGACATAAAGGTGGCTTAACCGGCGGCCTCAGGTGCGTTACTCCCTTGACAAAGGTTTGTACCAAAGAATGGGATGCAATTGGTCTTTGGAAAAATAACGATAAGGCCGAAATCTGTCCTTTAATTGTCCCTAAAGCCAGCTTCAAGTCTACTCCTGCTAGAAAGGCCAGAACTCTTCCAATCGTATACCTACGAGGGTTCCACTTCCTTCTCTCACACCAAGAAATGTATGACTTCCAGACTCTATAATAGATAGCTCTAGAAACTGACTTTCTAGCATTTATCAGAGTAGACAAGACTGAACCCATAATACCACGGTCTTTCAATATTCTGGTCTCAATAGCCATGCCATCAAATTCAGCAACCGTAAAGAAGGATAGAATATGGGTCCTTGAGACAACATTTTTGGATGGCATGGAAGGACCAATGGGTCCCCCACTGCCAACTTCACAATCTCTGAGTACCAGGATCTCCGAGGCCACGCTGGGGCCACTAGGCTCACTGGCTTCTGTTCCTCCTGTATTCTACATAGTAAGTGCGGCAGAATTTGGATCGGAGGGAAGGCATATATCAGAGAATACTGATCGCAAGGAACTACTAATGCGTCTATTCCAACAGCAAACGGATCCTTGGTCCTGGATACAAACCTGTCCAGCTTGGCATTGAATCTGGATGCCAGTAGATCCACATCTGGGGTCCCCCAGTGTTGGCAGATCTGTAGAAAAACCTCAGAATGCAGGGACCATTCCCCTGCCAACAATTTTTGGCGACTTAGGAAGTCTGCCTGCCAGTTGTCCACCCCCGGTATAAACACTGCTGAAAGAAACGGCACATGCTTCTCTGCCCAAGTCAATATGTAATTTACTTTTCTTTGGGCTGCCCGACTCCTGGTACCTCCCTCGTGGTTGATATATGCCACTACCATGGAGTTGTCGGAACTGGACTTGGACAGGGAGACCCTGTAACCTGGACGTCCAGAAGCGCAGAGCCAGACGAGCTGCCCGAATCTGCAATAGATTGATGGGCAGGGACCTTTCTGCCTGGGACCATATTTCCTGGACAGAGGCCTCCTCCAGGACTGCTCCCCAGCCTAGATGACTGGCGTCTGTATTTACCGCTCTCCAAGCTGTTGGAGGAAAGGATTTTTCTTTTCTCAAATTGCTGGTTTTTAACCACCAAGAGAGGTTCCATTATACCTGTGGGGACAGAACCATAGGATGATCTAAGGTTCAAGCAGATCTGTCCCAGGCTTCCAGAATACTGTTCTGGAACACCCTGGAGTGGAACTGTGCATATGAAATTGCATTGAAGGATGACACCATTTTGCCCAGGAACCTCATGCACAGCCAAATAGAAGGTCTTGGTTCTTTTTTCACCTTCTGGACAAGTTCCACTATGGAAATGATCTTTAAGGGGGTAAAAACACCCTTTCTTGGGTGGTGTTTAAGACCAGACCCAGATACACCAAGGCTTGGGTCGGACAAAGGGCTGACTTGTCCACATTGAGAATCCACCCTAGGCGTTGTAAAACCCGCACTGTTTTTGACACGTTTTGGATCAGGATGGGGCAAGAGCAATCCCTCAGGAGAAGATCATCCAGATATCCTACCACGGAGATCTTCTGGGACCTTAGGGATGCCAACACCGGGGCCAGAGTCTTTGTGAAAACCCTGGGGGCCGTGGCTAAACCGAATGACAGTGACACGAATTAAAAATGACGGCCTTCTACTGCGAAACTCAGAAACCTTTGATGTGGTCCGAAGATCGGCACATGAAGGTATGCGTCCTTGATATCTATGGACGCTAAATAATCTCCCTTTCTCAGAGATTTTATTATTGAACGAACCGACGTCCAAGGACCGGACGTTTACAAAGAGGTTGAGAGCTTTGAGGTCCAAAATGGGCCTTACTTCCCCATTCGGTTTCGGCACGGTAAAAAAGTTTGAGTAAAACCCCTCAAATCTTTTTTCGTGCGGAACTTTGACAATTACCCCTTGCTTCAGCAGACGCTGCAGAGCTAGGAATAAGCATTTCCTTTTCTCTGGATCCGATGGGACCCTTGAGTATAGAAAACGGTTTGGAGGAATTTCCCGGAACTCTGTTCTGTAACCCTGTGTTATAGTGGAAATGACTCATCTATCTTGGACCAGATCTTCCCATGCATCCAAAAACAGCCAAAGCCTGCCCCCCACCCGTGAGAGCGGGGGTGTCCCTTCACAAGTTTGACTTGGAGTTGAACTTGGCTGGCTTTTGATTCCAGGGCTTCCTCTGACCCTGAGGCTTTTTAAAACCAGACGGCTGAGGCCGTCGATACCGCTTGGGGGAAGAAGCACTAGGTCCTGGAGCATTGGGAATTTTATAAGAGGGTTGCTTACCTCTCTTTTTAGTAGGGAGAAGGGCACTTTTTCCTTCAGAGATCTTTTGGATATATTTATCCAGATCTTCACCAAACAAGCGTTCTCCATGGAAAGGAAAAGCTGCAAGTAGCCTCTTGCATGGCGTCTCAGCAGACCAGTTCTTTAGCCACAAAACCCTGCGCATATGCATCCACTGCATAACAGAGAGCATGAGGAAGCTCCGACAATTCCTCGGTAGGTTCCTCCTGACAAGGCAGGTTTTTTATTAACCTTTTACAACGGTCCTTTAGGGATTGGCAAATCCCAATAGCTGCAACTGCTGGCTGAACTGTTGCACCAGCCACCGCAAAAGAGGCTTTTAATAAGGACTCTAGCTTTTTATCAGCCGGATCCTTAAATACCTGGGCATTATCCACCGGGCAGGTTAAATTCTTATTCACTGAAGAAATGGCGGCATCCACCAAAGGTGTACCCCATCTCTTCCTGAACTTTTCCTCCATAGGATATAAGATAGAAAACCTCTTTGGAGGTAAGTATATCCTGTCAGGATGATCCCAGTCTGCGTAAACCACCTGCTCCAATAATGGATGCAAAGGGAACACTTGGGAACCTTGCTGAGGTCGCAAGGATCCCAAAGTAGAACAGGAGAGTCCAGACTCCTGAACCGGGGGGTAACTTAAACCCAACTCGTACCATCTCAGTCAGAGATCGGATAAACAATTTCTGGGAATGGGAGGCTGAAATTGGCTCCTCTGAACCTGAGTCCTCAGCTGAGGATTCTTCAGCCTCTCCTTCCTCCCGGTCCTTTATGGCCACCTCCACCAAATCCTCTGCCCACTCTGGCCCCAGATCACCTGGACCCATCTGGCTATAAGAGTCCTGGTGCTCTTGTGATTCTCCACTTGGCCCGGGCTCAGGTTGGAGATCTATTACGCTTCTTCCCTCCCTGTGTTACAGAAGCAATCATGCCAGCTATTTTGCCTTCTAGGCCAGCTAATGCAGATGCCAAATCATCCTTAGTAACATAAGCCGAGGCAGGAATATTGGTAGTGGCCATTATGCCTGACAAATGCAATGGCTCAGCCAGGCCAGATGCCGCAGGTCTTTCAGGGGAGACTGAGGCTGCATCAGCATGGGCTGGTCTCCTGTTTTCAATGGAGTTACTCTTACCCCTGTGCCTGCCCTGCTCCCTGTACCTCGTTTTCTGGAAGACATTGCTTACATACGAGGAAAAAAAGTACTCCCCACAAGCTGTAACAGCGTTTAACCTGTCGCAACTGTTTCCAAAAACATCCAGACTCACGTGCCCAAGTATCGCTCTGTGCTGTCCCAGCACACGCCAGGAGCTCCAGCTCCTTATAAAGCCTAACCTGGCAGTGGACTGAGCACATGCGCGTGCCCGCACGACCAGCGGCATGTACGCTGCACGGCGCACCTGCCGTGTCCAGGCGCACCCGGCGCATCTGTGACACGCACAGCAGCAGCGCACAACCTGCGCACTCCCGCCATAAGTGCGCACCATACCGGTCATCTGTAACTTTCCAGACACAAGCATAAGGTTAACAGAGGGAATATGTATAAAAAAATTCCCAAAGGGAGTACTCACCGTCCCAAGCAGCAGGGCCTGTTTTACCAGGCCCAATCTTCCCCCATCACGGCGGGTAGCGCCTCAGTGGACCTTCAAGGACCGGGTCCCCCATTCTTTGGGGTCCACACCCTTGGACCTGTAGGGCACCCTTCTGGTTTACCTTGGGCAAGTTATGACCAGGAATACCAACTTAACAAGGGTCCAGCACCATATAGGACACATTACAAGCAAAACCTCGCTCTTGAACCGAGGCTCGGGTACCACCCACTTTAGCTTTCTTATGCCATCCGAATGGATCCGATTATAACATCCTCACTGGGACATTTATTTGAAGAATTTTGAAGCGCTTCAACAGCCATGACCATCACCTTCAAGACACTGGTGAAAAAACTGAGGTATTTCCTGTATAGGAGGAGTTATATGGGAGGAACCGTCTTTCTATTTGTTGCCAGTGTCCAATCACCTAAAGGTAGCGTATAACCCAATTAGTCATTATTATGGTGCTCTGTGTCCCATGATGTACGATAAAGAAATAGAGCTTTTTTTTGGTGGTATTTAATCACTACCGAATTTGGGTTTTTTTTGCTAAACGAATGAAGACATTTTTTTTTAGTTTCTGTTATAAAATTTTGCAAACAGGTACTTTTTCTCCTTCACTTATGTGCGCTGATGAGCTGCACTGATGAGCACTGAAAGGCGACACTGATGGACACTGTTGGGGCTGCACTGATGATCAGTGCAGATGTCCCGTTTCACACTAGGCTGTTACTGGCTCTCTCCTCAGGCTGTGGCAGCATGAGGAAAGGAATGCTGATAACTGGCAAGTGTGTTTACATCGTGATCAGTTTTGATTGGACACAGCTGATCACATGGTAAAGATCGGCTGTGATTGGTTCTTTGCACCAATCTGCGATCACAGAGCGTACTGGATGGGGGGTCGTGGTTCTGGGAGCACAACATATCACGCCCTTCCAGAACTTGGCGACCACACTGTAACCATCATTTGGCTATATCGTGGTCGGCAAATGGTTAAAGAGGAGCTCCAGTCTGGGGAAAAAAACAAATACTGTAGCTACTGACTTCTCATATAAGGACACTCATCTGTCCTCATCAGTGCCTGTCAGTGCAGCCATATTAGTGCTCATCATTGAAGACTAAAACGTACTTATTTACAAAAAAAATTAACAGAAACAAAGAAAAACTTGTTTTTTTTTAATTTTCTGTCTTTTTTTATTTGTTGTGCAAAAAATAAAGATTGCAGAGGTGATCAAATTCCACCAAAAGAAAGCTCTATTTGTGGGAACAAAGTGATAAAAAAATTAGTTTGGGTACAGTGTAGCATGACCGCGCAATTGTCATTCAAATTGTAACAGCGCTGAAAGCTGAAAATTGGCTTGGGCAGGAAGGTGTCTAAGTGCCTGGTACTGACGTGGTTAAGCACTTCAACTCTGGAAGGTTTTACCCCCTTTCATGAGCAGGCCATTTTTTTCTTTTCAGCACTGTGCTACTTTAACTGGCAATTGCTCGGTCATGCAATACTGTACACAAATTACATCATTTTTTTTCCACACAAATAGAGTTTTCTTTTTGGTGGTATTTGATCACCACTGAGTTTTTTTTTTTTGCGATATAAATGAAAAAAAGACTGAAAATTTTGAGAATGAAAGAGGTGATTGTAGCTGTATTAGTGCACTTGTGGCAGAAACAGTTGGGAGTACTAACTAGAGGTGCACCGAATGGAAATTTTGGTGCTGAAACCGAAAATTCAGGATGCACTTGATCGAAAATGAGTTTTTTTTTAAAAAAATATATTTTTTATATACAGCGGGTAAAATAGGTATTGAACACATCATAATTTTTCTAGGTAAATTTATTTCTAAAGGTGTTATTGACATGAAATTTTCATCACGTCGGTAACAACCCATGCAATCCATACATACAAAGAAAACCAAAACAAATAAGTTCAGAACTTAAGTTGTGTCATAAAATGGAATGACACAGGGAAAAAGTATTGAACACATGCAGAAAGGGAGGTGCAAAAAGGCACGGAAAGCCAAGATACCAGCTGAAATCTTCCAGTACTTAGAAAGAAATCCTGCCCCTTGTCAGTGCAAATTTAATATCAGCTGGTTCAGTCTCAACTGATGGCCTATAAAAAGGTGTCTCATTACCAAGGTGTCACACAAGAAACAACTCATGATGGGTAAAAGCAAAGAGCTCTCTCAAGACCTTTGCAACCTTATTGTTGCAAAACATACTGATGGTATCGGTTACAGAAAGATTTCTGAATGTTCTAATGAGCACTTTTGGGGCCATAATCTAGAAGTGGAAAGAACATAATTTCACCATAAACCGGCCACGACCAGGTGCTCCTCGCAAGATTTCTGACAGAGTAGTGAAAAGAATTATCATAAGAGTTGTCCAAGTGCCAAGGACCACTTGTGGAGAGCTTCAGAAAGACCTGGAATTAGCAGGTACAATTGTTTCAAAGAAAACAATAAGTAATGCCCTCAACCACCATGGCCTGCATGGCACGCTGACTCCATTGCTATAGAAAAAGCATGTGGAAGCTTGTTTAAAGTTTGCCGCACAACATTTAGACAAGCCTGTAAAATACTGGGAGAATATACAGTTGTGCTCATAAGTTTACATACCATGGCAGAATTTATGATTGGGCAGCTTTACCATCTGAGAAGATAAAGAGCCTCATCCACAAATACCACAAAAGACTTCAAGCTGTCATTGATGTTAAAGGGGGCAATACATGATATTAAGAACTTGCGTATGTAAACTTTTGATCAGGGTCATTTGGGTAGTTTCTGTTGTGATTATGATTTAAAAAGAGTAAACAGAGTTGATAGATAATAAATGGCTTCAGCCAAACACTAACCATGAGTGAAAGAAAAGTTTTTGTGTTATCATTCATATTCTCTGAAAAATGGCCAATAAATCATACATTTTGCCAGGGTATGTAAACTTATGAGCACAACTGTATCTGGTCAGATGAGACCAAAATGGAACTCTGGATTCCATAATACACACCATGTTTGGAGGTCAAATGGTACTACACATAACCCCAAAAATGCCCCCATACTAACAGTGAAGTTTGGAGGTGGGAACATCATTGTTTTCAGCATACGGTACTAGCAAAATGTATATCATTAAGGAAGGATAAATGGAAAAATGTACCAAGAAATTCTTGATAAAAACTGCTGCCATCCACTAGGATGATGGCCAAGCCAATCACTTGACTTGAATCCAATAGAAAATCTATGGAAAGAACTAAAGATCAGAGTTCATAGAAGAGGCCCACGGAACCTTCAAGATTTGAAGACTGTGTGGAAGAATGGGCCAAAATCACACCTGAGCAATGCATGCGATTAGTTTCTCCATACAGGAGGCATCTTGAAGCTGTCATTACCAACAAAGGAATTTTGTACGAAGTATTAAATACATTTTAGTTTAGCATGTTCAGTACTTTTTCCCTGTGTCATTCCATTTTATGACACATAACTTAATTTCTGAACTTATTTGTTTTGGTTTCTTTGTATGTATGGATTGCATGGGTTGTTACTGACATTTGGTGAAATTTCATGTCAATAGCACCTACAGAAATATATTTACCTAGAAAAATTGTGATGTGTTCAATACTTATTTTACCCGCTGTATAATTGTATTCTATTCGACTTTTTAATTAATATCATGAGTAATATAAATGAATATGAATTTGTCGGCCATTATCGGGATTTGGCACCTTTAGCGCAAGAAAAGCTAAAAAAAAATGCATCCCTTCAAAAAACGCACCTCGCTCGTTGAAATGCATTGAAAATGCAGCAAGAACGCATCAATAACACACCCACATTATGTTTTTATGGGGTTTTTGAGTCCCATGACCTATGAAAAACACACCATAAGCACAGCAAAATCGCATGCGTTTTCAGCGCCATTATCAGCACCTTTTTCTCTACAAGCAAAATGCCAAAAACCTCATTTTCGGCCGCTGAAATTTCAGTGCATCTCTAGTACTGACCATGAAACTTTTTATTTTTTTATTTTATTTTTTTTATTTGCACTAACATACATGTTTTTAGGACAAGCTTTCTGGGTGTACTCCCTTCTTCAAGGTCCAAGCAGTACTAATACACAAAATTTGTGTTTAACATTCTGCTAAAACTGTGTGTATTAGTACTGCTTGGACTTTGAAGAAGGGGGTACACCCTGAAAGCTTTCACGGATAGTACAAAAAACAATATTTTTTTTCAGAACTTTTTTTTTTTTTTTTGTCATACTCTCACCAGTACAACGTCGTCATATGACTGATGTGGCGGTGATCAGGGACACTAACTGGTGACAGTATGTAAAAATGTTAAAACAATTTTTTAACATTTTTAATTTTTTCCTTTTTTTTTTTTTTTTACATACTTTCATCAGACTAGTTAGTAACATTGTACTACTCTGGGGAGTGAGCAAAGTTTTTTTTTTACACTTTGCTGTTACAATGAAGATCACACTAACAGCAAAGTTTTCAACTGTCGTGAATGGGTTACATTCATGACAGCTGTGATTGGTTAAAGGTAATCACATGGTACAGGGTGCTCTTATTGGCCCAGGTACCATTTGATAGCTGTGGGCCATTCACAGCATAGGAAACACAGCTGTTATTAATGAATTCATAACAGCTTTGTTGACATTGTGATTGCATAGGGATCCGACGATCAAAGCAGACTGGTAGCGGCGCGGATGACGACATGTACTGTGGGCGGTTGGCAACTAGTTACTAGGTGTGCATTGCGTTGATGCATAGTTGCCAACATTGCATAAAAAATTTGTGGGACACTTTTTTGGCTGTAGGCGGAGCCATATAATAATTAGGGGGCGGGGCATACATTTGTAGATGTGGCATAGCAAAAAATAATAAAAAAGAAAACTTCTCACGCTGCGGCGAAAAATGGGCGTGGTTTAAGTCAAATAGTGGGCATGGCTTAAATGGGCGTGGCTCAAAGGGGTGTGGTTAGAGTCTGAGATGAATGAGGGATGGAGAGGGAAAAGGGGGAGAGAGGAATGAAGGGACAGCAGCCCCAGATCCTACACAACAATAGAAATATGTGTATTCTAGAAAGTTTAACAATCAGCAGATAAAGATACTCCAAACACCTGGTGTTAGCGCTTCAATCATCCCGGCACTATGATTGTTATGGTGTCAGGATGATTGAAGCGCATTATTTCTATTTTTACATTGTAATATAAAATGAAATCATTCAACTCACCATAATGCCGAATCAGTGGGATCCCTGAGCGTGTCACTAACCACGTCGCCTGCCACCAGCAGAGTCCTTCCTTGCATCAGGTGCCCCCAGCAGAGTCTGTCCTTGCATCAGGTGTCCCCAGCAGAGTCTGTCCTTGCATCAGGGGTCCCCAGCAGAGTCCGTCCTTGCATCAGGTGCCCCCAGCAGAGTCCGTCCTTGCATCAGGTGTCCCCAGCAGAGTCTGTCCTTGCATCAGGTGTCCCCAACAGAGTCCGTCCTTGCATCAGGTGTCCCCAGCAGAGTCCGTCCTTGCATCAGATGCCCCCAGCAGAGTCCGCTGTTGCATCAGGTGCCCCCAGCCGAGTCCGTTCTTGCATCAGGTGCCCCCTGCAGAGTTTGTCCTTGCATCAGGTGTCCCCAGCACAGTCTGTCCACGTATCAGGTGTCCCCAGCAGAGTCCGTCCTCGTATCAGGTGCCCCCGGCAGAGTCCCTCCTTGCATCAGGTGCCCCCAGCACAGTCAGTCTTTACACCAGTGTTTCCAGCCTCAGTCCTTAAATCAGTGTCCCAGGCAGAGCCATAGTTACCCCCCTGTACATAGTTACCCCCTCCCCCTGTACATAGTTTCCCCTCTCCCCCTAGTTACCCCCCTGTACATAGTTACCCCCCTGTACATAGTTACCCCCCCTGTACATAGTTACCCCCCATACATAGTATCCCCCCTGTACATAGTTCCCCCCCGTACATAGTTAACCCCCCTCCTGTAAATAGTTAACCCCCCTCCTTTATATAGTTAACCCCCCTTCTGTATATAGTTAACCCTCCCCTCTCCTGTACATAGTTAACCCTCCCCCTCCTATATATAGTTAACCCCCCCTCCTGTATATAGTTAACCCCTCTCCTGTATATAGTTAACCCTCCCCCTCCTGTATATAGTTAACCCTTCCCTTCCTGTATATAGTTAACCCCCCTCCTCCTGTATATAGCTAACCCCCTTCCTGTATATACGTAACCCCCCCTCCTCCTGTATATAGTTCTCCCCCCCTATATATAGTTAACCCCTCTCCTGTACATTAAAGTTAAATTGCTGCAGAGACAAGAGCCAGTGGCGTCACTACAGCTGGTGTCACCTGGTGCGGAAAAAAATTGGTGTCACCCCCCCTCCACCAACTATGGTCCCCCTTCTGTACAGACCCCCCTCCCTCAGTAAATTATTATTATTATTATTATACAGGATTTATATAGCGCCGACAGTTTACGCAGCGCTTTACAACAACATTAGGGCAGACAGTACAAGTACAATACAATTCAATACAGGAGGAATCAGAGGGCCCTGCTCGTTAGAGCTTACAATCTAGGAGGGAGGGTCAAGTTATACAAAAGGGTAATAGCTGTGGGGGATGAGCTAATGGAGAAAATAATGCAGTTGTTAGATGGAGGCAGGATAGGCTTCTCTGAAGAGGAAAGTCTTCAGGGATCGCCTAAAAGTGGATACATTTGGAGACAGTCTGACAGATTGGGGTAGGGAATTCCAGAGGATGGGCGAGGCTCGGGAGAAGTCCTGGAGGCGGATATGGGAGGAGGTGATGAGGGAGCTAGAGAGCAGGAGATCTTGGGAGGAACGGAGATGGCGTTTAGGTTGGTATTTTGAGACTAGGTTAGTGATGTAGCTGGGGGCACAGTTGTGGATGGCTTTGTAACTTATTGTTAGTATTTTGAATTTAATTCGTTGGGCGAGTGGCAGCCAATGGAGGGATTGGCAGAGAGGGGTAGCAGACACTGATCGGTTTGTAAGGTGGATGAGTCTGGCAGCAGCATTCATGATGGACTGAAGGGGGGATAGTCTATTTAAAGGTAAGCCAATGAGGAGGGAGTTGCAGTAGTCGAGGCGAGAGATAACCAGGGAGTGAATCAGGAGCTTTGTAGTTTCACTGGTTAGAAAGGGACGTAGTTTAGAGATGTTGCGGAGGTTGAGGCGGCAAGCTTTGGAAAGTGATTGGATGTGGGGCTGAAAGGAGAGTTCAGAATCTAGGATAACACCTAGCACCCTGACATGTGGGGACGGGTGGATGGTTTTGCCATTGCTCTTCACAGAGAAGTCAGGGGAAGAGGCACGTGGGGGAGGAAATATTATAAGCCCGGTTTTGGACAAGTTGAGTTTGAGGAAGTGGTGTGACATCCATACAGATATGTCGGTTAGTAAGTTAGTGATGCGTGAGGAGACTGATGGAGTGAGTTGAGGGGTGGAGAGATAGATTTGTGTGTCATCAGCATAGAAATGATATTGAAAGCCATGAGAGGCTATCAGCTGACCCAGGGAAGAGGTGTAGATTGAAAATAAAAGAGGTCCAAGAACAGAACCTTGGGGGACCCCGACAGAGAAGGGAAGAGGAGTGGAGGAAGTAGAATTGTAAGTGACACTGAAGGTGCGTTGGGATAGGTAGGATGAGAGCCACTGAAGAGCACAGTCACGGAGACCGATGGAGTGAAGTTTTTTGAGGAGGAGGGGGTGGTCAACCGTGTCAAAGGCAGCTGAAAGATCCAGAAGTAGGAGTACAGAATAGTGTCCGTTGGTTTTTGCAGTTAGTAGGTCATTTGTGAGTTTTAAAAGAGCAGTTTCTGTGGAGTGTTGAGGGCGAAATCCAGATTGAAGGGGATCAAGAAGGTTGTTTTTAATGAGGTGGTCACTCAGTTGGTTGTAAACCAGGCGTTCAAGGAGTTTAGAGGAAAAGGGGAGCAAGGAGATAGGGCGTAGGTTGTTAAGATTGGTAGGGTCCAAGGATGGTTTTTTGAGTATGGGAGTGACCAGTGCATGTTTTAGAGCATCGGGGAAGACGCCAGAGGTGAGGGAGAGATTGAAGATGTGGGTTAGAGAGTGTAGGATGGGGTCAGAGGGTGACCGTAGCATTTGAGAGGGAACAGGGTCCAGGGGACAGGTAGTTAGGTGGGCGATAGAAAGGAGTTTAGCAACTTCGTCTGGAGTAGTAGATTTGAATAGAGGTAGTGTCAGTTGTATCTGTTGACATGGGGTCTTAGCTGGGGGAGATACCTGTAGAGTGAAGATTTCATCACGGATTGTATCAATCTTGTTTTTGAAGTGATTAGCGATTTCCTGGGCAGTGAGTAAATCAGTGGGGGGAGGCGGTGGAGGACAAAGTAGAGAGTTGAAGGTAGAGAAGAGTTTACGGGGATTGGATGAGAAGGTATTAATAAGAGTTGTAAAATAGGTTTGCTTGGCAGTGTGGAGGAAAGAATAGTATTTTTGGAGGGCAGATTTGTATTGGTTGAAGTCTTTGAGAGACTTAGTCTTGTGCCACAGACGCTCAAGAGCGCGACTACGTTTTTTGAGAATTTTAGTGTCATCTGTTTGCCAGGGTTGTAGGGGTCGAGGCCTGATTCTGCGTGTAGTAAGGGGAGCGAGCTTGTCCAGGGTGGAGGACAGAGATTTATTGTAGATGGATATGGCTTGGTTGGGGCAGGACAGGGGGGAGATTTTGTCATAGAGGTGGTCGGTAGCAGAGTAGAGGAGAGAGGAGTTGAAGTTGCGAAAGTTTCTACGGGTGACGGTTAGGCGATTGGAGGGAAAGGTGGTGGAAGACAGGGGGAGAGAGAAACTAATAAGGTGGTGGTCGGAGAGAGGAAAAGGATTGTTTGAGAAGTTGCATGGAGTGCATAGGTAAGAGAATACAAGGTCAAGAGTGTTGCCATCAGAGTGAGTAGAAGCCTGTACCCATTGCTTCAGGTCAAATGAAGAGGTTAGACTAAGAAGTTTAGAAGTAGCAGGAATGTTTGTATTAGCAGGGATGTTGAAATCACCGAGAAGGATTGTGGGAATTTCCGAAGAGAGAAAGTAGGGTAGCCAGGCAGAAAACTCATCAAGGAAAGTCGATAATGGTCCAGGGGGCCGGTAGATCACAGCAATTCTTAGGGAAGTGGGAGAGAATAGACGTATACAGTGGGCTTCGAATGATGAGAGTGAAAAAGAGGGAGGAGGGTGAATAACCTGGAAGGTGCTCTGGGGGGATAGGAGGAATCCCACTCCACCTCCCTTGCGTCCATTAGGCCTGGGGGAGTGAGTCCAGTGAAGGCCACCCTGGGAGAGGGAAGCAGGAGAAGGGGTGTCATATTCGTGGAGCCAGGTTTCTGTGAGAGCAAGTAGATTAAAGGAATTAGTGACAAAGAGGTCATGAACAGCAGTGAGTTTGTTGCAGACAGAGCGGGCGTTCCAGAGGGCGCAGGAGAGAGTGAGGCTGGTGTTGGCAAGAAGAGGAATGGAGACTAGATTGTGTAGATTGCGACTACTGCCAGAGGGTGTAGGGTGATGGTGATGGGTGTGTTGGGCACAGTTAAATAAAGTGGGCCCAGGGTTTGGGGAAATATCTCCAGCGATTAGGAGAAGCAGAAGAGTGAGGGAAGACCCCCCCCACTAAGTACAGACCGCCCATCCAGCAGTATAGATCCTCCTCCCTCAGTACAGACCCCCTCCCTAAGTACAGACCCCCTCCCTAAGTTTAGACCCACTCAGTGTAGACCCCCCTCATCAGTATAGACCCCCTCAGTACAGACCCCTCTCCCTCAATACAGACCCCCCTCAGTGCGGTCCCCCCATCTATCAGTATAGACCCCCTCAGTGCAGACCCCCCTCCATCAGTGCAGACCCACCTCCATCAGTGCAGACCCCCTCAGTGCAGACCCCCCTCAGTGCAGACCCCCCTCAGTGCAGACCCCCCTCAGTGCAGACCCTCCCTTCCCATAACGCCCCCAGCATGTCCATTACAGCAGAAGGAACATCATACATGGCATGAGCGGCTGCCGGCGCCGTGTGTTCAGTGGAGAGGGGAGGGGCCAATCCGTGCAGCTAACCCTGGCTTCAGTGTGAAGAGAGAAGCTGATTTATTGGCTGCACAGATCAAGCCCCCTTCCTCCCTCCACTGAACACAAGGGGGAACGATGTAGTGGCGGCGCCGGCGGCCATTTTGCTGAAGCCAGCTACCCAAAAAATTAAAATGCAAACATTCCCGATTTCCCTGGGCAAAATCCCAATTCGGGACAGCTTCTGATCGGGACAAGGGTCCCAAAATCAGGATTGTCCCGGGAAGATCGAACTGTTGGCAACTATGTTGATGTGCATTTACATGCACTGTGCTAAGATGCATTCATGTAGTATTTTAACACACAGCACATAACACCAGCATTGTGGTCTGAACAGGACACATAGAAAACAATTGTTTCCTATGTCTCCTTGCAGTAAAATGCATTTTTCCTGTGTGGTAAAATGCAGGTCATTGTAGTATGTGTGAACAGGACCTTAAAAAAAAACGATGGCTCTAATATGCGTTGTAAATACGTTTGAGTTACGTCAAGCAACCCTCTTCAAATATCCTCTATGCTATGAGCATGCAACACTTCACAGCCACATCTTAGGCCTTTTTCACATGAAAGGTCCAATTACCTTTGCCTGTCTGTTCTTCCCAGGCAGACCTGATCGGACAGTTCGTTCACCCCTATTGCCGTATGAAGGTTCGTGTAATAGATATAGCGCGTGGTCGGCGGCCATGATGTCTGTCAGCCACCCGCAATCGCTCCACAGAGAGCCAGAACAGGGATCTGTCAATGTAAACAAACACATCCCCATTCTGTCAGGGGAGTAGAGAGAGATCCTAGTGATCAGGAACAGCGATCTCTCTATACTCCCTGTCAGTCCACTCCCCCCACAGTTATAAACACCTTCCCAGGGAACAATTTTAACCCCTTGATCGCCACCTAGTGTTAACCCCTTCCCTGCCAGTGACATTTATACAGTAATCAGTGCATTTTTATACCAAAAAAGTGTCCGATCTGTCCGCCGCAATGACATAGCCCTGCTAAAAATCGCCGATCACCGCCATTACTAGTTAAAAAAAAATAATAATAATAAAAACTCCATAAATCTATCCCTTATTTTGTAGATGCTATAACTTTTGCGCAAACCAACCAATATACGCTTATTGTGAATTTTGGTAAAAAAAAAAAAATATGTAGCAGAATACATATTGGCCTAAACTGATGAATTTTTTTATTTTTTGTTTGGATATTTATTATAGCAAAAAGTAAAAACCGCAGAGGTGATCAAATACCACCAAAAGAAAGTTCTAAAGAAAGGACATCAATTTTGTTTGGGTAAAACGTTGCACGACTGCGCAATTGTCAGTTAAAGTGACGCAGTGCCATATGGCAAAAAATGGCCTGGTCATTAAGGGGGTAAATCCTTCCGGGGCTGAATTGGTTAAACGCACCTGTAGACACATTTAAGGAATGTTACAATAGAAGTCATTAGAGGGGATGGCAAAGCTTCAACATATGTTGAACTCTGCA
Source organism: Aquarana catesbeiana (assembly GCF_042186555.1). Taxonomy (NCBI): domain Eukaryota; kingdom Metazoa; phylum Chordata; class Amphibia; order Anura; family Ranidae; genus Aquarana; species Aquarana catesbeiana. Next base: position 371,660,028 of record NC_133327.1, read on the forward strand.
GGCAGTGTTCAGGCTTATGCAATTCACATTCGGATCACTCTACAGACAGCATTTGACAGGTGGTGAGTAGGGTTGACACCTTTTCTTCAACCCGAACACTTTAGCGGCGCAGGGCAATTTTTTTTATAGTATAAACTATATGTATGCTTTGCGATTAACCGGTTCCCAACCAGCGGCCGCAGTTATACTGTGGCAAGATGGCTCCCCTGGGCGACCTGTCATAGCTGTACGTCGGCTTTTTAAGACGCTGTATGAGGCGCGCGCAAACCCGCGATCGCTCGTGACAGAGCGAGAAACGGGATCTGTGTGTGTAAACAAAAGTAGTGTTTTTTTTTTTCTTGTTTGAATCCACAGTTTCCTTCCAACCCACAGAAATGGCAGACTGTGGCCTCCCAATTCCACCAGCAGTGGGACTTTCTCAATTGCGGTGGTGCGATCGATGGGAAACACGTCCGGATCGTCCCACCACCCAACTCGGGGTCATACTACTTCAATTATAAGGGGTTCAGTAGTATTGTGATATTGGCGGTGGTGACAGCGACTCATAAATTCTTATATCTGGACGTAGGGAAGAATGGCCGTATGTCTGATGGAGGAATGAAACCGGAATATCCAAACCAGGCTGCTAACAATAAAGGTGTGCCACATCCCACATAAACAAGGAAATAGAGAAACCCCCTAGGGGTGGGACTTTGAAGGCACTACCATAACAAAAATTGTGTAAAAATGTATAAAGTTTACTATATATAAACAAACAGACACGTAATGAATAAAGAATAAACAAATACAAATGGATGCATTATGATGTACAAACGTTTGGCGGAAAAGACATGACACAAAATCCTAAACTGAACGACGTTTCAGAGATGAACCGTAGTCTCCTTCATGAGGGATTTTCAAGGAAGTACATTGTCTATGAAATTTAAATACACAATGATTAATCAATAGGTCCTGACATATTATACATATTAAACAAACGTATATAGCAATACTTACATCATTATAACTTTATACATTATTACACAATTTTTGGTATGGTAGTGCCTTCAAAGTCCCACCCCTAGGGGATTTCTATGTCTGATGGAGGAGTGATCGCCCAGGCGGAGTTTTACCAGCGTCTCCAAAATGGCACCTTGGGGTTTCCACCTCCAATGGATAACGTTGCGGGCCTCAAGTTCGTTTTTGTGGCGGATGAGGCCTTTGCGCTGGGGGAACATCTGATGAGGCCGTTCCCCATGAGGACCCTGACCCCGGAGCAGAGGGTTTTTAATTACCTGCTTTTCCTTACGGCCATCAACATGGCCGAATACAAACTTAATCACATTATCTTGAGCTGCTGCATTCTTCACAATTTCCTTCGGAAGAATGCAGCCAGCTATCTGGCCTCAGTTGTGACTGAGGCTGACTTTTCACCAGATCAAAAAACAATGACGGCACTTGAAAGTGGCCATCCTGGCTTGCCCCCCAAAGCGCCCGCGAAGAATGGCAAAACTATATTGAGTACTTTGTGGGTAGGGGGGCAATTGATGTACAAGAAATCTGGAATCTGTTTAACAGCTTCAGCCCCGGAAGATTTTACCCCCTTCCTGACCAGAGCACTTTTTGCGATTTGGCACTGCATCGATTTAACTGACAATTGCGAGGTCATGCGACGTTGCACCCAAACAAAATTGATGTCCTTTTTTTCCCACAAATAGAACTTTCTTTTGGTGGTATTTGATCACCTCTGCGGTTTTTATTTTTTTGCGCTATAAACAAAAAAATAGTGACAATTTTCAAAAAAAGGCAATATTTATTACTTTTTGCTATAATAAAAATTTTTTTTCTCAGTTTAGGCCGATATGTATTCTTCTACATATTTTTGGTTAAAAAATTGCAATAAGCGTATATTGATTGGTTTGCGCAAAAATTACAGCGTCTACAAAATAGGGGATAGTTTTATGGCATTTTTATTATTCATTTTTTTTACTAGTAATGGCAGCAATCTGCGATTTTTATCGGGACTGCGACATTATGGCAGACACGTCAGACAATTTTGAAACATTTTTGGGACCATTGGCATTTTTACAGCGATCAGTGCTATAAAAGTGCATTGCTTACTGTAAAAATGTTACTGGCAGGGAAGGGGTTAACACTAGGGGGCGATCAAGGTTTTAATTGTGTTCCCTAGTGTGTGTTCTAACTGAAGGGGGGAGTGGACTGTGTAGGGGAAGAGATAGATCGCTGTTCATACTCTGTATGAACAGACGATCTGTCACTTCTCCCCTCAGAGAACTGGAAACTGTGCCCAGAGCGGTTGCGGGAGCCCAGCGGTGATCACGACAGCCGGGCACTAGCATCGGCTCCACGGGCAAGCAGGGGGCGCGCCCCTAGTGGCCACGGGCCATTCTACTGCAGTGCGGCGGCTGGTCGGTAAGTGGTTAATACATTTTTTTTGAAAAACTAAACTCATATTTCATTTGAATTTCTGTTTGTGTTTCTTATCTGTCTCCTAAGTTCTCAAATGGCCTTTTATTTTTGGACATTTTCTTCAATAGTGCAACTTATATGATACACAAGGTGACAATCTCTTCTTCAGCTAACTATTATGTTGTGCTGTGGGTCTGCTGCACACACACAATGTTATTGTTGGTAATTAGGGATGAGCCGAACACTCCCGGTTCGGTTCACATCAGAACCTGCAAACGGACCAAAAGTTCACGCGAACTTTAGAACCCCGTTAAAGTCTATGGGACTCAAACGTTCAAAAGTGCTAATGTGATGTGCCTCCTCCTCCTCTCTCCTATCAGGCACCCACGTGGAGTCAGTGACTTCCTCATCATCCCCTCCCTCCTCATCACTGGAGCAAACCTGGCAGTATGCTGCAGCTGGGGGAACATAACTGCCAGATTGCGGTCCTTCTTGGGCACCCCCTCTCTCTGGGCTCACGTTACTGCCTTCCTCTAGCTGGGTACCATCATCGGAGCCTTCAAAATGCCGGGCATCCTCCTGGAGCATGTACCCAACACTGTGGTCAAACAGTTCGGGGGACTCCTCAGGAGGAAATGGTGGAGCTAGGGAAGGAGTGACTGATGCCATTGAGCCGAGGGAAGAGGCCGCGTTGGCAGCTGCTTTGCCAGACAAAGTACACTGAGCCTGGGTGAGAGAGGATGAGGAGGATGAGGATGGATTACTCATCCACTCTACCAAGTCTTCGGCATGTTGCGGCTCAACACGGCCAGCTGCCTTAAAAAAGGACAAGCGGGGGGGCGTGGCTGAGCGATGGCAGAGTGAGGATGCACACCTCGGAGCTCTGTGTGGGGAAGCCCTGAGAACGCACAGTAAACTTTGTCAGTGAGAGCCGGAATTCATGTCAGGGGACCGCAAGCACCCGCTGGACTTGGGGGCTCAGAAGGGTTCGGAAATCACCCACTATTTCCTCAGGCAACACGCTGCTTCTTCCCCCGCTGCCTCGGCCAAGATGGCGCCGCCTCGTGTGCCTCCGACGAGCGCCGCCGCCTCATCTAAGAAAAGCACTCAGCCGGGACCTAATGCAGGAAGAGACCGAGCAGCTCCAGATGACAGGTCAGCCTCCCCTATACTATCCCCTGTGATCCCAATTACAGACACCCAATCTAGCTGCGGCCATATAAGGGAGACAGGCAGCAACGTGGAGGGCTCTCTCAGAGACATTGTGTCCGGTCTGCCCACAAGACAGGATCTGCAGGAGATGGCAGCATCCATAGTTAATGCACTCTCCAGAGAATTACATGACTTGCGCCAACAGGTGGATACAGTAGAAGAGAGGGTCACTGTGTTGGAGTCCTCTACATCCACCTCCGATGCTCGCATTGCCGCCATGGAACAGGAGCAGCGTGGCTTTCGCCGCCATCTTGTGGATATACAACTAAAGCTGGATGACGGCGAGAACAGGAGCAGACGCAACAATTTGTGCCTCCGCGGCATCCCTGAAGCCACCATGGGCTCAGACCTCAGCGCAACAGTGGTGGCTATCCTGAACCAGATTCTCGGAAAACCGCCGGCTGCGGAGCTGGAGCTGGACAGGGTTCACCATATTCCAAGACCTAGGGCACCCCCCGCAGCATCCCAGGATCCCGATGCCATAGACCTCCCACGAGATGTCCTGTGTAGGGTGCATTTTTTCACTATAAAAGAGGAAATCCTGCGCCTGGTCTGGGAACGCGGCCCAATCGACTTTGACGGTGCATTAATCCGGATTTACCTGGACATCTCCAGGCAAACAAGAGCAATGAGGGGCCTTCTGAGACCACTGTTGGAGGTAATCCGTGCGGCGGAGGCGACGTATCGCTGGGGTCACCCCTTCCATCTAATTGTGCGGAGGCATGGAGCAGAATTCTACTTACGCTCACCAGACCAACTCTCAGACTTGTTCAGCTTCCTAGCCAAGCCTGCTGTGAGTGTTCCCAACTGGTTTGACTACCTGTTGTCCCTGGAGGCCCTGGGCCCACCTCTGCCCAGGCCGCAACGTGTCCGTAGACCGCGCTCACGAGCCACCAGTCGAGAGACTGTTAGACCTCACCCGAGGTCCTCCGAAGCTTAACCTCTCATCTCAGCCCAAGGACTGCTAAGACATGATGATCACTCACGCTACATTACTTCCCTGGGTATTTCAAGAACATTAGATCTTCCCTTGCAAGAGGTCTGTGAAACCGCTTTGATGGGCGACTTCCTGGGACCGAGTTGACCACCCTACTCAGTACACTCTAAGGTTTCCTGACCCCTGGATGTACCTGGGAACCCTATTTGGGAACTACGGGATGTCAACTAACATTTGATAGCCTGCTCAGTGAGGTGCTGGGTCAATTCAGACTCGTAATAGCCCTGTCTTGCACGCCGCTTCTTCCATACGGGTTCACTGTTGGTGGCCGATGGGGGAGGCGGATGCAGTGGAGAGATCAGTGAACGGGCCTTAAGCCCTGGCACCTCAAGATGCTTCTGCTAAACTTCATCATCTCCTGGAAATGCTGACTCTCCAATCTCGGATAAGAGTCCTGAGGGCCCGGTCTGCTTATCTTTTCTCCCTTTTTTTTTTTTTGTTTTCCCTATTTAATGGAAACTTTGCTAGCCACCTGGGGTACCTCTAAGACCCTCCACTCCCTTTAGCATTTTTCTGATGGATATGCAAGTAGCTACGCATTAGGAAGGGGAGGGAGGCGTAGTGCCATAGCGGGTAACAATCCCAGGGATGTGGCAATCGTAGGTGACATGCTTTGTATGTTATGTTTTGTTGTGCCATCTATGCCGTTTTATTACATTATTTTATTATTTTACTGTTTTTCATTTGCACTCTTGGTATTGACCTCGCCCTTCATGACTCGCCTCAGTACTTCCTGGTGCGAAGGTTAAAGACCCTTGGTTCTGGTGCCGCAGGCCTTGCCGTGAGGCGTCGGCATGGATCCTACCGGTAATATTTATCGATTGCACTGGTAATGGGGTTCGTTCTGACGTCCATGAGCCTCCTGGGGACACCATCATCGAATGGTCACGGCGGAGGGTGCTTGGCAGCTCTGCTGCAGGTACCAATCACCAAAGGTTATGTTCAGTTGTGTTGGTTCTCATATTAGAAACACTATGATTCTCAGAGGCGTTATACCCCCACATCTCCACCTATTCTGTTTACTCAGATCACTGCCTAAACTCTACTTATTTTAGAGTAGATCTCAACGCACTTTCCACCCCCACATTAGGGCGGACTCCTGTGTGGACACTTTAAGTGTGCATCAGGGGCGCATAGTTAGTCTATGACAGAAACCGTTCACTCCCCTTACCACATCCCTCCCCCCCTCCTCTTTTTCCACTTCACTATTCTCTCCCCCCTGGTCTATCCTCTCATATCCTTGACCTCTGCCTGTAGGGCGTTCTATTTTTGGGACTCTCCCACGCGCATATTGACATCCATTTCCCTGCCAGAAGATACAATGGGTCACCTTAAGATCACCTCTCTAAACGTGCGTGGCCTTAATATACCGGAGAAGCGCTCGCAGCTTCTAGCTGACCTGCGCAGGGGCAAAACACATGTTGCTTTTCTGCAGGAGATGCACTTCCGTGCAGATTCTGTGCCTAGGCTGACTAACGGGGCCTTTCCTGTGGCATACCATAGTGTCTCTCCGATCTCCAAATCGAAGGGGGTCAGCATCATGTTGGCCAGGTCGGTTCCGTGGGTGTTTGAGGCACAGCGGGCAGACGAGCAGGGTCGCTTTCTTCTCCTAAAGGGAAGGGTGTCCGATGTGCGGGTCACTTTCGCAAATGTCTACTTCCCCAATGTGAACCACCATCAGTTTTTACGTAGGCTCCTCTCTGAGCTCCTGGAGTTCTCAGAGGGGATGCTTATTTTTGGCGGAGACCTTAATTTTGCCATGGATCCGACCTTGGACGTCTCACGTGGAGCCTCACACCTGGCTTACTCCCGCCTGAGGCGCCTCAAGGCTGACCTCCATACCCTACAACTAGTTGACCCTTGGCGGTTGCTCCACAACCAAGACAGAGACTATACATTTTACTCTCAGGTGCATCACACCTACTCGCGGCTAGACTATCTGCTGTTGTCACATAAAGATCTTGACAAGGTGGTCTCTACGTCCATAGATGTCATATCTTTCTCTGATCATGCACCAATCCACCTGACCCTCCAGTTGGGGCCAATGACTCGGTCTCCCCCATCCTGGCGTCTGAATGAGGCATTGCTTCAATCGTAGGAAACCCGTTCAGAGATACTGAATGCACTGCGGGAGTACTTTTCCGTCAACGAGGGGTCAGTCCCCAACCCCCTTGTGGTCTGGGAAGCCCACAAGACGGTTGTGAGAGGTGCATTGATCAAAATAGGAGCCCGTCTCAAGCGGGATAGACTGAAACGCACGGAGGAACTCCTTGCATTAATTCGCAAGCTAGAGAGTATACATAAGGCTAGCCTTGCCCGCGCAACCTTCCGGGATCTACAGAAGGCCCGTGAGGAACTTTATACACTTTTATTTCATAAGACCAAACAGAAACTAGCATGGGCACGTCGTACTATGTTTGAGTTCTCAAACAAACCCGGGTCACTTCTGGCCAGAGCTCTACAGGGCCCTCGCACGAAAACATATATCCCTCACATACAGTCATCTACGGGACAGAAGCTAAATACCTCTTCGGACATGGCAGAGGAATTCCGCTCCTTCTATACAGGCCTCTATAATTTAGACAGACCGCAATCTATGGGCTCCCCTCTGGAGGGCAGACATACCCCCCAATCTTACATAGCTGCATCAGGCATGCCATCACTACCAGATGATGTAAGGGAAGAGCTGGAAGAACCCTTGACTGTTGAAGAACTGGGAATGGCACTGGCCTCTTCAAAACCAAAAAAGGCCCCTGGCCCTGACGGTCTAACCCCAGTGTACTACAAAACTTTTTTTGACATACTGTCGAAGCCTTTGGTCTCCGCTCTTAACACCCTTACGGAGGGGAACTTATTCCCAATAGACACCCTAAGGGCCTATATCTCCCTCATTCCGAAAGAGGGTAAAGATCCGCTACTTTGTGGGAGCTACCGCCCAATTGCACTTCTGAATTCGGACCTTAAACTCTTTGCCAAGATCCTGGCCAATAGACTGCTCCCCCACGTACCGAGTCTGATTCACTGAGACCAGGCAGGCTTTGTGCCGCTACGACAACCAAGGGACAACACCATCCGAGTTATTAATCTGATACATGCGGCGAAGACCACCAAACGGGCCCTTCTCCTGCTGTCAACCGACGCAGAGAAGGCCTTTGATCGCGTCGACTGGTCCTTTATCCGGGCAACTCTAGAACACATAGGCCTTCATTCATCCATGTTACAGTGGATACTTTCCTTGTATACTCACCCCACTGCTTCGGTTAAGGTAAACGAGACGAGATCAGACTTTTTTGACATCCGTAATGGCACACGTCAGGGATGCCCCCTTTCCCCCCTGATCTTTATCTTGTCCCTAGAACCCCTTTTGTGCACGATAAGGGCGAACTCAGACATTGTAGGATACCCGAAACCATCGGGATCCCATAAGGTGGCCGCTTTTGCAGAAGACCTTATCTTCTTTTTAACAGAACCACTTACTTCTCTCCCCAACCTGCTACGATCCCTTCAAGAATATGGCAATCTCTCCTCGTTCCAGATCAATCTAACCAAATCCTCCATCCTTAACATAACGGTAAAAAAAGGAATTGTCCAATGTTTACGCTCGTCCTTTCCATTGAGATGGGCAACCAAACTTATACGATATCTAGGAGTTGACATCACCTCAGATCCTGCTGAATTGTACTCGGCTAATTTTGCCCCACTACTCTTACGTCTCAAAACTGACCTCTTACACTGGCACTCCCTGACGCTGACGTGGTTCGGCAGATGTAGTGCCCTCAAGATGACTTTACTGCCAAGGGTGTTATACTTGCTACAGGCGCTTCCCATCCGATTACCTCCAGTGTTTTTCAAACGAATTGACTCCATGTTCCGGGCCTTTGTCTGGTCCCACAGCAAACCACGATTTAGACTCCAACTTTACCTGGCGAAAAGTAGGGGTGTGGTTGGCCTCCCGGACATTAAGGCTTATTACAGAGCAGTCCACCTAACTAGGTTGGTGGACTGGCACTGTCACGCAGAGGCGAAGCACTGGGTCGCTATGGAGGAAGAGGACTCCGGGGGTTCGGCCAGGAGTTGGCCCTGGATCACTACGCCACTGCCCAAGGACCTTGCAGAGCACCCCACCCTGGGCAACACCCTAACAGTGGTCAGAGATGCTTTTAGGCGCTCATCGGTGTCCCCGCAGCCGTCCCCCATGGTTCCGATTCTAGGTAACCCGGAATTCCCTCCTGGAATTCAGAGCCCACAATTCAAGCGACTGGCAATGGGCACCAAACTTCGCTTACACGACTTTCTGGGGCCCAATGATCAGCTTTCCTTGGAAGCTGGAACATTGGTGACGGACCCTCCCCTAGATTTATGGAGTCGCTTACAGCTGTGGAATTTCTTACGCAGCTGTCTGAGGAAATCAGGCATTACCCGCAAACTTACTGAACTGGAGCTCATCTGCCATCGTGGGGAACCGATACGACACTGTCTCTCGCTGATATATTCATCCCTAACCCAACCAGAGGAAGGATACGTACCCCTGTTTCTCACTAAATGGGAGGCAGAACTTGGAGTCCGATTCACCGATGTGCAGAGACAAAAAATTCTGTACTTTGCCCAGAAATCCTCAATTGCCACTAGGGTTCAGGAAACCGGCTACAAAATTATGACACATTGGTACAGGGTCCCTGTCATTCTACATCGTTTCTTTCCCCAGGTGCCCAGCCTCTGTTGGCGTTGTGGCGCTGAGGAGGGGACGATGTTACACATCTTCTGGTCATGCCCCAAGCTTGCCCCATTTTGGCTCGGGGTTGCCCGCACAGTCGAACACCTCACCGGTGTTTCGCTGGAGGGGAAACCTGCTGCCTGTCTGCTCCATCTATCAGAACGACCCATTAAGAAATATAAGACCTCTCTCACCATCCAACTTCTGAATGCTGCAAAGGCTTGTATTCCCCTTTGTTGGAGATCAGAGAGGCCGCCGGCGAAGTCCTTGTGGTTTGCTAAAGTAAATGAATTAAGGGATATGGAGGATCTTACTGCTACCCTACACAATAGAGAGGAGATCTTTCGAGAGACCTGGAGACCCTGGCAGCATTTTATATACACGGAAGCCTATCTTCAGGAAATGGCACAATCTAGCTAACTTAATGGGCTAACACCATAATGCAGCTGCCTGCCTGTGGTATTAATAGGATCAGAACAACAGCAATTGTCTTCAGGCAGCTTTCGGTGCACACTGTGCAGAGGACACAGTACACTAACTGTAAATACTGCAGCTGCCTGCCTGTGGTACTAATAGGATCAGAAGAACACCAGCAATTTTCTTCAGGTAGCTTTAGATGCACACTGTGCAGAGGACACAGTACACTAACTGTAAATACTGCAGCTGCCTGCCTGTGCTATTAATAGGATCCGAACACCAGCAATTGTCTTCAGGTAGCTTTAGGTGCACACTGTGCAGAGTACACAGTACACTAACTGTAAATACTGCAGCTGCCTGTGGTATTAATAGGATCAGAACAACAGCAATTGTCTTCAGGTAGCTTTAGGTGCACACTGTGCAGAGGACACAGTACACTAACTGTAAATACTGCAGCTGCCTGCCTGTGGCATTAATAGGATCAGAAGACCTCCAGCAATTGTCTTCAGGTAGCTTTAGGTGCACACTGTGCAGAGGACAAAGTACAATAAGTGTAAATACTGCAGCTGCCTGCCTGTGGTATTAATAAGATCAGAACACCAGCAATTGTCTTCAGGTAGCTTTAGGTGCACACTGTGCAGAGGACACAGTACACTAACTGTAAATACTGCAGCTGCCTGCCTGTGGTATTAATAGGATGAGAACACCAGCAATTGTCTTCAGGTAGCTTTAGGTGCACACTGTGCAGAGGACACAGTACACTAACTGTAAATACTGCAGCTGCCTATCTGTGGTACTAATAGGATCAGAAGAACACCAGCAATTGTCTTCAGGTAGCTTTAGGTGCACACAGTGCAGAGGACACAGTACACTAACTGTAAATACTGAAGCTGCCTGCCTGTGGTATTAATAGGATCAGAACACCAGCAATTGTCTTCACTAGGGATGAGCCGAACACCCCCCGGTTTGGTTCGCACCAGAACCTGCGAACGGACCGAAAATTCGCACGAACGTTAGAACCCCATTGACGTCTATGGGACTCGAACGTTCAAAATCAAAAGTGCTCATTTTTAAAGCCTAATTTGCATGGTATTGTCCTAAAAAGGGTTTTGGGACCCGGGTCCTGCCCCAGGGGACATGTATCAATGCAAAAAAAACTTTTAAAAACGTCCGTTTTTTCGGGAGCAGTGATTTTAATGATGCTTAAAGTAAAAAAAAAAAAAAGTGAAATATTCCTTTAAATATCGTACCTGGGGGGTTTCCTGTACTTAGAACAGTCCCTGCACAAAATGTCATTTTTAAAGGAAAAAAAGTCATTTAAAACTGCTTGCGACTTTAATATCGGGTCCTGGCAATATGGATGAAAATCAGTGAGACAAACGGCATGGTGAGACAAAAGTCTATTGTGAGACAAAAGTCCATTACCAGGCCCTTTGGGTCTTGTATGGATTTTAGGGGAACCCCGCACCCAAATTAAAAAAGGAAAGGTGTGGGGCCCCCAGGCCCTATATACTCTGTACAGCAGTAAACAGGCGGTACAAACAAGACAGGGACTGTAGGTTTGTTGTTAAGTAGAATCTGTTTGTAATTTTGAACTGGTACATTTTTAACGTGTTTAGCTCCAGCCAAAAAATCTATTTTAAGCTTTTTGGAAAACCTAGGGAAGGGTTATCAGCCCTGTGACATTTGTTTTGCTGTCTGTGCTCCTCTTCAAAAGATTTCACCTCACTTTTTGTCCCAATGACAAATGTTTTTTGAAAATTTGGGTTTTTTTGTGAAACAAGGATTGGTGATAAAGCATCAGTGGAAAGGAGAAAAGTTTTTCCCATATTAACTCTTACAGGAGAGAATTTCCCTTCCTAGGGGTAGATTTCATCTCACTTCCTGTTGTCTCCTTCCATTTGCAAGTTGGAGCGCAGGAACTAGCCCTGCTGCAAAGAATTGCAGCAAAAATTGTAATTACACGCCCCTGTTAAACAGGGGCTGAAAAATTGGGCCTTAGGCACTGGTGCTGGTGCCACAACACTGCAACCCCTCACAGATACTCTAGTTGGAGCGCAGGAACTAGCCCTGCTGCAAAGAATTGCATGAAAAATTGTAATTACATGCCCCTGATAAACAGGGGCTGAAAAATTGGGCCTTAGGCACTGGTGGCGGGACTGGCGGCGCCCAAAACCAAAAATGTTCTTACAAGCTATCATCATGATCATTGAGGAGGAAGAGGATAATTACTCAGTATAACAGGATAGTCACTCATCATCAGCATAGGCAGTCTTTGAAGGGATCTGACATTTCAAAAAAATGTATTCGGTTACATCAGCATCAGGTGCTTGGTAGCTGGTGGTGATCCAAGACTGATTCATTTTTATGAAGGTTATTCGATCGACCGAGTCGGTGGACAGACGCACCCTGTGTTTGGTTTCAAAGCCTCCAGCAGCACTGAATGTGCGTTCTGAAAGAACGCTGGATGCAGGACAGGCCAGTAGCTCAATTGCATACTGTGCAAGCTCTGGCCAGTGATCCATTCTCAAGACCCAGTAACCCAGAGGATTTTCGGTGGGAAAGGTGTCCAAGTCAGATCTTGCCCCTAGGTATTCCTGCACCATGTAAAACAGACACTGGCGATGGTTTCTGGAACCGATCATACCTTGGGGCTGCGGACCAAAAAATTGTCTGAACGCATCGGTCAGACGGCCACCTTCTCCACCGCTCCTTCTTTGACTGACCAAAGCCTCAGCAACATGTTGTCCAGAAACAGGAGTTTGTAACCTCCCAGTCTCTGGGAATGCGTTGCACAGACCTTTCTGCAAGGCCTCCTGAAGATGTTTCATCCTCTGCTCCCTCTGTGACGGCAAGATAAGGTCTGCAACCTTACCCTTGTAAGGTGGATCAAGGAGGGTTGCCAGCCAGTATTGTTCCTTCTCCTTGATACCACGAATATGAGGATCCTTCCACAGGCTTTGCAGGATCAGGGAGGCCATGCACCGTAGGTTTGCTGAGGCATTCGTTCCGGAGTCCTCTGGGTCACTAAGGATGACATGATCCGCAGCCACCTCCTCTGAGCCACGTACAAGTCCATGTGTTTCTTGGGACTGTAAATGATCCCTTAAAGACTGCTGCTGATGCTGAGTGCCAGGCTCCACCTCCATACTGACACAATCCTCCTCCTCCTCTTCCTGTGTGATCGGCGGGCACGCAGGAACACTGTCTGGATAAAGGGGGCCTTGAGAGCTAAGGAAATCCTCCTCTTCCTGCCTCTGTTCTGCCTCAAGTGCCCTGTCCATTATTCCACGCAGCGTGTGCTCCAACAGGTGGACAAGGGGGACAGTGTCACTGATGCATGCACTGTTACTGCTCACCATCCTCGTGGCCTCCTCAAATGGTGACAGGACAGTGCATGCATCCCTGATCATGGCCCACTGGCGTGGGGAAAAAAAAACAAGCTCCCCTGACCCTGTCCTGGTGCCATAGTCGCACAGGTACTCATTGATGGCCCTCTGCTGCGTGTGCAGCCACTGCAGCATGGCCAACGTTGAGTTCCACCTGGTGGACATGTCACAGATTAGGCGGTTCTTGGGCAGGTTAAATTCCTTTTGGAGGTCTGCCAGCCGAGCACTGGCATTATATGACCGGCGGAAATGCACACAGACTTTCCTGGCCTGCCTCAGGACATCCTGTAAGCCCGGGTACCTGCCCAAGAACCGCTGCACCACCAAGTTAAGGACGTGAGCCAAACAGGGCACATGGGTCATTTGTCCCTGTCGAAGGGTGGAGAGGAGGTTGGTGCCATTGTCGCAAACAACCATTCCTGTCTTAATTTGGCGTGGCGTCAACCACCTCTGAACCTGCCCCTGCAGAGCTGACAGAACCTCTGCCCCAGTGTGGCTCCTGCCCCCCAAGCACACCAGCTCAAGCACCGCATGTCATCTTTTGGCCTGCATACTTGAGTAGCCCCTTGAACGCCTACGGAGCACCGCTGGTTCTGAGGACAAAGCACAGGAAGAGGCCATGGAGGAAGAAGAAGAGGAGGGGGTGGAGGAGAGAGGTGTGTCAGAATCATTAGTAGTGGCATTTTGGAGGCGTGGTGGCGGAACAACCTCCAACACTACTGCACCTTGTCCTGCATCCTTCCCAGCTGCCAGCAGAGTCACCCAATGGGCCGTGAAACGTAGGTAACATCCCTGTCCATGCCTGCTGGACCATGAGTCAGCGATAATATGCACCTTACTGCTGACCGCCCTGTCCAGCGAGGCATGGACTTTGCCTTCCACATGCCAGTAGAGAGCCAGAATCGCCTTCCGGAGAAAAAGTGGCGTTTGGGTACCTGCCACTGAGCAACCACACATTCCACAAACTCACGGAAGGGGGCAGAGTCTACCAACTGAAAAGGTAGCATTGAAGTGCTAGAAATTTTTCCAAGCTAGCATTCAACCACTGGGCATGTGGATGGCTGGGAGAGAACTTCTTTTGGCGGTGCAGCAGCTGGGGCAGGGAAATTTGCCTGGTACAATCTGACGTCGGTGTACCGAAAGCAGATTGCCCACAAGTACTTGGCTGTGACACACCTAATTCTACATCTTCATTCCTCTCAGTGCAGGTCTCAGAGAGGACAGAAGGTATAGTGGGGTTGGAGATCTCAGCTGATGAGGACCAAGGAGAAGTCCTCTTTGTTCTTTGGTGTGGGTCTTTTAGATACGCTTGCCAACGAACTGCATGGCAGGTCAACATATATCTGGTCAAGAATGTGGTGCCCAAGCGGGAGATGTTTTGGCCACGCGAGATATGCCCCGTACACACGGTCGGATTTTCCGACGGAAAATGTGTGATAGGACCTTGTTGACGGAAATTCCGACCATGTGTAGGCTCCATCACACATTTTCCATCGGATTTTCCGACACACAAAGTTTGAGAGCAGGCTATAAAATTTTCCGACAACAAAATCCGTTGTCGGAATTTCTGATCGTGTGTACACAAATCCGAAGTACAAAGTGCCACGCATGCTCAGAATAAATAAAGAGATGAAAGCTATTGGCTACTGCCCCGTTTATAGTCCCGACGTACGTGTTTTACGTCACCGCGTTCAGAATGATCGGATTTTCCGACAGCTTTGTGTGACCGTGTGTATGCAAGACAAGTTTGAGCCAACATCCATCGGAAAAAATCCTAGGATTTTGTTGTCGGAATGTCTGCTCAATGTCCGACCGTGTGTACGGGGCATAACGCTTGAGACATATGTTGCAAATAGCAGCAGTGCAATCTGATGCACTCGTCTCAAAAAAGGCCCACACCAAAGAAATTTTGGAATAACGCGCAGAGACAGCAGCGCCCTGCACATGCGGAGCTTTGCGGTGTGATGCAGTCAGTGTGCTGCCCTTAGGCTGGTCCCTGGAGGGCATCCTGCCTCGTTGGTGATGTGCCTCCTCCTCCTCCTCCTCTCTCCTATCAGGCACCCACGTTGAGTCAGTGACCTCATCATCCCCTCCCTTCTCATCACTGGAGCAAACTTGGCAGTATGCTGCAGCAGGGGGGAGCATGACTGCCAGATTGCTGTCCTTCTTGGGCGCCCCCTCTGTCCATGCTCACGTTACTGCCTTCATCTAGCTCAGTATCATCATCAGAGCCTTCTAAACGCTGGGCATCTTCCTGGAGCATGTACCCAACACTGTGGTCAAACAGTTTGAGGGACTCCTCAGGAGGACATGGTGGAGCTAGGGAAGGAGTCACTGATGCAATTGAGCCAAGGGAAGAGGCCGCGTTGGCAGCTGCTTTTGCCAGACAAAGTACCCTGAGCATGGGTGAGAGAGGATGAGGAGGATGAGGACGGCTTGGTCATCCACTCGACCAAGTCTTCCGCATGTTGCGGCTCAACATGGCCAACTGCCGAAAAAAAGGCCGAGCGTGTTCCACGGCCACGTGCTAATGAGGATGCACCGTCTCCACGACCAGCACTGTTGCCTCTTTTATTGGCTTGTGACTGTCTGCCTCTGCTTGTTGGCCTTCCGGACATACTAATGGCCTGCAGTGAGATGTAGCTGCACTAAGCTGGGATATATATATATATATATATATATATATATATATATACTGATACTGCAGCTAGCAAAATCAACTGCCTGCCTGTAGTATGAGAACACCACCAATCTTCTACAGGTAGCTTTAGATGAACACTGTGCAGAGGTTGCACTACACTAACTTGTAGCTTTAGTTGAACACTGTGCAGAGGACGCACTACACCAACGTTAAAATTTTGTAGCTGCCTGCGGTAGTGATAGGATCAGGAAAACATCACCAACCTTCTACAGATAGCTTTAGCTGAACACTGTGCAGAGGACGCACTACACTAACTTTAAAATAATGTAGCTGCCTGCGGTAGTGATAGGATCAGGAAAACACCACCAACCTTCTACAGGTAGCTTTAGCTGAACACTGTGCAGAGGACGCACTACACTAACGTTAAAATAATGTAGCTGCCTGCGGTAGTGATAGGATCAGGAAAACACCACCAACCTTCTACAGATAGCTTTAGCTGAACACTGTGCAGAGGACGCACTACACTAACTTTAAAATAATGTAGCTGCCTGCGGTAGTGATAGGATCAGGAAAACACCACAAACCTTCTACAGGTAGCTTTAGCTGAACACTGTGCAGAGGACGCACTACACTAACGTGTAAATAATGTAGCTGCGTGCGGTTGTGATAGGATCAGGAAAACACCACCAACCTTCTACAGGTAGCTTTAGCTGAACACTGTGCAGAGGTTGCACTACACTAACTTGTAGCTTTAGCTGAACATTGTTCAGAGGACGCACTACACTAACTTGTAGCTTGAGCTGAACACTGTACAGAGGTCGCACTACACTAACTTGTAGCTTTAGCTGAACATTGTGCACTACACTAACTTGTAGCTTTAGCTGAACACTGTGAGGAGGACGCACTACACTAACTTGTAGCCTTAGCTGAACACTGTGCACTAAACTAACTTGTAGCTTTAGCTGAACACTGTTCAGAGGACGCACTACACTAACTTGTAGCTTTAGCTGAACACTGTGCAGAGGTCGCACTACACTAACTTGTAGCTTTAGCTCAACACTGTGAGGAGGACGCACTACACTAACTTGTAGCTTTAGCTGAACACTGTGCAGTACACTAACTTGTAGCTTTAGCTGAACATTATTCAGAGGACGCACTACACTAACTTGTAGCTTTAGCTGAACACTGTGCAGAGGTCGCACTACACTAACTTGGACCTTTAGCTGAACACTGTGAGGAGGACGCACTACACTAACTTGTAGCTTTAGCTGAACACTGTGCACTACACTAACTTGTAGCTTTAGCTGAACACTGTTCAGAGGACGCACTACACTAACTTGTAGCTTTAGCTGAACACTGTGCAGAGATTGCACTACACTAACTTGTAGCTTGCACTGAACACTGTGCAGAGGTCGCACTACACTAACTTGTAGCTTTAGCTGAACATTGTGCACTACACTAACTTGTAGCTTTAGCTGAACACTGTTCAGAGGACACACTACACTAACTTGTAGCTTTAGCTGAACACTGTGCAGAGGTCGCACTACACTAACTTGGAGCTTTAGCTGAACACTGTGAGGAGGACGCACTACACTAACTTGTAGCTTTAGCTGAACACTGTGCACTACACTAACTTGTAGCTTTAGCTGAACACTGTTCAGAGGATGCACTACGCTAACTTGTAGCTTTAGCTGAACACTGTGCAGAGGTCGCACTACACTAACTTATAGCTTTAGCTGAACGCTGTGAGGAGGACACACTACACTAACTTGTAGCTTTAGCTGAACACTGTGCACTACACTAACTTGTAGCTTTAGCTGAACACTGTGCACTACACTAACTTGTAGCTTTAGCTGAACACTGTTCAGAGGACACACTACACTAACTTGTAGCTTTAGCTGAACACCGTGCAGAGGACACACTACACTAACTTGTAGCTTTAGCTGAACACTGTGCAGAGGTCGCACTACACTAACTTGGAGCTTTAGCTGAACACTGTGAGGAGGACGCACTACACTAACTTGTAGCTTTAGCTGAACAATGTGCACTACACTAACTTGTAGCTTGCACTGAACACTGTGCAGAGGTCGCACTACACTAACTTGTAGCTTTAGCTGAACATTGTGCACTACACTAACTTGTAGCTTTAGCTGAACACTGTTCAGAGGACACACTACACTAACTTGTAGCTTTAGCTGAACACTGTGCAGAGGTCGCACTACACTAACTTGGAGCTTTAGCTGAACACTGTGAGGAGGACGCACTACACTAACTTGTAGCTTTAGCTGAACACTGTGCACTACACTAACTTGTAGCTTTAGCTGAACACTGTTCAGAGGATGCACTACGCTAACTTGTAGCTTTAGCTGAACACTGTGCAGAGGTCGCACTACACTAACTTATAGCTTTAGCTGAACGCTGTGAGGAGGACACACTACACTAACTTGTAGCTTTAGCTGAACACTGTGCACTACACTAACTTGTAGCTTTAGCTGAACACTGTGCACTACACTAACTTGTAGCTTTAGCTGAACACTGTTCAGAGGACACACTACACTAACTTGTAGCTTTAGCTGAACACCGTGCAGAGGACACACTACACTAACTTGTAGCTTTAGCTGAACACTGTGCAGAGGTCGCACTACACTAACTTGGAGCTTTAGCTGAACACTGTGAGGAGGACACACTACACTAACTTGTAGCTTTAGCTGAACAATGTGCACTACACTAACTTGTAGCTTTAGCCGAACACTGTTCAGAGGACGCACTACACTAACTTGTAGCTTTAGCTGAACACTGTGCAGAGATTGCACTACACTAACTTGTAGCTTTAGCTGAACACTGTGAGGAGGACGCACTACACTAACTTGTAGCTTTAGCTTAACACTGTGCACTACACTAACTTGTAGCTTTAGCTGAACACTGTTCAGAGGACGCACTACGCTAACTTGTAGCTTTAGCTGAACACTGTGCAGAGGTCGCACTACACTAACTTGTAGCTTTAGCTGAACGCTGTGAGGAGGACACACTACACTAACTTGTAGCTTTAGCTGAACACTGTGCACTACACTAACTTGTAGCTTTAGCTGAACACTGTGCACTACACTAACTTGTAGCTTTAGCTGAACACTGTTCAGAGGACACACTACACTAACTTGTAGCTTTAGCTGAACACCGTGCAGAGGTCGCACTACACTAACTTGTAGCTTTAGCTGAACACTGTGCAGAGGTCACACTAAACTAACTTGTAGCTTTAGCTGAACACTGTGAGGAGGACGCACTACACTAACTGTAAATAGTCTAGCTGCCTGACTGTGGTACTAATAGGATCAAAAGAACACCAGCAATTTTCCTCAGGTAGCTGTAAATACTGTAACAACACATGCCTGCCTGTCAGTAGGAAGATAATAACAGGAACGGATCTAGCTAAACTGAATACAGTGTGTATATATATATATATATATATATATATATATATATATATATATATACAACACCTGGGATGCATATATATACACAATACACTGTAAGTGCAGCTAACTGACTGACTGTCCTGCCTAATCTATCTAACTTAAATCAAATGACACTGTCTCTCTATCTCTGTCTCTCAACGCCGGAACACACTACACAGGGCCGCCATGTAGGCGGCCTTATATAGTGTGGGGCGTGTACTAAACCCCCTGAGCCATAATTGGCCAAAGCCACCCTGGCTTTGGCCAATTACAGCTCTCTCTACAGCCGGCACTGTGATTGGCCAAGCATGTGGGTCATAGTGCATGCTTGGCCAATCATCAGCCAGCAATGCACTGCGATGCCTCAGTGAATTATGGGCCGTGACACGCCACACGAATTTGGCATGAACGGCCCATATCGTTCGCAATTCGGCGAACGATCAAACAGACAATGTTCGTGTCGAACATGGGTTCGACTCGAACACGAAGCTCATCCCTAGTCTTCACGTAGCTTTAGGTGCACACTGTGCAGAGGACACAGTACACTAACTGTAAATACTGCAGCTGCCTGCCTGTGGTACTAATAGGATCAGAACACCAGCAATTGTCTTCAGGTAGCTTTAGGTGTACACAGTGCAGAGGACACAGTACACTAACTGTAAATACTGCAGCTGCCTGCCCGTGGTACTAATAGGATCAGAAGAACACCAGCAATTTTCTTCAGGTAGCTTTAGGTGCACACTGTGCAAAGGACACAGTACACTAACTGTAAATACTGTAAATAAAGTAAAAACACCTGCCTGCCTGTCAGTAGGAAGAGAATAACAGGAACATATCTAGCTAAACTGAATACAGTGTGTATATATATATATATATATAAATATATATATATATATATATATATACACACACAACACCTGGGATGCATATATATATACACAATACACTGTAAGTGCATCTAACTGACTCACCTGCCTACTCTATCTAACTTAAATCAAATGTCTATCTCTCTTCGCCGCCGCAACACACTACACAAGGCTGCCACGCAGGCGGCCTTATATAGTGTGGGGCGTGTACTAAACCCCCTGAGCCATAATTGGCCAAAGCCACCGTGGCTGTGGCCAATTAGGGCTCTCTGTACAGACGGCGCTGTGAGTGCCCAAGCATGCGGGTCATAGTGCATGCTTGGCCAATCATCAGCCAGCAATGCACTGCGATTCCACAGTGAATTATGGGCTGTGACGCGCCACTCGAATTTGGCGCGAACGGCCCATACCATTCGTAATTCGACAAACGATCGAACTGGCGATGTTCAAGTGGAACATTGGTTTGACTCGAACTCGAAGCTCATCCCTATTGGTAATGTATGTAATGCATTAATGATAAAAAATAATCATCCTTTTTAACTCCATGAATTAATTGCTTGGAGTCCCTAAAATGGCCTGATTTGGGCAAATTTTACAGCACAGTGGAGGTTATTTACTAAAGGCAAATCCACTTTGCACTACAAGTGCACTGCCAGTGCACTTGAAAGTGCACTGACAGTGCACTTGTAGTGCAAAGTGGATTTGCCTTTAGTAAATAACCCCCATTGTCACTGTAACTACACCAACTTAAAAAATAAACTGGTATTGAGCATTGAAAGAAGAAGCCACACATTGTTGAGTATAAAACATTTTACTCCAAGCACATTCACATGTGCGTTATAAACGGTTTTGGAACAAACCAACATCTTGGTGTATAACATGTATGTTTGACATAAATTTGCCTTTTATGGGGCTAAACAGGAATGTTTAAAAACATAACATACACATCCCCAACTTAGAAACTTACAAAGTTCAACTTTGCTAAAGTGAAGGCCATTTGAGACATTAGTATGTCAAAACTGTGTTGATTTTGCCTTCATCAGATGGGGTGATCTCACCCCTGTAAAAGCCAAATTTTGAAGATGCACACAAACTGGGACTCAAAATTTGGATTTCCCTCATGATCCCATGCCTAAAAAGTGTGTTTTCCTTACATCTATTTTGCTAAAGCCACAAAACACACAGTATTTCAACATGTGCTATCTGCCATCATGGGATATCAATGTACGCGTTTTGTGGGTGCAACACCTTCCTCCAAATTAAAGTAGGTGAGAGGAAGGGGTTGCACCCTCGAAACACGTCCATTGATCCCCCATGATGGGAGCTAGCACATGTTGACACACTGGGCCTTATTTCCACTATATCCACTTTGCCCTATCATGGATATTTTGCTTCATCTTTTCTAAATCATGATTGCACACCATGATCTCACTGATAAATACTTGTGTACTTGCACTGCTGAAGTGAGTTTCTTCTTCCACAACACCTAAAAATAAAAAAACACACCATGTATTATAAATATGCAGGGATCCATCTATTACCTGAAGCTGTGGTCTCAGACACTGACCTGTTGTCGACACCATTTCGACCACTTCACCCAGCACTTCCTGAACCTATGCATCCACATCCTCATGTTGTGTGGTGAGTTCCCTTTCTTCAGTAGGTGTGGAGTTACTGGTGTCCTCAGATGTCCTGATTCTTTTCTCCCCTATGTGAATACAAAAAAGGTATACTTAGCAGACAGATATTTTAGGCTAGAAATAGTAATATGAAACATTGCTTGGAATGTTCCAGATGTGTTAACAGCTGCTGAGTGTCCTCTCCTTACACTAAATCAAGTTGTCATTTCATTATAGTTTCAAACACATCTAGACAACAATGTAATAAACTTATTTTAATCAAAATAGGCATGAACAAATGTAGTTAACCTGCATCTGTCAAAAACGTTGTGTTAGTGGTCGAACATACGATGTTTAATACAAACGATTCCTGTGTCCATGAACCTCAAACTTGGCATTTTAAACTGTACAACAGTAAAGAAAAGCACATGGACCAGCACAAAAGTAATAATAATAGGAACACGCGACAAATACTTTTTTGCAGCACTTTCCTGATCTTTCTATACTGATCTTGCTCCCTCAATTTCAGGTCTGACCAGTGTTTCCTCAATTGCTTCTTGGATCGTCGTACCCCAAAAGTCCTGTGCAGACTTCTGACAACTTTAGTCATGATCTTGGCCTTTTTCACATTAGGGTTTCTGTACGGTCCATGCTTCCTATCATAGTCTGTCCTCTTCAAAATGTTCACCATCTCTTCAAAGGACATATTTGAGGCCTTATATCTCCTCCTGCATGTGAAACTATCTTGCTCCGGGCTTTCCTCATCATTGCTGCTCTCATCACACACCTGCTGTGGCTCCGCCATGTGCTCTCCCACTGCCCCGAAAGAGAAGAGGCGGGGAATACACTAGAAAGAAGGACAGGGGCGGAGTTTCACGCATGCGCAGTGTATATAAAGGATAACATGCGGGTGACGTATGTACGATCTGTGATTGGAGGACGGAGGATCGTTAGCACGATCATTCAGACGAAGGTACAATTGTAACTTGGGGCATCAGCGGTTAGAGGCCTGTACTGCTTATAGATTGAGGCCTATATTGGGACAAGATTAGGAGAGTTTAGCCTGATATTAGGGTTTGTCTTGTGTTGTGCCTTGCAGATAAAATGGTTGACAAATTCACAGCCCCTGATTTCCTGCCCAACTTTATAGAAAAATACAGGGAGCTGCCATGTCTCTGGCAGGTCCAATGCAGGGACTATTCGAACAAGCAAAAGAGGAAGGCAGCGCTGAATAAACTGTTGGAATTTTTGAAGCCTGTGTATCCCACGGCAGACATCAACTATTTGAAGGCCAAAATTGGTAGCCTGAGGAGCACATATAATAGGGAGCGTAAGAAGGTCCAGGATTCCCTGAGATCTGGAGCAGCAGCAGGTGACGTATATGTCCCCAGGCTGTGGTACTACAACAGCCTGCGTTTTTTGTCCAACCAGACGGAACCCAGGCCATCACTATCAACACTTCCACATCAGCTGAGGCTCCTGAGGTCCAACCTGGGCCTTCCACCCAGGAAGAAGATGTGGAGGAGCACAGCTTGACCCAGGTATTGCATTGTTGAAGATATTTCTTGTCGAAAATTGAATGATGTTAACTAGATGTTATTGATCACAAATTTCAGATTTAACAAAGTGGTTTACATATCAAGTAGTAGCCAAAAATGATTGGCACAAGAATGAAAAATGCTGGGGTCAGAATGATAGTCTTTTCTATCTGTAATATTCAATTTGCAACAGTTATGGACAGTTTAGATGACCAAAAACCTAAAACTATGTACCATTTTCATACACAGGAAAGTCTCAGCCAGGAGGAGGCCGTGGCAAGCAGCCTGACCGAATCCCAGGTTCCTCCCCTCCGCCCTCTAACCAAAAGGACCAGGAAGGCAAGGAACCTGGAGAAGTCCGCAGCTGTTTTCCTAAAGGCTGCTTTTGCAATTACCATGACCCCTGGTGTACACGAGGCATTTGGATGCGTCACTGCCAGCCAATTGTAAAAGATGGAGGAGGCCCAACGCACTATATGCGAAGAGATTATTCTCAAGGCCCTAAACAAGGGGACGAGGGGCAAACTCATACCTCAAACACACCTCTGTGAGTTGGACCATGCTCCTCCACCAACACCACAGCCACGGTGAAGCGTGGAAGGAAGTGTTGAGAGTGATGGCCTGGGTTTGGTGTTGTCTGGCAAAAAACGCAGGCTGTTGTAAGACCACAGCCTCGGGACATATATGTCATGAATGAATGAATGAATGAATGAAAGATTTTTATAGCGCTGCAAATGCAAACTGAATCGCCTCAAGGCGCTTGATTGGTGCTGTTAGTCCTGTTTCTTAAAAGAGATGGGTCTCGAGTTTTTTTCTGAAGGACCGATGATTTTCTTCCATGCGGATGTTGGCGGGTAGACCGTTCCATAACCGTGGTCCTTGGACTGCGAATCTTTGTTCTCCCTTTGATTTGTAGCAAGACTTGGGAATGAGGAGTAGGTTTTGGTTAGTTGATCGAAGACTGCGCTTAGGTGGGTAGTGTTTTATTTTCTCGCATAGGTATTGTGGAGCGTTTCCTTGAGTGCATTTATGGGTGAGGCAGAGGGTCTTGAACAGGATCCAGTCCTTTACGGTTAGCCAATGTAGGCTTCTCAGGGATGGGGAGATGGATTCCCAGGGTTTTTTTTCTGTTACCAGTCTTGCTGCCAGTGTTTTGGATGACTTGTAGGCGTGCAATCTGGTATTTAGGTAGTCCTATGTAGAGGAAGTTTGTGTAGTCAAGGAATTGATGATTGTTACAACTACTGCTGCTTTGTCTTCTTCTGGAATGAAGTGGATGAGTCTACGTAGTAGGCAAAGGAGATGGTGAGATCCACTGACTACTGATCCTATTTGTGCATCCATCGACATTTCTGAGTCAAAGATGACTCAGAGACTTTTGGCTTTGGTGCTTGGGGAGATGGTCTGTCCAAGATTGATGGGTGCTGTCCAAGGGTTCTTAGTTTTACGGTTTGTGTGGAGGAGAAGAAGCTCTGTTTTGGATCAGTTGAGTTTGAGGGAGCTCATGGTCATCCAGTCGCCTATCAATGTGAGGCATTTTTCTAGTCGCTGGTAGTGGTCTTTTTGATCGGTGATGCGAAAGTAGCGTTGGGTGTCATCAGCATATGAGTGGAAGCAGAGGTCCGATTTTCTAATGAATTGGAGGAGTGGACGGATGTTGAAGAGCACTGGTGATAAGGGTGAACCTTAAGGGACTCCACAAGAAATTGCCCGAGTTTCAGAGGTGAAGGCTCCTAGTTTCACAGTCTTTCACCGATATTGTAGGAAGGATGCAAACCATGGTAGATCTGAATCTGAGACTCCAGCTACTTCTGTGAGTAGCTGGAGTCTACTGCTGCTGCTCCCGATCTCTCGGAGTCCTGGACTGTATTGTGCTCCCTATTAAATGGACTCCTCAGGTTACCAATTTTGACAGGCAAATAATTGATGTCTGCCCTGGGGTACAAAGGCTTCACCAATTCCAGCTGTTTCTCCAGCATTGCCTTCCTCTTTATTTTGTTATGACCTTGTGCTCCCTATTAAATTTTACATTTTTGTTTTGACAAATACTTGGCTATGTGTTGTACCTCAAAAAGGACAATTTGTTTGTGAGTACGCAGGTAAAATACAATGTCACAACTTAGTTGTATCTTTGAGGTTAAAAAATACAAGATAATAATGGTGTTGTGGTAACTTGATACACAAAACGAAAAAACAAATTATTATGGAGATCACTAGAAAAAAAAAGAAAAAAAAGATTATTCTGGAGATCATGAGGAAAAAAAATATATGGAGATCACTAGAAAAAAAAAGATTATTCTGGAGCTCATGAGAAAAAAAACAAAAAAAATATTATTCTGGAGATCACTAGAAATAATAAAAAATATGTTTGTCAGCAGCAAAGCAACTTCATTAATAGAAAAGCTACAATTTCTGGGGAAATTGTGAAAAGTGTTCTTGCCTCTACAACTGGAGTGGGCAGAGTAACTGGGTGGAGTGGCTTGAGTAACTGTTGTGTGGTTGGAGTGGCTGGAGTTACTGTGAAAAGTGTTAAAAAGCTTAATATTTTGAAAAGTATAAATAGTAGTAAAAAAGTTGACGAAGTCCCATCATTAGCTGAAAGAGCTGAACATTTTTTTCAAAAATATTTTTTTTTTCAAAAATTATGAATTTTTTAAAAAAAAATTTTTTTTTTCAAAAATGATTTTTTTTTTCAAAAATGAATTTTTTTTTTCAAAAATGATTTTTTTTTTTTTTTTTTTCAAAAATGATTTTTTTTTTTTTTAAATGAATTTTTTTTTTTTCAAAAATGATTTTTTTTTCAAAAATATATTTATTTTTTTTCAAAAATGAATTTTTTTTTTTCCAAAAATGAATTTTTTTTTCAAAAATGATTTTTTTTTCAAAAATATATATATATTTTTTTTCAAAAATATATATATTTTTTTTTTCAAAAATGACTTTTTTTTTTTCAAAAATAATTTTTTTTTTTCAAAAATGACTTTTTTTTTTTCAAAAATGACTTTTTTTTTTTCAAAAATGATTTTTTTTTCATGGGGCGGTCATAATGTTTTGGATGATCATGGGGTGGTCATAATGTTTTGGCTGCTTATGGGGTTGTCAGCTTTTGTCACCTCCCACTCTAGTTTTGAACATTTCCCCATTCATTCCTATGGGACCAATTTCGCCGCAAAAACTACGATATTTCGTGAAACCATTCGGCGAAATGTTCCACAAAATAATAGCACACCAATCTTGCCTCCACCAGTAGTCTACAAGCATTATCAAGCCTAGCAGATGAAGGTATGACCACATGCATTTGGGGGGTCTCAGCATCTTGTGTTTACAACCACTGTTTCCTAGCAACGCTCATGTCCTGTATGAAGCATAACTTCATAACCACTGCTCAATACACAATACACAGGATCATGATAGCTGTAATAACTGCAGTACTTCAAACGATCGTATTTTAAAAACTATAAATCCTACAGCGAAGAGCTTTATATTGTGAGAATCACAAGACCCAGACCTAGATTTTGATGCATAGTATGTCTCTGAAAAATTAAAAATTGAGGCACGGTCACAGTTTAGATATTGCCCTTCAAATTTGAAGTGGCTAGAGTGTAGTTTCAATGAATGGATGGCTTGAGTTACAAACAAATGGTCATATTGTGAAAACTATCAGGACTATGGCTTAGCCGTGGAAATGTTTAGTGGCACCAGGGATAGCTGAGCGTTTTGATATAAGATTTGTGTAGATGGGCTTGAAAATGAGGGAGTGGTGGCAGTTTAGAAATCATGTTCTGATTTTTCAGCTTTTGTCACCTCCCACTCTAGTTTTGAACATTTCACCATTTATTCCTATGGGACCAATTTCACCGCAAAAACAATGATATTTCGTGAACCATTCGACGAAACATTCCACAAAGTAATAGCACACCAATCGGGAACAATCCGCACGTTTTGGTATATTACTTGTCTATGTAGTGTAAAAGCTGTGGGAGGAGTTAGGGTGGTAAATTTGGCTATAATAAGAATAATAATATATATGTGAGATAACAGTAAGTGGTCTTGCTATGCAAGAACACTTAATTATAGCATTATAAAGAAGAAGAGAATGCGCTGCATTGAGAGATTTCATAATTTGCCGCGTCACGAATGTGATATCTCCATTACGAACGCTAGTTCTACAAGTGTAATCCTGTGGGTATAATTGAGAAAAAGGCTCCACTACTCAAAATACCGCCATTGCGCCTCTGGATAGATACAGAGTATGTGGAAGCTGCCACTTAAAAGGATCAAATATAAAAGCTGAATTTTAACTACTGGTCAATCTGGGATAATGACACAAAGTCAAAATAGCGGCGCTAAATGATTGTGCACAAGGAGTATTAAATCCCCTAAAGTGACATGTGACTCACAATTTACAAATGAGAATATAATTGACATGTACTAAAATATAATAAATGCTAAAGCACTAAATTGACAAATAGCACTAAACACCCTGTGACAAGTGAAGTGATATGATGTAGCTAATTAAGCTACAAAAGAAAAAAAAAAAAAATTTTTTTATCCAAAATATAAAAAATAAAGTCCATAAAATATTGAAGAGGATCTATAGTCTATGTGAAGATCTCTTAATCCATTCACCACACCAATGTGTCTGTGATTCCACTCCCCTAAAGAAACGCACTCACCGAATTCCAATGCCTACATTCTCATGTTAGGCTTAAGCACATTTAAACCACATGGATAGGGTTTTAGAGCAAGCATCCGAACTCCAGCCGTGCGTCTCATATAATCTCCACATGTGAATAAAAAAGTGTACCAATAGTGTACTGTAAACAAAGCTTTAATGAAAACACTAAACGGCCTCCAAGATTTAAACTCACATGGTACAAGTTAAAAGACAGCAAAAGTGACTAAGGTAAGCCTTTCAAAGCCTCCAGAGCAGCGGATAAAACGACCACGGCCGACCCAAGGTGTGCAGGCATAAGGTTGAATCTCACCCCTCCCTTGGTCCTGAAACTAAACCTGCTCGTCAACTTGCTGGTGTGTTGACACCAGCAAGTTGACAAGCAGGTTTAGATCCAGGACCAAGGGAGGGGTGAGATTCAACCTTATGCCTGCACACCTTGGGTCCGCCGTGGCCGTTTTATCCGTTATCAGTGCCGTGCTGCGCATTTCACCTCACATTCTCCATTCTTGCCATATTTTCGGTCAGTAGTTCAAGTATTGTACTAGCAATCTACAACACTACTGTACTGTATATACAGTGGTACAGGAGTTTGTCTATAAATTTGCGTAAGGCATTGGCCAGTAGGCGACCGCACTTATCTTTGTATTTGTAAAAAGAACGACAGGCCTTCAACAAAAGATGTTTTGTTTCGTATAGAGAGTGATCCCTTATGATACGGTCTGGTCCAGACTTACGTTGACGTTCTAGGGAATGGAGTCAAGCCAGAAGGTCGGACAAGGTTTTGTTGCGACATTGTTTGGCCGCATAACCATGTTTAAGTAGGATTCCCCTAATGTAGCATTTGTGTGAAGACCACACAGAAATTGGATTGTTCACAGAGCCTACATTAGTAGAGAAGTATAAGGAAATTTCCTTGACAATATCTGCCGTGATTTCAGGATCTTTTAAGAGCGCCACAGATCAAACACATTAGTAATAAGCTGAAAATTGAAAAACCCACAAAGAAAAAGTTGAAATCAGCACTGGCCTAATGCCCTAAACTCAGGACAGTTCAACAGTATGGTTGAACTGGATGGACTTGTGTCTTTTTTCAACCTGACTAACTATGTAACTAACAGGCCAGCCCCAAAAATTATGGGGGTATACGGCTGCTGGACTGGTCTTGATGCAGGGCCATGACTCCTGAGTGTGGCTGCAAAATTCACACCCTCACACAGAACACTTCGAGTGCACAATTAGAAAAGCATTGTTAAGTGAAATGTAATATTAACGGACATACAATGCAATATATCAAGCAACTTAGAAGGCAAAAAAAAGGGGGGGGGGACTATATTAACTCTGTATAGCATAAAGAAGGTCTCTGCTTTACAGTGGACCAGGGTGTACTAGAGATCATACCATTGGAAATTGAAAAAACCCTCAAAGTATAAATTGAAATTGGCACTGGTTTAATGCTCTGAGCTTGGGACAGGTCAACAAGACAGCCCCAAAATTATAGGGGTATACAGCTACTAGTCCTGTCTCGAGGTAGAGCCATGACTCCCGAGTGTGGCCATAAAATTCATAGCCCAACCCAGAACAGCCAGGGTGCACAGATATGAAGGCATTGGAAAGTAAAATGCAACATTCACGGACATACTGTGCAATATAACAAAGTAGAGGGCAAAAAAAAAAAAAAGGGACTATATTAACTTTTTATAACATAAGGGAGGCCTCTGATTGTCATCAAACCAAGACATGCTAAAAGTCATACCAGGCGAACCCCGGTTTCGCTGGTCCTCTCCACAGTAGTCCAGGTATAGCCCCCAGAGAAAATGGGAGAGTTAGGTAGTCCCTGTAAGTTCAACAGGTAAAGCAAAAATGTAGAGCTAGGTTTATTTTGACTGTGTGCGTTGGTAGGTTCAAACGGCCGCCTCTTCATTCAGAAGTGAGGGTCGGGGGTTCCCCGACACTCAAGCTTGTGAGAGGCCTCCCCGACCTCTTTGATTATAATGGACCCTTTGTGGTCTGCCCGAGGGGACCTGGCGCCAGGGATCACCAGAGACCAGCACTGTAAGCCAGTTAGGTATTGGAATCTCAGCAAAGACAAACAGGTCTGGCAGCTCCGAAGGATGACGTAGAGAGAAGGTACCTGTGCCCTTTCAGACGATGAGATGGTAAGGATGACCCCATTTGTAGGTAAAACCTTTCTCGCTCAGGACATCCAAGAATGGCTTGAGCGTCCGCTGCATGAGAAGAGTCTTTCTGGAAACATCTGGCAAAAGGAGGACAGCTGCGCCATCAAACTCCAGGACTCCCACCCTCCAGGCCGGCTGTATTATGTCTTCCTTGAGGGTAAAAGAATGTAAGCAGCAGAGGACGTGTCTGGGTCTGTCAGTGGTGTCCGACCTTGGGCCCAGGGTTCTGGGAACTTTATCAATGACTATCTCAGAGTCTGGCAAGCGATCCAGATAACGGTTAAAGATATTGGCCACTGTCTAACGCAATTCCAATTGTGGGACAGATTCTGGGACCCCCCTTAACTGTATATTCTGCTGGCGGCTGCGATTCTCTATGTCATCAAGCAGAAAATGCAGTTGGACAACTTGGTCAGTGAGTTCAGGGTTAGAAGATTTTAGGGTTTGTACAGACTGAGACATTGTGCTCTGTTCTTGCTCCACTACAGTGACACGAGTGTTCAGTTCAGACACCTCCTGCCTGAGGGCCTGCAATTTACCCTTCAGAGCAGTCTCCATTCTCTGAACAAGTGACTCTAGATCTGCATCTGCTCTATTGGGGAGCTGTTGTAAAAATGCCCATAGCCTAAGCTCAGCATTGGCATTAAGAGGGAGACTAGGAGACTGATGTGGGCTATCAAAGGTACTCACTGTGGGCAGATGTGGAGGCATCAGTGTGTCCTCCTCGGTGGGCTCTGGGCTGAGACACAGAGCACTGGATGGGGTAGGAGCTGGTGAGGAGGCAGTGTTCTCCAAGCTGAGCAGTTCTTCTTCCAAATCTGTGGAGACTGCCAGCGATCTGGGAAGGCAGGGAGAGACATCACTGGGGTGTGAGAATGGCAGCATAGTGTAATTGTCTGGCCGCTGCTGTGAGGGACCAGACACTCTGGAGTCCCCTGCTGTGTCTGAGGCTGCAGAACGGGTCAGCGCCATCTTGGAAGCCGGCGGCGTGGAGACCGCCAGCTGTTGTGGTCGCAGAAATCGGTCCCGAGGCTGCGGGATGTCGGTCAGGCTTCCTGGACATCCAAGAGACCTGCTGGGCACCGGTACTGTGGGGTATGGTAACCGTAATTAGCTGCAGGGGAGCCGCCGGCCGGGAGCTCTGTAGAAGTGCTTCTTCACACCGCCATCCCGAGACCACGCCCCTCTTATGGCTTTATTTCAACAATGGCTTTCTTCTTGTCACTCTTCCATAAAGGTCAAATTTGTGGAGTGCACGACTAATAGTTGTCCTGTGGACAGATTCTCCCACCTGAGCAGTGTATCTCTGCAGTGCATCCAGAGTCACCATGGGCCTCTTGGCTGCTTCTCTAAATAATGCTCTCCTTACCCGGCCTGTCAGTTTAGGTGGACGGCCATGTCTTGGTAGGTTTGCAGTTGTGCCATACTCTTTCCATTTTCCGACGATGGATTGAACAGTGCTCTGTGAGATGTTCAAAGCTTGGGACATTTTTTTATAAGCTAACCCTGATTTAAACTTCTCCACAACTTTATCCCTGACCTGTCTGGTGTGTTCCTTGGCCTTTATGATGCTGTTTGTTCTATAAGGTTCTCTAACAAACCTCTGAGGGCCTCACAGAACAGCTGTATTTATACTGGGATTAAATTACACACAGGTGGAGTCTAGTAATGGCGCCTGCGCTGGCCCAGAGTACACCGTAGGAGCGTCTGGTTTGCTGTCCCCACCGAATGGAATAGCCGGAGATTGCCCAAGCCCTGTCCCATCCCCCCTTCCTAGTACATCTTACCCCGGATATGCTCGTGGAACTGGTGTGTCCACCTCACGCCCCTCTGAGGACCTGAGCTGGGTGGACGTTGCAGCGTGGAGTGCGGACTGTGAGTGAGTGGAGGAGGCGACCCACCTCACCTTTCCGTCTGCCCTGTGGGGATGGTATATCCCCTGCCGGCGAAGACGAGAGACGGGTGCAGTGTGGGATTGGAGATGAAGGAGAGGCGGTGTGGGGGCACTCTCTCCCCCTCTCTAGTGGAAGATTGTGAGAGGTGTCAGAGCAGAGGAGCAACGAATACTGGAGGTGCTTGGAGGTTATTAAAGGGGACAAGTGTTAGTGGAGACACTAGACACCCGGCTGTCGGGAGACAACAAGAAGAGCCGAGTTAATATCTGAAGAGAGTGTGGGGAATACCGTTTGGGGACCCCGCGGAGCGTTTCACCCCCCCATATGTTGGCTATCCCCTGCATATCCACTACATATGAGAGACAACTGAGTTATGAACTACAGCAGGAATAGAGATTAACCAGAAGAAAGTGGAAGTGGTGAGTACAATCGACAAAATGTACTTTTTTTACACACAGAGCTAACATGTTACATAAGCACATGTGATATGTAGTGACATACACAGGTAAAACCCTGAACAGACTATTGGGCCTACACATACAGCACATAAGGTCTCACGTGGTGGGTTTTGAAGAACGGTACTGCTTGAAATATTTTGTGTGGATCAGGAAAGGAAGATCTTCTTTGTTTTTTGTTTCTACTTCCCTCCGCGTGGCTGATGATTCTTGAAAAGGTAACGTGCTTTGTGAGCAAAGAAGCCGAAGTAATCTGAAACCCGGGAGGGGGTTGGGGCGGAGACCCTAGAGATTAAAGGTCTATGGTAACTCCCTGGGTAATATAACTAAAAAAGGGGAGGAAAGAGGAAGAAAAGGAAAAGAAAAATATATACACATACCTAGAGATTGAAATACTCACCACCCCACCACCTTTCTCAGGGAAAAGTATGAGGGAGAAGGCGGTGAGAAGAGGAGCGGTCCCCAAATCACCCCGTCCTAGCCTAAGCCCCAGCTCAGGTCCAATTAATAACTTTGTAACCCATGGAGGAAACGGTGTAGAGAAACAACAAAGTACTAAAAGCTGCCAAGCAGAGACCAAGGGAAAAAAAAGACGCTGAGATAGAGTTAGAAGCTGGGATAGATAAGGACCAGTTGAGGAAAACTACCAACAAAAACAGACATGGAAACCATGTTTGCGGCCCTGGAAAAATCTTTAAAATCAGAAATAGAGATAATTCACAAAGACCTTGGACATACACTTGAAAGAGTTGAGGAAGTAGAAAAAAAAAGGACTGCCATACAATCATAATAAAAGAATTAAAAGGAGAAAAAAAAATCTCTAAAAAGAGAACAATAGGAACAGGCTTATATATTAGAAGACCAAGAGAACAGAGATAGAAGGAAGGATCTAAGAATATGCGGTCTCCCTGAATCCTCCCAGACAGAAGATTTAACAGAAATAATCAGGAAGATATTTAATCAATTTTTGGATAAAGAGGTAACAACTCCAATATGAAATGAGTGAGCCCATAGACTAAGAAGACCGAAGGAAATTTCGACGGAAATTCCGAAGAAACATTATAGTTAGATTTGACAACTGGGAGGAAAAAAACTACTATAAAGAAACATGAGGGGTAAGTTCCCAATTAAATTTGAAGAAAATATTATACAAATTTTTCAAGATCTTTCCCAAGAAACTTTAAGAAGAAGAAGAACTTTAAAACCCCTATTGATGGTACTACAGGAACATATCAATTATAACTAGGGCTTCCCCTCATGTCTGATCAGCAGGAAAAACAAACATTTTGTTTTATTGAAGAAACTGCCGAATTCTGTGCAAAACTGGAGATTCCAATACCAGAAAGTTTAAGAGAGAAGGAGAAGAGCAGTGGCAGTCAATCCCGGGGAAAAACATAATCCCAGAGCAAGAACAATGAACTGAGTTTAATACGTAAACAAATATGCTGAGGAGTAGACTTGGAGGGGGGGGGGCGGGAGACGGAAAGTAGATGAAAGTATGAAATTATTTTCAGAAAGGGGATAGAGACCTGGGTACCTGGCGTGTTCTGGAATCATGAAATCACCTCACCGACAGTAGGAGAGGTTGATCCGACAGTGCCAGACAGAACTCCACCTCGGGCCTAAAAGAGCAGAGGGATTAGGGAGAAAACACTGCTCAAAGACCATGAGGTCAAAATACCA
This sequence comes from Aquarana catesbeiana, assembly GCF_042186555.1. Lineage (NCBI taxonomy): Eukaryota > Metazoa > Chordata > Amphibia > Anura > Ranidae > Aquarana > Aquarana catesbeiana. The sequence continues at coordinate 371,694,170 of NC_133327.1, forward strand.
ACAGATGAGGAAGCGGAGGTGGGGAGGGGTAGGGAAAGGGGGGGTAACGATCTGTAGATTTGCATATATTTTACTCCTTTCTTGGAGGTTTTCTGGAGGGGGTCCCCCCTACCGCCCATTGGGGGCTCCCCACGGGGGCGGGGAGGGGGAAGGACAGGAGGAGTGAGCAACAATGATGGGTTCAAATTTTTTAACATATAATGTAAGAGGCCTGAATTCCCCAGGAAAAAGACACATGGCATTAAGGGAACTGGAAAGATACGCCGCGGAGATAGTATTCCTGCAAGAGACACATATAGCACAGGACACAAATATTAATATCCAGAGGGCCGTTTTCTTTTTCTGAAGGGGACCCTACCCTTGGCAAACATACATTGCCCCAATAAACATCCAAAAAAGTATCTAAAGGGGATCCTAAACGCCTTAATGGATTTTAAACAAGGTTTCTTAATTCTGCCTGGGGATTTTAATTTCTCAATGGACCACAAACTGCACTGACCAGGGAAAATAAACAATTAAAATTGGTTAAGAAAAAAATATATAATCACCAGTTGCTTGATGCTTGGAGAATACAAGATCCAAGTACAAAAGATTATACATATCATTCATCAGTGCACAACACGTACTCCAGGTTGGATTATACATTAGTGGACCATGGAGTACTGGAGTATGTAGTAGAAACCTAAATTGTAATAACATCGATCTCGGATCATGCACCGGTAATGATGAAGATGAGGTTCAATGAAACAGATCATAGGTATATGGAGGTTAAATGAAGATCTCATAGAAGATATTGAAGTTGGAAAAATAATAATAAACAAAATAAATCAATACTTTACTATTAATGAGACGCCAGAACTAACAAAGGCAACAATTTGGGAGGCCCACAAGGTATGCATCAGGGGGAAATTGATCTCTATCGGGGCAGGAAAAAAGAAGGAAAGATCAAATAATATGAAAATTACATTACAAGAATTATACGAATTAGAACAAAGGCACAAAACACAATTAGATATGGAAACCCATAATGCATTAATCATAAAAAGAGACCAACTAAAGGACCTAATGGAACAGGAAACAAGAAAGGTATTTAATAATGTAGCAAATGAAAGATACAAATGGGGAAACAAGCCTGGGAAATATCTTGCAAAAATCTCTAGAAATAAAAAAACTCTAAATTATATAGAAAAGATAAAGAATGAGAAAGGTGAGATGATATATACAACAGAAATTGCAAAGGCTTTTCAAACATACTACAGTGCATTATACGCGGTTAGAAAGAAAGAGACACAAAAGGAAGAAGAAATTAGAAAAGTAAAAATACAGGAATATCTGGCAGAGGCTAACCTGCCAAAGATTATAGCAGAAAACTCAGAAGCCCTAGACGAACCAATCACACAGGTTGGAAATCAGAAAAGCCCTAAAGGAAATACCATCTGGGAAAAATCCAGGCCCAAATGGTTTTACGATCAAATATTATAAATATTGAAAGGAGGGGGCATGGTTTCGGCATGCTGTAGAGCGGACGCATCTCCCCTGAGCTCCGGCGCCGACACAGAACAAATAGCTTTTACCGACACATCATCACCGCTACTGGCCGAGTAACGATGAGGAAGAGATCAGGCAAGCCCCTGCCTAAAAAAGGCACCTCAGCTGGCTCGATTAAGCGGTTCCTATCTGCGGAACCCGAGGACATGGAGGACATGGACGGCCTAGGCCGCTCGCCTCATGGAGCGAGCTCTGGCGCAGGCTCCGCCTCCCGCAACAGGCCTGAATTCAGACGCTGTTCTCCTGCTTCTTCGGCCAGATCGGAAGGTGAGGAGAGCACGCATACACGCTCGGGGGTCGCGGCCTTGGTGGGTGAGCGACCTACCTACCAAGACAGACCTTGCCTCTATGTTGCTGAGCCTAGAGCGGGTTATCAAGAAAGAGGTCTCCGCGGTGCGCTCTGACCTGTCTCAAGTACTAGAGAGAGTAGAGGAATCTGAACAACGTCTGGATCACCACGCGGCTGCAATTAGGACCCTCCAGACGTCTACCCGCCAACTTGCCATAGCTCACAGGATGGCCCTCTACAAAATAGAGGACTGGGAAAATCATAACAAGCGCAATAATATCAGGATTAGAGGCCTTCCAGAGGCAACAAGAGACGACGACCTTCTCCCCTCCATCCACTGTATTTTTAATAGCCTTCTGGGCCTAGCGGCAGACAACCCCCTGAAAATTGATCGAGTTCACAGCGCTCTCTGTCCCCGTAATCTTTCTTCCGACACCCCGTGGGATGTTATTTGCAGAGTGCACCACTACCCTGAAAAGGAACTTATCATGAAAAAAGCCAGGGAGGCCACATCACTGGATTTTGACGGTGCAACTCTCTCCTTCTTCCCAGATTTGGCAAGGGAGACCCTGGAGAGACGTAGGGCATTACGTCCCCTCACGGAAAAGCTGCGGGTTGCTTCTGTCAATTACAGATGGGGCTTCCCGGCCGCTCTTATAGCAAGCAGAGCTGGCAAAACGGCTGTCCTTCGGTTTCCAGAGGACCTGGAGAAGTTCTGCTTGGACATGAACATATCTCCACCGGAGCTTCCTGGCTGGCAAGATGTCATCATACCGGCTTTACCTGGTAACTCTGAACCAAAATGGCAGAGGGTGGATTGCAAACATCGAACCTCCGCATCTGGCACATCACCCCATCCAAACTGAACCTCGGACCTGCTGCCCTAAGAATCATCTTCCCATCACCGGACGGTGATGGAAACCCTCTATTAGCAAGTATACCAGACCCGTCATAGTCCAGAGTTAGGTCTATCAGACGGACGCTTGTATTTGACAGTTCCTATTTATATATACCTAATTTAGCTGTGTGCCGATCTGGGTTAAGTCAGTGGACTATGTCCTGGGTCCCCTGCTCTTTGTTCTAAGTTCCATATAGGTGGTTGTTCAGTAACGATCTTGTGTAATATGCTTAGAGTTCTTTTATTACGGTTAATTTTTGTTTCAATATATGGTGTTGACGCCGGGGCATCAGGACACTGCTTGTTCTCCCTTTGGAGCCCGTGCCTGGATGTCCAGGAGCCACCGCCCCCCCTTTAATAGGGGCTGTGTGGCCTTGCGTCTTCATGTTCCTACCCTTTCGTGGGCTGTGGATGTGGAGATGCTGGACCTCATGTGCATCCTGTTTTTGCACCGCAGTTTTATGCGTGCACTTGCAGTTACCCCCCCCCATGGTGGTCTGTATCTTTTTCATTGTGTGGTACTAATTTCTTCTCTTTTCATTATTTCCTTTCTTCTCTCCCTTTTACTCCCCTTCCCCATCCCTCTCCTCTCCCTAAGCCTTCTCTCCATAACTCAGGTCCAACCCCTCGAGATTCCAGTGTGTGCGGAACCCTTCTTTTGTTCCCCATGGCTACGGTAAACCTACTTTCATTTAATGTAAGGGGCCTACATGCCCCTGGAAAGAGACATAGTCTATATAGAGAGCTGGGTCGCCTGCGGGGAGACGTGATTTTTCTGCAGGAGACCCACCTTACACATACTACCTCTGTAAAACTCTACTCACAACAATACCCCATGTGGTATTATAGTCTCTCTGACGTACATAAGGCAAAAGGCGTGGCCATTGGGTTCCACATGGGAACTGTGTTTACACTGGAATCCATGTTAATAACCAATTCAGCCCCGGAAGAATTTACCCCCTTCCTGACCAGAGAACTTTTTGCGATTCGGCACTGCATCGCTTTAACTGACAATTGCGCGGTCGTGCGACGTGGCTCCCAAACAAAGTTAATGGCCTTTTTTTCCCACAAATAGAGCTTTCTTTTGGTGGTATTTAATCACCTCTGCGTTTTTATTTTTTGCGCTATAAACAAAAAAAGCGACAATTTTGAAAAAAACGCATTATTTTTTTCTTTTTGCTATAATAAATAACCCAAAAAAATAATTAAAAAAAACATTTTCTTTCCTCAGTTTAGGCCAATACGTATTCTTCTACATATTTTTGGTAAAAAAAATTGCAATAAGCGTTTATTGATTGGTTTGCGCAAAAGTTATAGCGTTTACAAAATAGGGGATAGTTTTATGGCATTTTTATTAATAATTTCTTTTTTACTATTATTGGCGGCGATCAGCGATTTTTATTGTGACTGCGATATTATGGCGGACACATCGGACATTTTTGACACATATTTGGGACCATTGTCATTTATAAAGCAATCAGTGCTATAAAAATGCACTGATTCCTGTGTAAATGACACTGGCAGTGAAGGGGTTAACCACTAGAGGGTGGGAGGGGTTAAGTCAGTACTAGGGAGTGGTTTCTAACTGTAGGGGGGATGGGCTAGCTGTGACACATCACTGATCTCTGCTCCCGATGACAGGGAGCAGAGATCAGTAACACTGTCACTAGGCAGAACGGGGAGATGCTTGTTTACATCAGCATCTCCCCGTTCGTCCTCTCTGTGTGGCGATCGCGCGTATTCCACGGCGATCGAGTCCGCGGGACACGCGACCCGACTCACGGAGCTCCCGGCCGGCGCACGCAATGGCACGGTGAGGAATTCAATGGGACTTACAGGTACGCCCATTTGCCCAGCCGTGCCATTCTGCCGACGTACATCAGAGTGCGCTGGTCGGGAAGTGGTTAAGTGATCCATCAGGACGATTTTTGTTTCTGAGGGGCACCCTGTGCAGTATGCCTTGTACCTTGGCGACTCAATATTCTCTTAACCGTGACCAGGCAGGTTTTATAGCCTCTACACTTAAGAAACTGAGAGACTTTTCCCGTGGGTGCATTCTTCTTGCTGGGGATTTCAACACACCCCTGCAACCTGTCTTAGACACCTCCAGAGGGAGTTCTAGCATGTCATATAAACGCTTAAGATACATTCGTAAACATTTGCATGAATCCCAGTTAATAGACACCTGGAGGATCTTGCACCGAAGGGAATGAGATTTCACGCATTATTCTCAGGTTCACCAGACCTACTCCAGAATTTATCTGTTTCTTATTGACCATCATCATCTACCATTACTAGTGAAATCCGTAATCGAAACCTCTCCCATATCTGACCATGTCCCGATCATGCTCACTGTTAAAATCCCATCTTTGCCCCTTAAATCCACTAATTGGAAACTGAATGAGGAACTTTAACTGATGAAATTGACAAAAAATCCATAGGAGAAGAATTATCTCTTTATTTTAAGGAGAACTCTCACCCTGACATTTCATCAGGGACGCTATGGGAAGCTCACAAGGCCCATATTCGGGGGAAATTAATAGAATTAGGAGCCAGGAAAAAAGGGAGCGCACCTTTCACCAATCTAAATTACTTAGCGAAATTAAGCTACTTGAACAACAGCATAAAGCTAGACAGTCGCAGGCGATATTTCACACACTGACTGCGAAGAGAGAAGAACTGAAATCTCTCTTCCATATAGACCAAAAGCAACAGACCCGTATAGTAGCTCAAAGTTTTTATGAATGGGGAAATAAGCCGAGCAGACTGCTAGCCCGTTTCCTGCAGCAAAGGAAATCTGCTTCTTACATAGCAAAAATTAAAAATTCTTCAGCCACTATGGTACACGACATGCCTAATATAGCTAAGGAATTCCGAGAGTTTTATCAACACCTGTACCATGTCCAACATTCGATTACAGATCGAGAAGATAAGACGAGACTCATTAGGGAATACTTGCGAACCTACCTAGACTCTCACCTGATACTCTAGCCTCGCTAGAGGGGGAGCTTACCACCTTGGAGCTACACATTGCCCTAAAGGCCATGGCTAATGGCAAAGCACTGGGACCAGATGGATTCACGATAGCTTATTATCAATCCTTTGCAGACATATTATTACCTCGTTTGACCGACTACGCCAACGCGACCTCTAATTCCCCGTACACACGGTCGGACTTTGTTCGGACATTCCGACAACAAAATCCTAGGATTTTTTCCGACGGATGTTGGCTCAAACTTGTTTTGCCTACACACGGTCGCACAAAGTTGTCGGAATTTCCGATCGCCAACAACGCAGTGACGTACACCACGTACAACGAGACTAGAAAAGGCCGGTTCAGAACCAAGCGCGGCACCCTTTGGGCTCCTTTTGCTAATCTCGTGTTAGTAAAAGTTTGGTGAGAGACGATTCGCGCTTTTTCAGACTCGTGGCTTTCACATTGTTTTCTGCCGTTCAGTTTGTGCTTGTGGGTTTGTATCTGCTCTTCAGTGCGTGCAGTCAGTTCGTATCGGAGTTTTCTGTGCGATCTTGCCCGCTCGTTGCTGTTTTTCAGGTCGCTCTTCACAGGCCTTGCTGTTCTTCAGTGCATTCTGTTACTTTGTTCTGAGCAGCCGACCGTTTTCTAGCCATGTTTCGTATGCGTACTCCTCGTAGAGTTCGTGCTGTGCGGGGGCTTGGTGTTGGGGTCCTGACCTTGACACAAGTCCAGTCCATGAACAGGGTGGGGAGGAGTTCATGGACCAAGAATTGGTTGCTTCAGCGTGACCAGTTCTCTCATATGCCTTTGCTCCGTGAGATCCGTGAGAATAATCCTGATGATTTCAGGAACTTTCTCCGGATGACGGACCCTGTGTTTCACCGTTTGTTGGCTTCGCTGACCCCTTATATTAGCAGGCAGGATACCTGCATGAGGCAAGCCATCACTCCGGAGCAGAGGTTGGTCGCTACCCTGTGGTATTTGGCCACAGGGAGAAGCCTGCAGGACCTCAAGTTCTCGACAGGCATCTCCCCCAGGCTCTTCTTTGTGGACATTTACTGCTTGTGTTTGTTTGAGCTGACCCTGACAGAAATGTGTGGAGTGCAGAAAATGTCGTGATTGTGTAACCTTATACAAAGCACTGTTGGCTGTTATTTACTAAATGCAAAGACACTTTTCACTACAAGTGCACTTGCAACTGCACTGAAACTGCACTTGTAGTGCAAAGAGGATTTGCCCTTAGGAAATTACCCCCATTTTCTCATAAAACAACAATTACATCACCCCAAAAGTGTTGTAGCGTTGAGACAATAATCCACACATTCTTGATAAGCAATCTTTTTAATACCTGCACAATCACATGTGCATTTACCAAAGGTTTTTCTGACAAACCAACATGTTTGTTGTATAACAATTTTTGTGGTGTCATTATCCAAAATCAAAATGTGCATTTTATAGAAAACAGGCATGTGTAAAACCCACAAGAAAGACACAAATCTTGATCTTACAAAGTTCACATTTGGTAGAACTTGAAGGCAATATCAGACATGAGTATTTAGGAACTGGGTTTGATATTGCGTTCAGATGGGGGGAAATCACCCCTGGAAAAGCCAAATTTGGAAGATGCACACAAATTTCACAATGTCAACATGTGCTATCTGCCATCACGGGGGATCAAGGGACGTGTTTTGGGGGAGAAAGCCCTTCCTCACCGCTACTTTATTATTGAGGAAGGGGTTGCACCCCCAAAACGCGTCCATTGATCTCCCGTGATGGCAGATAGCACATGTTGGCACACTGTGTGCATCCTCCAAATTTGGCTTTTGGAAAAATCACAAAAACATTTCGCACATTGTAGCACACAAAAGAAGAAAGTGATTTGAAGGGGCTTTAAACTCGCCCCAAAACATCAATGATGTTTTTATATTTTGGAATAACATCATTGATGTTTTGCTTGATGATTTCCAATTGTAAATTACACCCCATGATCTCCCCGATCACGATCTGGGCACTTTCTGATGTGAAAGGATCTTCATCCACAACCTCACGATCACCTAAAAAGAGAGGAACCCAAAATAAATTAGGTCTAAAAAAATGCCGCCATCCATCTCTTATCTGAGCCTGTGGTCGCAGACACTCACCTGTTGTGGTGACTAGTTCCACCACGTCTTCTTCCTCCTGCTCATCTTGTGTTGGGGGGATTTCCCCTTCTTCCAGAGGGGGGGGGTCTCTGGTCTCCTCGGATGAGGGGTGTCCTCCGAGTCTTTTCTCCCCTATGTAAAACAAAAATGGTATAATTAGCACACAGATATTTGATGGCAGAACTATAAAGATGAAACATTGCTTGGAAGTGGGGTACAATTATCTATTTTAGCAGAGTTCCAAGATGTAGCATTTTTAGTGTCCTTTGTCAAGCTGCAATACTTTACCTGTTTGGTACAAGCTTCACAGATGGAGACCCCCCCTATAGTATACACTGGAGCACCTGTGTGGCCCCCCTAATAAAAATGGTGTTCTGGGGTCCCACACTAGTGCTCCAGTGTCCAGATGTGAAAACAGCTGCTCAGTGTCCTCTCCTTACACAGAATCTAGTTTGCATTTCATTCTAGTAACCAAGCCATCTACACAACCCAATTCTTTGAGAACAAGTATAGGGCCTCAAAATGGTGGCCAAATGCATATGGCCTAAACAATGGTATTTTATAGTCTGAAATAAAAATGTGTGATCCGAACGAATAATGTGCCCATGAACATGAAAGTTGCCATTTTAAACTGTACAACAGTTCCTAAAAGCACATGGAGCAGCACGAACGTAATAAACACAAAAAGAATAGGAACACAGCACAACTACTTACTTTTTTGCAGCACTCTCCGGATCTTTCTGTACTGCTCATGTTCTCGTAATTTCAGGTCCGACCACCGCTTCCTGAGCTGATCTTTCGATCGTCGTACCCTGAATTTCCGGTGCAGACTCCTGACCACTTTCGCCATGATCTTGGCCTTTCGGACATTGGGGTTGGGGTAAGGCCCATACTTTCCATCATAGTCGGCCTTCTTCAGGATGTCCACCATCTCCAACATCTCCCCAAAGGACATATTTGAGTCCTTTAATCTCCTTCTGGATTGGGACGTTTCAGGCTCCGGCCTTTCCTCCTCCTCCTCCTCGTTGCTGTACTTAGCACGATCCTGCTGTCTATCCGCCATGTGCTCTTCCTCCACTGCGCCGAACGAAAAGGGGCGGGGAATAGAATAGAAAGAACGTCAGGGGCGGGCGGAGTTATACGCATGCTCAGTGTGTATAAATCGTAACACGTGCGTCTTACGTACGATCTGTGAGCGGAGGAAGGAGCATCGGAGACGCCGATCGTGCTAACGAAGGTAGGATCTAAACTTGGGCCTATACTGCTTCGAAATTGAAGCCTATATTGTAACAAGATTAGGGGAGTTTGGCCTGACATTAGGGTTTGTCTTGTGTTGTGTCTTGCAGAGAAAATGGATGGGTTCAACGACCACAATTTCCTGCCCCTGTTCATAGACAAGTACAGGGAGCTGCCCTGTCTGTGGCAGGTGAGACACCCCCACTATAATCACAAACAAAAGAGGCAGGCAGCGCTGGAGAAACTGCTGGAGTTGGTGAAGCCGGTGGTCCCCACAGCAACCATCCCTTATTTAAAAGCTAAAATTGGTGGCCTGAGGAGCACTTATCTTAGGGAGCGCAAGAAGGTCACAGATTCCCAGAGGTCTGGAGCTGCAGCAGATGACATTTATGTCCCCAGGTTGTGGTACTATGAGAGACTGCGATTTCTGTCAGACCACACTGAAGTCAGGGAATCCCTCTCCACTCTTCCTTCCACTCTTCCTTCCATCCCAGCTGAGGCTTCTGATGTCCAACCTGGGCCTTTCAGCCAGGAAGAAGTGGAGGAGCCCAGCTGGAGTCAGGTATAGCATTCTTCTACAGATTTCTGGGCAATAAAGAAATGATGTTTACTAGATATTATTATTGATCATTAATTGCTGATTAAAAAAAGTGTTTTACATATCAATAGACAGTAGTGGGCACCCAAAAATGGGACAAGAATGAAAAATGCTGGGCTCAGAAGGATAGTCTGTTATATTTGTTAACATTCAATTTGCAGCAGTCAGGAGGTGAAAATTGTGTGTGATTGATGTAAAAAAAACTAAAACTATGTCCCTTTTTCATACACAGGAAGACCTCAGCCAGGAGGAGGCTGTGGAATGTGGCAGTCAGGAGGAGGCGGGGATTAGTGTCAGCCAGGAGGAGGCGGGGATTAGTGGCAGCCAGGAGGAGGCGGGGCTAAGTGTCAGCCAAGAGAAGCCTGGGACAAGTCGCAGCCTGACTGAGTCTCAGGTTCCTCCCCTCCACCTGCCATACAAAAGGGCCAGGAAGGCCACTCCCAGTCCTGTGCAGGATTCAGCATACAGGCTGATCCAGGAGGCTTCTGCGTCCCTCAGAGCCTTCCCCAGTCCTGAAGAGGCCTTTGCCTGCATGGCTGCCACCAAATTGCAGGGCATGCAGGAGGGCCAACACAAGATCTCTGAGGACCTGATTTATAAAGTCCTACGTAAGGGGGAGAGTGGGGAACTGACACACAAGACGAATGTCATTGAGATCGACGATCCTCCTCCTCCTCCTGCTGCCACAACTCCACCACCACAGCCAAAGGCTGGAAGGAAGCGTGGAAGGAAGACCAAAGAGTGATTGCCCTGGGTTCAGTCTGGTCTGACAAAAGCTGCAGTCTCTCGTATGACCTGGGGACACAGATGTCATCTGCTGCTTTCCGGATCTCTGGGACTTCTGGACCAGACTGCCCTCCCTTAGATATGGACTCCTCAGGCCACCAATTTTGCTTTTAAATAATTGATGTCTGCCCTGGGGGTCCAAGGTTTCGCCCACTTCTGCAGTTTCTCCAGATTTGCCTCCCTCTTTGTTTATAGTTGTGACCCCTTAATAAAATATTTTTAGGTAAATTCTACTCTCCTGTGTGTGTTTTCATCCAAAAAGGACAGTTTGTTGGTGACGATTCAGGTACATTTCTAACATAAAATGTGAAATTAACAAGGGACAACAACACCAAACAATCTCCTACAGATTAAACAGAACAACATATCAATGGTGTTGTGGGAACTTGTCACAAAAAACACACAAACATTTTCGGGAGTACAAATCAAAATCACCAAAAAAAAAAATTTTAAAAGAGAAACACAAAAAAAGATTCTACATTAAAGTCAAAAAAATAAAAAAAATATGTTGTCAGATGTGAGAAATCAAAATATATTGAGGGAATCCCGATAAATAGTAACGAAAGAAGTTTGTGAGAAGTGTGTGTGAATATGAGCATCAAAACTACTTAATTCTTGTCACATTATAAAGAAGAAGAGAGTGCGCTGTATTAAACCATTTTGAACATTGCAGCGTGACGAAAGTGCTGTATCCATTACGAACGCTAAGTTTACCAGAACGAGCTGTCCCGTGTCGGAATTTCTTCTGAGCATGCGTGGCACTTTGTGCGTCGGAACAGGCCACACACGGTCGGAATTGACGCGATCGGATTTTGTTGTCGGAAAATTTTATCTCCTGCTGTCCAACTTTGTATGTCGGAAAATCCGATGGAAAATGTCCGATGGAGCCCACACACGGTCGGAATTTCCGACAACACGCTCCGATCGGACAATGTCCATCGGAAAATCCGACCGTGTGTATGGGGCATAAGGGTGGTAACCTCCGACCTGAGACTATCCATGTACATATTACCGTCATCCCCAAACCCGGTAAAGATCCCAGTAACTGTGGAAGCTACCGACCCATCTCATTACTGAATATTGATGCTAAATTATATGCCATAGCTATTGCAAATAGACTACTTCCCCTGATCCCGCAATGGATTTCAAAAGACCAAACAGGTTTTATCCCGAGTAGGGAAGCAAGGGACAACTCCCTTCGCACCCTCTCACTGATGGCACATGCTTGCAGATCCTCCCAGCCCACCCTTCTGCTTTCAACCAATGCTGAGAAGGCGTTTGATAGGGTGGACTGGGAGTTTCTAATAGCAACATTGACCCATCTGGGCATTGGTACATCTCTTATATCCCAAATCTCCACGCTCTACAACCACCCTACAGCACAATTAGGCATAAATGACACATTAAGTGACCCCTTCACCCTACACAACGGTACACGCCAAGGCTGCCCTCTTTCACCAATTTTATTTGCCCTATCATTGGAACCTTTCCTTTCTATAGTAAGACAGAATCCAGATATTCACGGAATAGTCACAGGTAAATCAGAACACAAGTACGCTGCATACGCAGAGGAAATTTTGTTTTATATACATCAACCCCTGATTACCCTCCCTAACCTCATGTCAGAATTCTCAAAGTACAGCGCCATCTCTATTTTCAAAATTAACATTACAAAATCAGAAATCCTAAACCTATCTCTTCCTGCTTCCACGTTGACCCATTTAAAACAAGCCTTTCCTTTTAGTTGGCAGGCGAGAAAAATGAAATAGTTAGGTATTTTTCTCACACCAAATCCGACAGCATTATTCCGCATGAATTATATGCCTCTTTTAAACACAATTAGATCTGACCTTCAGAAATGATCCCAGATTGCTCATTCATGGTTGGGGAGAATTGGAGTTGTAAAGATGAATATACTGCCCAGGGTGTTGTTTCTGTTTCAAATGATACCATATGGAAAACCGATAGGCTTTTTTACAATATTAAGCTCTATAATTGGTAAATATGTCTGGAATAGAAGAAGACCTAGACTTCCTAGGTCCCTTCTCACTAGACCCAAGAGGGAAGGAGGCTTAGCCCTACCTGACTTTAAGAAATACCGTATTTATCGGCGTATAACACACGCCGGCGTATAACACGCACCCCAAGTTTAGGAGGGAATTTTAAGGAAAAAAACTTTTAGGAGGGAAGTTTAAGGAAAAAAAACTTACATTTAAATGTTCATCTGCAGCCTTTCCCCAGTGTCCAGTGCAGCCTTGTCAGTGCAGCTTTGCCCCAGTGCAGCCTTGTCAGTGCAGCTTTGCCCCAGTGCAGCCTTTTCCCCAGTGCAGCTTTGCCCCAGTGCAGCCTTGTCCCAGTGCAGCTTTGCCCCAGTTCAGCTTTGTCCCCAGTGCAGCTTTGCCCCCAGTGCAGCTTTGCCCCAGTTCAGCTTTGCCCCAGTTCAGCTTTGCCCCAGTGCAGCCTTGTCCCCAGTGGTCCGTGCAGCCTTGTCGCCGCCGACATACAAACGTTTAGTTTGTATTTTTAAACATGGCGCCGCGGAGTTCGGAGGGACTCGGGGGCGCTCGTTAAACTGAACGAGCGCCGCCGAGGACATAGTAACTGGGCGGAGCCGAGATGCACATATCCGAGGGTTCTCGGCTATTCTCGGCGCCGTTCACAGTCACGCCCAGTCCCTATGATGGACATAACACAGGTCCAATGGCGGGACTGGGCGTGACTGTGAACGGCGCCGAGAAAAGCCGAGAACCCTCGGCTATGTGTATCTCGGCTCCGCCCAGTCACTGTGTCCTCGGCGGCGCTCGTTCAGCTGAACGAGCGCCCCCGAGTCCCTCCGAGCTCCGCGGCGCCATGTTTAAAAATTCAAGCTATGTGAATGTCGGCGGCGATCGCGGCGATCGCTCCGACACATCACAAAATAGCGGGGATCGGCGTATAACACGCACCCACGATTTTCCCCTTATTTTAAGGGGAAAAAAGTGCGTGTTATACGCCGATAAATACGGTACTTCCAGTCAATTGTGTTAAATAGAATTTCTGACTGGAAGTACCACAGAGATTCCAAACTTTGGGTAACCTTGGAAATGGAGCTCAGTGGTACAGATCTTTTTACACAAATATGGATACCAAGAAAATACAGAAATTTGTCCTGTGACACATCACCGTTAACCCGTTCATCCCTCATGTCTTGGGACTCACTGTGTAAGGCACATAAATGGCCATATAATTCCCAAATACTACCTCTGACTGGACATAACTGTTTCCCCCCAGGGAATATCGATCCTGGGATCCATGCCTGGAATCTTGGGACCAAAATCTTACTACACCAAGTTACCAGCTCCTTAGGTATAATACCTCTGTCTACGCTACTACACAATTCCACCATCTCTACTATGGATCAGTGGAGACACCGACAACTAGCAGCCTTTGTACACTCCCTCCCGAAACCCCTGAGATCCTTTTCAGATCTGACTTCCTTGGAAGCTGCATTTTCAGAAAATCAACCAGTAGAGAAACCTATCTCCCACTTCTACCACATTTTGCTAATGCTGGCTTCTACAAGAGCCCTTACTTTCATCCGCAACTGGGAACAGGACTTACAAAATAAACTGTCAACAATTCAAAGATCCACCATTCTCACATTGGCTCACACATCATCTGGTGCCTCTAGAATGGCGGAAGTAAACTACAAATTATTGACAAGGTGGCACTACACACCTGCGGTGTTACACAGGTTCTTCCCACAAACATCACCTTTGTGTGGGAGAGGTTGTGGTGAAAGAGCAACACATGCTAAGATCTGGTGGCTATGTCCACTGATACACAGGTTCTGGATAACTATCCTACACTGGATCAGGGAAATTCCTGTGGTTTGTTTTATTTCACTGTACAGGTACACCAGTGGGACCCTACAAAAAATCAATAACACCACACCTTCTCAATGCTGCAAAGGCACTCATCCCTCAATATTGGAAAAAAACGACCATCCCGACACTACATCAATTGTAAGTAGACAATATTTACTACGTGGAAGATATGACTCTTTACCTTAGAAACAAATCTGACCTAACAAAGAAGATATGGTCCTGCTGGTTTACCTTCAAATACACTACCGCATATGCAGAGATTATGGGGGTTATTTACGAAAGGCAAATCCACTTTGCACTGCAACTGCACTTGAAAGTGCACTTGGAAGTGCAGTCGCTGTAAATCTGAGGGGTAGTTCTGAAATGAGTGGAAGCTCTGCTGATTTTATCATCCAATCATGTGCAAGCTAAAATGCTGTTTTTTATTTTCCCTCGGATCTACAGTGACTTTACTTCCAAGTGCACTTTCAGTGCACTTTCAAGTGCACTTGCAGTGCAAAGTGGATTTTCCTTTAATAAATAACCCCCTATGTCTCAACCTATGTAACATGTTGATAGATAAGTAGATTGCATAGGTGAGATTGGACCGAGGCAGACGATGCTAATATTGCAAAAGGGAAAAGATAGGGAATCCCCAGTGCTTCTGACGATAGACGCGGAGAAAGCTTTCGACAGGGTAGACTGGGGATTCACGATGGATACACTTCAATACCTGGGTATGGGTCCAAGATTCATGTGTTGGATTGGAAATCTATATAATCAGCCCATGGCTATGGTAAAGGTAAATGGAAGTATGTTGCCGCCTTTTGAAATGTTTAATGGAGTCAAGATGTCCGCTCTCGCCACTCCTGTATGTACTATCACTAGAACCACTATTGGCGACGTTGCGGAACGATGTGGACATAGAAGGGGCGAGAGTGGGTGAAGAAGAACATAAGGTGGCGGCATACGCCGATGACATCTTATTATATATAACCAAACCAAGGCTGACATTGCCCAACGTAATTAGAGAACTAATAAATAAATACGGGGAACTTGCAAACTTTAAAATTAACCCAATAAAAACAGAAATATTAAATCTAGGAATAGATAAAAAAGAAGAACAAGCATTACAAAGGGAATTCCCATTTACGTGGCCAAAAATGAATTAACATACCTAGAAATTGACACCCACCCTAGTGAAGCTATATCAGGCGAATTATATCCCACTACTTAACTAAATTAAAACAGAGATCAAGAACATTTCGATAAGACCCTTGTCCTGGGTTGGTTTTATAAACATGTTAAAAATGGTGATCCTACCAAAAATAATATATAAGTTCCACATGCTGCCGATAGCAATACCACAAAGTTTTTTTAGAGCTATAAAAACAATGATGTTAAAATATATATGGCAAAATAAAAAATTTAGAGTCAATTTTTCACTTCTCAGTAGAAAAAAAAACATGGGGGTTTAGCAGCACCAGATGTAAAAAGATACTATAAAGTGGTTATAATAGCACGGTTGGTGGAATGGACAAATGTACACAGTAAAAAGAGATGGGGAAAATGGAAGATTCTTTAAGCACGACACTATTAAAAAAATATATGTGGATACTAGGGATGAGCCGAACACCCCCCTGTTTGGTTCGCACCAGAACATGCGAACAGGAAAAAAGTTCGTTCGAACATGCGAACACCGTTAAAGTCTATGGGACACGAACATGAATAATCAAAAGTGCTAATTTTAAAGGCTTATATGAAAGTTATTGTCATAAAAAGTGTTTGGGGACCTGGGTCCTGCCCCAGGGGACATGGATCAATGCAAAAAAAAGTTTTAAAAACGGCCGTTTTTTCAGGAGCAGTGATTTTAATAATGCTTAAAGTCAAACAATAAAAGTGTAATATCCCTTTAAATTTCGTACCTGGGGGGTGTCTATAGTATGCCTGTAAAGGGGCGCATGTTTCCTGTGTTTAGAACAGTCTGACAGCAAAATGACATTTTGAAGGAAAAAACTCATTTAAAACTACTCGCGGCTATTGCATTGCCGACAATACACATAGAAGTTCATTGATAAAAACGGCATGGGAATTCCCCAAAGGGGAACCCCGAACCAAAATTAAAAAAAAAAAATGACGTGGGAGTCCTCCTAAATTTCATACAAGGCCCTTCAGGTCTGGTATGGATATTAAGGGGAACCCCGGCCAAAATTTAAAAAAAAAAATGACGTGGGGTTCCCCCTAAATTCCATACCAGACCCTTCAGGTCTGGTATGGATTTTAAGGGGAACCCCGCGCCAAAAAAAAAAAAAAAAACGGCGTGGGGTCCCCCCAAAAATCCATACCAGACCCTTATCCGAGCACGCAACCTGGCAGGCCGCAGGAAAAGAGGGGGGGACGAGAGTGCGGCCCCCCCTCCCTCCTGAACCGTACCAGGCCACATGCCCTCAACATTGGGAGGGTGCTTTAGGGTAGCCCCCCAAAACACCTTGTCCCCATGTTGATGAGGACAAGGGCCTCATCCCCACAACCCTGGCCGGTGGTTGTGGGGGTCTGCGGGCGGGGGGCTTATCGGAATCTGGAAGCCCCCTTTAACAAGGTGACCCCCAGATCCCGGCCCCCCCCTGTGTGAAATGGTAAGGGGGGTACATAAGTACCCCTACCATTTCACGAAGAAAGTGTCAAAAATGTTAAAAATGACAAGAGACAGTTTTTGACAATTCCTTTATTTAAATGCTTCTTCTTTCTTCTATCTTCCTTCATCTTCTGGTTCTTCTGGTTCTTCTGGCTCTTCTGGTTCTTCCTCCGGCGTTCTCGTCCAGCATCTCCTCCGCGGCGTCTTCTGTCTTCTTCTCCTCGGGCCGCTCCGCACCCATGGCATGGGGGGGAGGCTCCCGCTCTTCTCTTCTTCTTTTCTTCTCTTCTTCATTTTCTTCTCCGGGCCGCTCTGCAATCCATGCTGGCATGGAGGGAGGCTCCCGCTGTGTGACGGCACTCCTCGTCTGACAGTTCTTAAATAACGGGGGGGCGGGGCCACCTGGTGACCCCGCCCCCCTCTGACGCACGGTGACTTGACGGGACTTCCCTGTGGCATTCCCCGTGACGTCACAGGGAAGTCCCGTCAAGTCACCGTGCGTCAGAGGGGGGCGGGGTCACCGGGTGGCCCCGCCCCCCGTTATTTAAGAACTGTCAGACGAGGAGCGCCGTCACACAGCGGGAGCCTCCCTCCATGCCAGCATGGATTGCGGAGCGGCCCTGAGAAGAAAAGAAGAAAAGAAGAAGAGAAGAAAAGAAGAAGAGAAGAGCGGGAGCCTCCCCCCCATGCCATGGGTGCGGAGCGGCCCGAGGAGAAGAAGATAGAAGACGCCGCGGAGGAGATGCTGGACGAGAACGCCGGAGGAAGAACCAGAAGAGCCAGAAGAACCAGAAGAACCAGAAGATGAAGGAAGATAGAAGAAAGAAGAAGCATTTAAATAAAGGAATTGTCAAAAACTGTCTCTTGTCATTTTTAACATTTTTGACACTTTCTTCGTGAAATGGTAGGGGTACTTATGTACCCCCTTACCATTTCACACAGGGGGGGGCCGGGATCTGGGGGTCACCTTGTTAAAGGGGGCTTCCAGATTCCGATAAGCCCTCCGCCCGCAGACCCCCACAACCACCGGCCAGGGTTGTGGGGATGAGGCCCTTGTCCTCATCAACATGGGGACAAGGTGTTTTGGGGGGCTACCCCAAAGCACCCTCCCAATGTTGAGGGCATGTGGCCTGGTACGGTTCAGGAGGGAGGGGGGCCGCACTCTCGTCCCCCCCTCTTTTCCTGCGGCCTGCCAGGTTGCGTGCTCGGATAAGGGTCTGGTATGGATTTTTGGGGGGACCCCCACGCCGTTTTTTTTTTTTTTTTTTGGCGCGGGGTTCCCCTTAAAATCCATACCAGACCTGAAGGGTCTGGTATGGAATTTAGGGGGACTCCCACGTCATTTTTTTTTTTAATTTTGGTTCGGGGTTCCCCTTTGGGGAATTCCCATGCCGTTTTTATCAATGAACTTCTATGTGTATTGTCGGCAATGCAATAGCCGCGAGTAGTTTTAAATGAGTTTTTTCCTTCAAAATGTCATTTTGCTGTCAGACTGTTCTAAACACAGGAAACATGCGCCCCTTTACAGGCACACTATAGACACCCCCCAGGTACGAAATTTAAAGGGATATTACACTTTTATTGATTGACTTTAAGCATTATTAAAATCACTGCTCCTGAAAAAACGGCCGTTTTTAAAACTTTTTTTGCATTGATCCATGTCCCCTGGGGCAGGACCCAGGTCCCCAAACACTTTTTATGACAATAACTTGCATATTAGCCTTTAAAATTAGCACTTTTGATTTCTCCCATAGACTTTTAAAGGGTGTTCCGCGGCATTCGAATTTGCCGCGAACACCCCAAATTGTTCGCTGTTCGGTGAACTTGCGAACAGCCAATGTTCGAGTCGAACATGAGTTCGACTCGAACTCGAAGCTCATCCCTAGTGGATACCATGGAAATTCAGAGCACTAGGCACAGATACACACAAACTAACTAAGAATGTACAGTGTCTATTAGAAGGCAGTGTATGTTTGCTGCTGTTTCATGCACTGCAGCACCAAATATGGGAAAACACATGTGCCAAATGACTGTTAATAATAAGCCTATTACGGCCTTGCTGGACTCTGGAAATCTAGTGACTTTGGTAACAGCTGAGATGGTTGAAACTGTGAATTTTCATGCTAAAAAAGTTGCTGTGATCTGTGTACATGGGGATACCCACGAGTATCCTATAGCCACTGTTCAGTTTAAAACTGGCTTAGGTACGGTGACCTATCCGGTCGGACTTGTGCCCCACTTGGTGCACGAGGCCATCGTTGGTAGGGACTTCCCTAAGTTTTGGGAACTGTGGGATTGTTCCAACCCGGTCGCAGTTGCTGACTCAGAACTACTGGCCACTACTGACAATGTGGGTTCAGGAGACTCCTCTCAGGGCTCCCTGGGTTTTCCTCTCTCCGTTATGGCAGGAGAGCTGGAGGAGCCTGAGGAAGTCCCCACAACCAGTGGAGCTGGACAGCCGTCTGCTTATTCTGAGCCTACGTTGGAGTTTGCTGACCTTAATGTGCACAAGGAAAATTTTGGTACCGAGCAGGGAAAAGATGCCACCCTTGCCAGGGCCTGGGAAAATGTAATAGTGATTAATGATGTACCTGTCGAACCAGGGGACAGGCCCTGTTTTCCTTATTTCAGCAGCAATGAGGATTTACTGTATCGTGTATGTAAAAAGAATGATGAAGTGGTTGAAAACCATACAGACGGGTGGTGTTGGAACTTGCCCATGGGCACTTGCTAGGAGGCCATTTAGGGGTTGAGAAAACTACTGAAAGTGTGTTGCGCAGGTTTTACTGACCCGGGATACAGAAAGATATTGAGAATTAGTGTCAATCCTGTCCTGTGTGTCAGATGTCAGCCCACTACCCCACTTCCGAAGTCCTTTAGTGCCCTTGCCCATTATTGAAGTGCCCTTTGAGAGGATTGCCATGGACCTTGTGGGTCCAATCCCCAAGTCTGCCCAGGGTCATCAGCATATCCTTGTAATCATGGATTATGCTTCCCGTTACCCCGAGGCAGTTCCCTTACACACCGCGTCTGCTAAAAACATTTCCAAAGAGCTGTTTATGGTGTTCAGTCGTGTTGGCATCCCTAAAGAGGTCCTTAAAGACCAGGGCACCCCATTTATGTCACGAATAACTAGGGAGCTGTGCAAGTTATTTAAGGTGACCCAGTTGCGAACCTCGGTGTACCATCCTCAAACGGATGGCTTGGTGGAACACTTCAATAAGACATTAAAGAGCATGTTAAAAAAGGTTGTTGACAAGGATGGGAAAAACTGTGACTTCCTGATACCATACTTGATGTTTGCCATCAGGGAGCTTCCCCAGTCCTCTAAAGGGTACTCTCCATTTGAGTTGCTTTATGGGAGACACCCTCGGGGACTCTTAGACATAGCCAAAGAAACTTGGGAGGGGGAGCAGACATCCCATAAAAGTGTCATTGAGCATATCGCTCAAATGCAGGAGAGGATTGCAGCAATCATGCCGATGGTAAAAGAACACTTACTGCAGGTCCAAGCAGCCCAACAGAGGATATACAACAGGGGGGCCCAACTCCATGTTTTCTCACCTGGTGACAGGGTCCTGGTGTTAGTTCCCACTGTTGAGAGCACGTTCCTTGGCTAAGTGGCAGGGTCCCTTTGAAGTAATTGAAAGAGTTGGAGAGGTCAATTACAAGGTATATCAGCCAGGAAAAAGGAAGCCCGAACAGATTTACCACATAAACCTGTTAAAGCCCTGGAAGGATAGACTGGCGTTAACTGCGAGGTGCCTCCTGGTAACGCTTAAGAGTATTGAGTCCCCTCTGATCCCTGAGGTCATGAGGTCATGATTCCAGACACCCTGTCATATTCCAAAAAACAGGAAGCTAGAGAGTTCCTGATAAGGAATAGAGAGAAATTTTCAGAGTTACCTGGCACGACTTCAGTTCACCATGATATTGTTACTGAACCTGGGCTCCGTGTCAAGCTCAAACCATACTGAATTCCTGAAGCGGGGAGAAAGGACATCAGTGATGAAGTTAAAAGAATGTTGGAGCTAGATGTCATTGAGGAATCCAATAGTGACTGGTCTAGCCCCATCGTGTTAGTCCCAAAACCGGATGGCACTTGGAGGTTCTGTAACGACTTCAGGAAGCTTAATGCAGTGACAAAGTTTGACACGTACCCAATGCCCAGAGTAGACAAACATATAGACCGACTTGGCAAGGCTCGCTATCTGACCATTTTGGACTTGACAAAAGGTTATTGGCAAATATCCCTGAGAAGAGAAGACTGCATTTGTGACCCCGGAGGGTTCCTTTCAATATAAAAAAATGCCTTTTGGGTTGCAAAATGCCCCCGTGACATTTCAGAGGACCATGGACAGGATCCTAAGACCCCACCGATGATATATGCAGCAGCCTATCTAGATGACATAGTGGTACATAGCACTGACTGGGTGTCTCACTTGCCCTGTGTCCAGGCTGTCCTTAATTCCCTCTTCAAAGAAGGTTTTACGGCAAGTCCAAAAACATGTGCCATTGGTCTAGAGGAAGCCAAGTATTTGGGCTACACTATTGGCCGTGGTGTCATAAAACCTCAAGTGAGTAAAATAGAATCAATCCAGTAGTGGCCACATCCTGCAAACACGAAGCAGGACAGGGCCTTTCTTGGCATTGTGGGGTATTATAGATTTATCCCAAATTTTGCAACTATAGCTGCCCCACTGACAGACCTTACGAAAGGGAAAGACTCTGTAATGGTGAAATGGTCCTCAGTAGCAGAGGAATCTTTCCAAGTCCTGAAGAAGGCTCTTTGTGCACAGCCATTACTGTACTCCCCCGATTTCTACAAAGATTTTTTGGCTCAGACGGATGCGTCTGATCTTGGTATCGGGGCAGTACTATAACAGGTACACAGTGGGGAATAACACCCTGTGGTGTACCTAAGCAGAAAGCTCAATGGCCATGAGAAAAAGTATGCAGTCACTGAAAAGGAATGTTTAGCCATAAAGTGGGCCGTGGACGCGCTCAGGTACTATTTGTTAGGACGCCAGTTTGAGTTAATAACTGACCATGCTCCCCTGAAATGGATGGCCCAAAAGAAGGAGAATAATAGACGGGTGAACCAGTGGTTTTTGGCTCTACAGGATTATTCCTTCACTGTAAAACATAGGCCAGGTGTTGAGATGGGGAATGTAGATGCCCTGTCCCGTGTTCACTCCTGTTGGGCCACAGGTGTTCCAACCCTGGGGTTGAAAGAAGGGGGGAGGATATGTAGCAGAGCTTCCCAGAGAGAGACAGAAAAAGTCCTGTTCGGGGCTTTATACGTTTATCAGGCTCTTCTCATACACATTCAGGAATCTCTGATCCATGATCTAGTTCGGGTCTTGGTCCTCTTCCCCAGGCTAATTTAAGCTCACCTGAGCAGACAGCCTTTGCTCTCTGCCTGGGAAACACAGACAACGCTGGTCTGTGAGAGCAAAAAGGTTGGTAAAAAGCTGTTAAGCAGTTTATGTGGAAACTGACAAGCGGTAGGCGTGCTCAGCCTGGTAGTTAGGGCCTGCATAGTTTATAGTTAGAGCCGAGACACGGCTAGGTTTTTGTTTGGCTATTTTGTTCTGTTTGTTTTTTTTTTTTAACACTGTACAGCACCTCTATAGACTTGTAAATATCACCATTAAACACTTCACTGTTTGTCACTACTTGTTCTGGTAACTGTTCCTGAAAGCCTGCTTATCCCAGGGAGCTTTTGTACCTGCTACCTTGTCCCCCAGGTTACACTATACACAGTAAAACTTTGGTTTGAGAGTAACTTAGTTTGAGAGCGTTTTGCAAGACAAGCAAAATTTTTTAATAAATTTTGACTGGATATACAAGCGATGTCTTCATATACAAGTAGCATCATGTCACAACGAACTGAGTATAAAAGAGTGGAGAGGCTCCTCTAAGTGTAGCAATATGGTTACATTTAATGAAGGTACAACATTTAGCAACATATTGCTACACTTAGAGGCACCTCTCTTTTCTTTAATACTCTGTAGCTCCTACTGGATTTTGCTTCTAATCCCCTTGTGGAGGCTTCCATTTGTGGATGGACATTTTATGGTTACACAACCTGGTCACATTGCTATAATCTTTTAATATGGACTATAAACTGAAGGACCTATGAATAAATGGTTGTGGAACAAATCATTTGAGTTTCCATTATTTCTTATGGGGAAATTTGCTTTGATATACAAGTGCTTTCGATTACAAGCATGTTTCTGGAACAAATTATGCTCGCAATCCAAGGTTTTATTGTATTTAAAATAATTGAAATGGCTATTGAAATGGCATCAACATATGCAAGCTATATGTGATTTTAGTAATTGTGTTTACTACTTTAATTGCTCACATGTGCACTGCTTATTGCACACTTGAATGATCCTGTTGCACAGGTCCCTCTGCTTTGGTACATTCAGTTTTTCACTTGTGCCAGTGTGTATCTTGAAGTCACACAGGATTCACGTAGATATTTGCACAATTTGTGAATATCCATTAGGCCCCTGATTGCCTGGGGGAATTCCTGAGATTTTGTTCCCCTGCTAAAGCCAAACTTGACACTATAGTTTGATATCTTATTTATAGAGGGTACTCCTTTTGTACTGCAGCTAGCTTTGGGTACCTATGTACAGCTTGTTTTAGTTCTTGACCTCCTGTCACCCATGCCAGCTGTTCATGCCAGATGATCCAGCTTAACACCTGCAGACTCATGTGCCTGCTGATCTGACTTTAGACTTGCAAACTGTGCCAGCTGATTTGGTGCCGTCGCATCCCCAACCTATTGCTTCTTGTTCCAGACCTGCTTCCACATGTCCCATCTTCTCCAACTGCAAACATTCCACCTCCTTCTAATTTCTCCTTTAGCTAATAAAGCTACTGTTTTGCCTTTACCTGTACCAGCTGATCCAGGCCCTGACTTGCCTCCACTTGTGCCAGCTAATCTAGCTACAGATTTTCCTTCACCTGTATTATTATTATTATTATTGTACAGGATTTATATAGCGCCAAAAGTTTACGCAGCACTTTACAACATGAGGGCAGACAGTACAGTTAAAATACAATGCAATACAGGAGGAAGCTTACAATCTAGAAGCAAAACCATCTATAGACCTGCCTCCATCAGTGCCAGTTGATTCAGTTATAGATCTGCTACCTGCTGTGCCAGGTCATCCATCTCCTTTTTTGCTGCTGCCTACAGTGCAAGGTGATACAGCCACAGACTTGCCTCCATCTTTTTAGCTGGTCCAGTGCCCAGACCTGCATGCTCTCCACTTAATGGTACAACTATAAAATAAATAAAAGTGTCTAAAAATCTTAGGAAGTATTTGGTACGTAGATCACCTTTTCAGCTATCTGAAACTTAGGAATTCTACCACAGCTGAAATAGGCACAATGAATATTACTCTACAGCAAACTCAACTAGAAAATTCATTATCTCCAGTTGTGTAGGCCTTTTTCAGTTTTTGGCATCAGCAAGAGAAAATTGGCTTCATATAGTTTAGGAAAATCCATTGTGATACACATAACCAGATACATTGTTATTGGAGACTATAAATACTTAACTTATATTTATATTACCCAGAGTTTGTGTTTAAAGCTCCCGAGGAAGCGCAGGTGTGCAAAACATGTCTAGCTTGAGCTTGAATAAACTATATCGACACACACCAAGCCTGCCTGGATACTGTTAGCCCAGTAATTTTGTTAAATTTATTTTAAAATGCAAAAGTGCTCCATATTCTTTTTTTATGGCTTGCAGTATATTGGTTCAGTTATATTTTCATCAGCTCTTATGTTATGTATCATAGAAATGTTTCTAATGTTAGCACAAATATTAGCGTGGCCAGTAGTCACCCTTGTTGGGTGCCATTGGATATTTTGAAGTAGATGGACCTGGTTTCATTTACTTTCACTGCAGCAGTTGGTGATGAGTAGAGCTCTGTCCTCATGTGCTCATCTAGGCCTATATGTTTTAGGGTTAAGTGTATTCTTAGGCAGTCATAGTGTAAGTCCACTTTGAATATGTAGACTGAGAACAACAGTTCCAATTAGAGGATGCATACACCACTGTGTAATGAAAAGTATCAGAAGACTTCTATGTTCACCACGTGGGCCATCACCAGTAACTGAATGGCTTTTTTGCACCTGCTAGTGCGTTTTCTATTACCAATGATTAATTGGCGGTCAACCCTGTCACTGATCTATTTGGCATCAGCAGTAGCAGGAATTTGGATTGACATTTGGCAGCATGTATAACACATGAGACTCATGATGTTATCTGACTGTTCTTGTGGAAGTTTCGACTCCACTTAGTTAACATGAATGAATTGTTGCATATATGGTATGAAAGAGTTTGCGAGTAAAGTGAGTTTTTAAGAAAGCAATGGGTCAATAGTCACTGCATTATTTTTGAAAGCGCACTTAATTTACACAATTTCAGGCAAATGTGCTGAGGCGTCAGCACATTAGCCTGTAATCCTAGCAAGAGCGCACTTTTAAGTGTGACAGTGGTGCTCTTTTATACACACACACACAAGTAGCACTGTCGCCACTTTTCTAGAAATAGAAACTTATGAATTACTTGAAAGTGAATGCTCACTGATGGTACTAATACTGAGTTCACATCAATCATTCAATCATATGCCAAAAAAAATGTTTTTTAAATTCCCTTGCTCATGATTGGGCATTCAGAGTCAGTACATCCTCTCCTTATTTACTAATTAAACAGCCTCATCTGTAGTAAATCATCCTAAGTGTATTTCTTTTTCTTATTAACTATAGTTGTCTTGGGTTTCAATAGGGGTTGATTTACTAAACAAATATAGACTATTCTATGAGCAGAGTAAATATTCACTGAGCTGAAAGTAGAACTATAAGCAAAACATTTTTTTTTCATTTTGGATAGAGTAAGGAAGGGTCATAACCCCTGTCAGTTTATTTTTTGCCATCTGTGTCCCATTGTGGAGATTTACCTTCACTTCCTGTCCCATAGCCGAAAGGAAGTGAGAAGAAATCCATTTTAATTAAGGGAATCCCTTGGGGAACCCCAGGTTACCATAACTAGTGTCTCAATTGAAAGACTTCCACACTATTACTGTTCTAGGGACAACCCAAAATTTGGGATTTTCTTTTACTTTCACTTTCAATGATAATGGTAAACAGGTCAAATAGAGAGGATGAATCTCCCTGGGGGAACAGAGAGCAATAAAAAACTGACAGCATACTTACCAACTGTCACAAATTTCCCGGGACATTCCTGGGATTTAGCCCCGTTTCCCGGATTTAGCCATTCCCGGGAAATGTCCCGGGAAATTCTAATTTTACCGATTTTTTTTTTTTCGCCGCCCGCCGCTAGAGGTCTGTGGCCAACGGAGACAATGTCTCCACCAGCCGCCATTTTCCCAGAGGCCAAATTACTATTTAGTAATGGCCAGGTGACTGCCAATAGAATTTGAGCTGTGGCACCGCCCACCTCCCGCCCCGCTGCGACCTGATGTGGGAAGGGGCGGGAGTGGGTGGCGTCATAGCTCAATTGCTATTGGCACCCACCCGGCTATTTTGTCCCATTCTGCACTGCTGGGAATGTCTGACTCCATTGGGGGATGCCTGGTGTAAAGACAGGACTCTGCTGGCAGTGCCTGATGTAAGGGGGGACTCCGCTGCAATGTCTGATGTAAGGGGGACTCCGCTGCAATGCCTGATGTAAGGGGGGACTCCGCTGCAATGCCTGATGTAAGGGGGGACTCCGCTGCAATGTCTGATGTAAGGGGGACTCCGCTGCAATGCCTGATGTAAGGGGGGACTCCGCTGCAATGCCTGATGTAAGGGGGGACTCCGCTGCAATGCCTGATGTAAGGGGGGACTCCGCTGCAATGCCTGATGTAAGGGGGGACTCCGATGCAATACCTGATGTAAGGGGGGACTCCGCTGCAATGTCTGATGTAAAGGGGGACTCCGCTGCAATGCCTGATGTAAGGGGGACTCCGCTGCAATGCCTGATGTAAGGGGGACTCCGCTGCAATGCCTGATGTAAGGGGGGACTCCGCTGCAATGCCTGATGTAAGGGGGGACTCCGCTGCAATGCCTGATGTAAGGGGGGACTCCACTGCAATGTCTGATGTAAGGGGGACTCCGCTGCAATGTCTGATGTAAGGGGGACTCCGCTGGCAATGTCTGATGTAAGGGGGGACTCTGCTGCAATGTCTGATGTAAGGGGGACTCTGCTGCAATGTCTGATGTAAGGGGGGACTCCGCTGCAATGCCTGATGTAAGGGGGGACTCCGCTGCAATGCCTGATGTAAGGGGGGACTCCGCTGCAATGTCTGATGTAAGGGGGGACTCCGCTGCAATGTCTGATGTAAGGAGGGACTCCGCTGCAATGCCTGATGTAAGGGGGACTCCACTGCAATGCCTGATGTAAGGGGGGACTCCACTGCAATGCCTGATGTAAGGGGGGACTCCACTGCAACGCCTCCACGCGCCACATTTTTCTGATACAGTATGCCCCGCCTACAAATGAATACCACGCCCCCTAATTATAGCAGGCTCCACCTACATGCAAAAAAAGTGTCCTGAATTTTTTTTTTGCAATGTTGGCAATGTGACAGGTGTTCTAATCCCTCTCCACATCATCCAAAACTTTAGTTATATGTTAAAGTATGTGCAGCTGCGTCACTATGAATGTCCAATCATGTGCAAGGGAAACAAAAAAAACATTATTTTTGTTTGCAAATGATTAGTGTGAATACAGCTTCACAGTATTTACTAAGCTCAGTGATCAGTGGGCAGTAGTCATATGTTAACAAATGGTATCAATAATGCCGCGTACACACGACTGGACTTTCCGCCAGAATAAGCTCTGACGGTCTTTCCGACGAAACAGACTTGCCTAAACACAATCACATCAAAGTCTGTTTGTTTAGAATGCGATGACGTACGACAGGACTAGAAAAGGAAGTTCAATAGCCAGTAGCCAATAGCTGCCCTTGTGTCGTTTTTGGTCAGTCGGAATAGCATACAGACGAACGGTTTTCCCGATAGGAGATGATTCCGTCGGAAAGATTTAAAACATGTTCTATTTCTAGGTCCATCACAATTTTTGAAAAAAAAAGTCAGCTGAAGCCCGCACACGATCAGAATATCGATGAAATTATTCCGTCGGACCTTTTCTGCCTGAAAGTCCGGTCGTGTGTACTGTTAGTGCAAAAAACAGTGCAACTTAAGACGGAATGCAATCTATTGGCAGTTCATGATCATTTAATCAGTCCATAGAAGAGGAGGATAGGGTATGGTGGGCGGCTGCTGTCCTTCAGAGAGCGCTAACTCTGTATACCGTCAATGAGAGAGAAAAACAAGGAAGCTCCACCTAAGTGCAATCTCTCCTGTGAGTGATTTTAAGTACCTTGCCATTAAATATTGATCCTAATACTGCACTTAGGTGGCATGTCCTTGTTTTTCTCTCTAAGTAGTCATATGTTGTCTGGCTTGTGTTTTTTTATTAAAGTTTTTTTTCTTCAACTAATGAAATACCAAAATAGCATAGACACAAAACATACCAACAAAAAGGAACAAGCTGTTACACACAATATCAGTCGAGACATATAAACTAAGATGTATATTGTGAGCTACTTTAACAGGTATTTTATATTTGTTTTTCTATTCTAGATATGTACAACTATGTGTTTCTAAAGTGGAGAAGGAAAGAAATGGCAAAGAGTAGAGAAGGACGTCATTGCCAATGCTACAAATATACTATTACCTAATACATGAAAGTTTTTAACTGAGGCTCCTTGCACACAGGGTCACCTATCTGAACTGCGTCCCCCCTGGTGCTTTAGTGTACCTGGGAGGGACCGGTGCTGTCCCACTGCAGGCAGCCTGTCAAAGCCTATGGCAGACTGCAGCCGGACAGGGCTGAACGCTGTATCGGGAGGTACCGACAATTAAGAGCAGCCTTTTGGGGTGCCTTGAGGTCTCTTTAGGAGTGCCTTGGCAAAATTCCTAAAAATTGTTCAAAAATGCATACAAGCCAACAGCAGGATCAAGCCTACCTTTTTGTTACACAAAGCCACAGGTTTTTATTGTGCACCATTTCAACCTTCCAGCAAATGACGTCCGAACAACCAGTGATGTCATCAGTGTTGATAAGAAGGATGTTGATCGCCTGCACAGCATGCTTGTTTGACCCTCCCCTGCCCCTCTCAAGACTGGGGTCACACTAGCTGAGTGATGGAGAGGAATTAAGGGAGAGGAGAAACATTGGAATACTAGTCAGTGCTAGTGTGCAAAAGTGTATTTGCTTTGAATGAATAAATCACCTTTATTGTTGGGTGTCCTAAATATGTTAATGCTGTCGTATTATGTAAAACTATTACAATAGTTTTATACATTTTAGAAAGGGGTGCCTTGAGGTGGTCCATAATTTTAAAGGGTGTCTTGAGATTGTCCATAACTGTAAAAGGTGCCTTGACTGAAAAAAGGTTGAGAAACAGTGATTTAGAGCCCTGTGTGTTCAAGTAAGAGGTTCCTGTAGAAGACTTGCATTTCAGAACCTTATACCTGAACATTCAGGGCTTTAAATGCTGGTACCACCTGATACATCGTTCAGCCCCGTCCAGCCTCAGCCCAGCATAGACTTTGACAGGCTGCCTGCAGCGGATGGCCCTATGTGGATAGTGCCTAAATCTTTACTTTTCCAAGCGTCCTTTCACATAGGCCTCATCAGTTCAGTCACATGCGTGCTAAGGAAAAAACAGATGAATACTGATTCAGGTTACATTCGTTTACATCGGTTTGCATATCCATCTTCAGTTTAGTTCAGTTTACATCCATTTTTGCAGTTTTTTTTTTTTCTTTTCACAAAAAATATGTTTCTTGCCTAAAAAACTGATGCAAATGGACATAAATGCTTTTCATCTGTTTACATGTGGTTACATCTGTTTATGTCCACAAAAACAGAAAAGAATGCAGGCTATTTCCATTTTTTTCTGTGGATAGAAACAGACTTAGATGTCAGCAGATGTAAAGGGTCCATTTACATCTGCCCACCCAAAGACACAAATTGTGGTTCAGTCTGGGTCCCATCCACTGCAGTTGACTTTTCAGGACGGTAAACACTGCTGCTAGTGGGAATGGACACGTAGTGAGGCATGGGAAATTAATTTGGAAGCAGCTTTAAATATGTATTTAAGTAATCATGCACCACTTTTCCATAATTAGCACTGCTGTACAAATTTATCCCAAAATATAATCAGAAAATTCATCTTAATACATGGATTTCAAACGATGTAACATGGCATAGTGGTATGGCTCAAAGTCAAAGCTCAGTTTTTAGTTTAAAACCTTGTACACATGGGCAGAATATCAGCCGGTTCAACAAAAACTGGACAACATTCGGCCCATGTGTACATCAGCCGGTCCGATAGGCTGGCTTCTGTTGAACGAGCATGCTGCAAAATCAGTAGCTGATCAACATCCAATCAGTGCTGGCAGCCAATGGCTGCAGGCACTGACCAGTGTGTTCTGGCAGGGGGGGGCAGTCCCCCTGTCAGAACACTATGCTCATGGTAACAATAACTGTAAGCGCAAGATACAATGTAATTAAAGGGAATAATAGTAATAAAGATCACTATTACTGAGTCTATATCAATTCATAGGGGAATCATCAATCCATAAACAAATCATTAGTCCAAGGGTTAAATGTACAATGATGGGATGGCTGTCCTCAGAGAGCTGACTCTGTACACAGAAAGATAAAAGGGGAGAACACCGGAAGCGCCACCTAAGTGGAGTATTAAAATCAGGGTTTTAATGGCAAGGTACACATACACACTTACAAGAAGCAAGAAGGACATAAGCTGGTCTGTATCGGTGGTCCCGGGGGCTCCTCGTATCTGGAAAAGATTCCAGTGCATGCCTGTGTTGATTGTTGGTCCGCAGCACGTCGTGTGGCCACCAGGAGAGTGTCTGGAACCAGCATGGAACGCATGGAAGTGACGTCACAGACTTTTTTTTTTGCCAAAAACCACCCAAATCAACTCAGGCTCCTCATACAGCAGAAACTTTTCACCAGGAACCCATACCAGATTGAGGCTTGGAACGCACACCAAACTCGAGGAACGAAGCCGCGTAGAAGAACCCTAAAACAAACTGCCGCAAAGACTTAGTGCCGGTCCTGAGGCACTTTAAATTGTTGTGATATTTTGCACTTTATAATATCTTGCACGTTATATTTATGACAAAACGCGCGTCGGGCGGGAGGACATGCTGACGTATTGCGTTGCTGTCTCCGGAGAGTCATGGGCGCTCGCAGGCCAGCCGGCCATTCTCTGCTTGAAATTTTACCTATTTTGTAAGTGTTACTCTTCTTATTTTAATAAATCTTTTTACGGTATCACACTATGGGGATTATTTTTTCTTCCATGCCCTGATGTTACGGCACCGGAGGGCTCCTTCCTCCTATTGATTGCATACCAATCCTGGATCAGTGTTCTATAGGAGTCTGTTGCTTGACACTTCCTAGAAAGGCCCTGGCTGGGTTTAAGCCGCAAGCTTTCTTTTGCTTGCCTCTGGTAAGCGCGCATTTGCTTTGGTGTTCTATCACTGGTGATGGAAGATTGCACTTTTGTACCTTGAATTCAGCACATCATATATTGTTTGGACTTTCTTGCCATTTTTTCTCTTTCATAATTTTTGTGCACTTTATTAATATCATTATTTAATTGTTAAATGTGTGTGGTATATTTTCACTCAGATCACTCTTTAGCGCAGCTGTTTTTTACCTAATTATTGTGCATATGTTTTGTGTTTCATATGGTAGCTGCTGCTTTACATAATTTTTTTTTTTTTTTTATTTTCATTTTCTAATTTTTTGAGCGTGGTATTTACTCTTTTCCTGTTCATTGATGCTGCCTTTGTATCGAAGCACTCGCGATTCCGCTGCAGCTGCGTAACACTCCACTTGCCATTGAGGCTCTTGATGGGAGACCTCTACAGCCTGCCCATGTTACTCATGAGACCGTTGTCCATGGCTGTAAGGGCTCTTCACCATGAGATAATCTAATTCCAAGTTATTTCCTCACCTAAGTTTCTGTTGGTTATTGGTTATACTTGGTTACAGAGGCACAACCCCTCTTTTGATTGGCTCTGTGCTGAGGTTCTCTCCTGGTCGCCACAATACAGTAAGACATGCTTCCAGAAGGTAGCCAAGGTCCTGTGCACTTCTTCTCTCTCCTCCCTGCCGGTGGAGTACCGCTATTTTAGCGATGTCTTTGCCAAAGGTTAAGCCGATAGTTTGCCTCCACACCGGCCGTATGATTGACGTTTCAACCTGGTCCCATACCCCCTCGTGGCCGGGTTTACCATTTGTCGGTCTTGGAGGATAAGGCTATGTTGGAGTATGTTGCAGATGCACTTTCTCGAGGTTTCATCCGCAAATCCTCGTCTCCTGCTGGTGCTGGTTTCTTCTTTGTGAAGAAGAAGAGTGGTGAACTGAGACCTTGTATTGATTATAGGGGTCTCAATCGTTTCACGATTAAGAATGCCTATCCGATTCCATTGATTATGGTGTCATTTGACTGCCACAAGGGAGCAACGGTTTTCACAAAGTTTGATTTGAGAGGGGCATACAATCTTGTGAGGATTAAGGAGGGTGACGAGTGGAAAACTGGGTTTAATACCAGAACAAGCCATTATGAGTACCTCGTAATGCCTTTTGGCCTTTGTAACGCCCCTGCAGTTTTCCAGGAATTTATTAACAATGTCCTCCGAGATTTGTTGCCATTATGTGTGGTGGTTTATCTTGACGATATCCTCGTATTTTCCAAGTCCCTGGAGAGCCACCACACAGGCATCTGTCATGTGCTTCAGAAACTAAGAGAGAACAATCTCTATTGTAAATTGGAGAAGTGCGAATTCCATCGTGAACAGGTCATCTGGTTTTCGATGGACCCAGAGAAACTTTCAGCAGTCCTACAGTGGCCCCGACCCATGAGTTTACATCCTCTGCAGCGTTTTCTTGGCTTTGCAAACTATTATCGGAAGTTTATTTGTAACTTCTCGTCTCTGGTCAAGCCCCTGACTGATATGACCAGAAAGGACGGTAACCCACAGAGTTGGTCTCCGGAGTTCATTAAGGTCTTTGAGAGTCTCAAGGCTGCCTTTGTTTCTGCTCCTGTGTTGGCACATCCTGATCCTACGTTACCTTTTATCCTTGAGGTTGATGCTTCTGAGACTGGAGTTGGCGCCCCCCTGTCTCAACGTCCTACCTCTGAGAGCGCTATGCATTCTTGTGGCTACTTTTCCAAGAAATTGTCACCTGCGGAGTGCAATTACGAGATTAGGGACAGAGAGCTGTTAGCGATCATTTTAGCCCTGAAAGAATGGAGACATCTCCTAAAAGGTACCACTGTGCCGGTTCTCATTCTTACTGACCATAAGAATCTCACATTCTTATCTGAGGCTAAACGCCTCTCTCCCAGAAGGGCGCGATGGGCTCTTTTCTTGTCAAGTTTCAATTACATTGTCTCATTCTTACCCGGCACTAAGAATGTAAGGGCTGACGCTTTGTCACGACAATTTTCCTCCACTTCCAAGATGGAGTCGGTTCCGGTTCCTGTGATTCCTCCTGATCGTATTCTGGCTATGGTTCGCATCAGTCTCACTTCTCCTTTGGGTGACAAAATTCTTGCTGCTCAGCTCCATGCTCCTCCTGAGAAACCTTGTGACCGCTGCTTTGTCCCAGAGAGTCTCCGTACTGCCGTGCTCCAGACTTACCATTCTCCCAAGGCTGCTGGCCATCCTGGGAAGAATCATCTCTTTTGGCCATTTCCCAACAATTCTGTAGTCCTAGTCTACGTGCTGATGTAACCACCTTCGTAGCTGCCTGTTCCGTGTGTGCTCAGAGTAAGACTCCACGACACCTTCCAGTGGGTCTCCTACAACCCATACCCAATGTAGAGAGGCCCTGGACCCACCTGTCTATGGATTTCATTGTGTAGTTACCCAACTCCCAGGGCAACACAGTTATCCTTATGGTGGTTGACCGGTTCTCGAAAATGTCTCATTGTATTCCACTTAAGCAGTTGCCCACTTCTAAGGAACTGGCTTCCATTTTTGCTCGGGATACCTTTCACTTACATGGGCTAGCCAAGGTAATTGTCTCGGACAGGGGTAGCCAGTTTGTGTCCCAGTTCTGGCGAGCCTTTTGTGCATAGTTGGGAATTCAGCTTGCTTTCTCCTCTGCGTATCACCCGCAGTCTAATGGGGCTGCAGAACGAGCCAATCAGTCCTTGGAGCAATTCCTACGTTGCTATATTTCTGTCCATCATAACAACTGGTCAGACCTCTTACCGTGGGCAGAGTTTGCTCACAATAGTGCCTTGAATTCTGCTTCCCAATTGTCCCAGTTTATGGCAAACTATGGTTTCCAACCTTCTATGTTGCCTGACTTTTGTTCTGCAGAGTATTCCTGCATTAGTGGAGCATCTCCATGGTCTTCGTTCCACTTGGGCACAAGTCCAGGAGGCTTTGTGACATACTAATGATAGGTACAGACTCCATGCTGACCGCAGACGCCTGCCTGAGCCTTCCTACCAGGTTGGGGACAGGCTCTGGCTGTCATCTCGCAATCTCAACCTTCGTGTTCCCTCTCTGAAGTTCACATCTTGGTTTATTGGGCCTTTCTGTATTCTTCGCAGGATTAACCCAGTGGCTTACACATTAGACCTTCCTTCTAATATGTGTATCTCAAATGTATTTCATGTCTCCTTATTAAAACCTTTGGTCTGCAACCGCTTTACCACCTCAATGCCACGTCCTCACCCTGTACATTTTGAGAACCATGAGGAGTATGAAGTACAGTCCATTGTTGACTCCTGTAGGTTCCGTGGGAGCATATAGTACCTAGTGCATTGAAAAGGGTTCGGTCCAGGGGGAAGCTCTTGGGTCCCATCCTCGGACGTACATGCCCCTGTCCTCCTCCGTGATTTCAATAGACGCTTTCCCCTCAAGCCTGGTGGTCCTCTGAGGGGGAGGGGTTGTTGAGGAGGAGGTACTGTCAGGACTAGTCCCAGCCCTTCCTTCTCTGTGCTGGCCGCTCAGCTGTCGGCTAATTGCCAGCTCCTATCTCTCCACAGTGACTCACCTGTT
Organism: Aquarana catesbeiana; assembly: GCF_042186555.1. Classification (NCBI taxonomy): domain Eukaryota; kingdom Metazoa; phylum Chordata; class Amphibia; order Anura; family Ranidae; genus Aquarana; species Aquarana catesbeiana. The sequence goes on from NC_133327.1 coordinate 371,729,285, forward strand.
GACGATCCTGCTCGTCGGTCCTGCCTACTTAAGCCATCCAGTCCAGATGATCTCTGCCTTTGCCTTGATCGCATCTCTAGAGACGCTCTCCTGTGTTCCTATTAAAGACTTGCATTCCTTCTGGCTCTCTGAAGTTTTGGCTTGTCTGACTATTCGTTCCGGTTCCTGAACTCTGGCTATGTTTTGACTACGTTTACTCTGTTTACCTTTTTTTATTATTATTAACCACTTCAGCCCCGGAAGGATTTACCCCCTTCCTGACCAGAGCACTTTTTACAATTTGGCACTGCGTCGCTTTAACTGCTAATTGCGCGGTCATGCAATGGTGTACCCAAACGAAATTTGCGTCCTTTTCTTCCCACAAATAGAGCTTTCTTTTGATGGTATTTGATCACCTCTGCCATTTTTATTTTTTGCGCTATAAACGGAAAAAGACCGAAAATTTTGAAAAAAAATGATATTTTCTACTTTTTGTTATAAAAAAAATCCAATAAACTCAATTTTAGTCATACATTTAGGCCAAAATGTATTCGGCCACATGTCTTTGGTAAAAAAAAAGTCAATAAGCGTATATTTATTGGTTTGCGCAAAAGTTATAGCGCCTACAAACTAGGGTACATTTTCTGGAATTTACACAGCTTTTAGTTTATGACTGCCTATGTCATTTCTTGAGGTGCTAAAATGGCAGGGCAGTACAAAACCCCCCCAAATGACCCCATTTTGGAAAGTAGACACCCCAAGGAAATTGCTGAGAGGCATGTTGAACCCATTGAATATTTATTTTTTTTGTCCCAGGTGATTGAATAATGACAAAAAAAAAAAAAAAAAAAAAAAATTTACAAAAAGTTGTCACTAAATGATATATTGCTCACACAGGCCATGGGCATATGTGGAATTGCACCCCAAAATACATTCAGCTGCTTCTCCTGAGTACGGGGATACCACATGTGTGGGACTTTTTGGGAGCCTAGCCGCGTATGGGGCCCCGAAAACCAAGCACCGCCTTCAGGATTTCTAAGGGCATAGATTTTTGATTACACTCCTCACTACCTATCACAGTTTTGAAGGCCATAAAATGCCAAGATGGCACAAAACACCCCCAAATGACCCCATTTTGGAAAGTAGACACCCCAAGCTATTTGCTGAGAGGTATGTTGAGTCCATGGAATATTTTATTTTTTGACACAAGTTGTGGGAATGTGACAATTTTTTTTTTTTTTGCACAAAGTTGTCACTAAATGATATATTGCTCACACAGGCCATGGGCATATGTGGAATTGTACCCCAAAATACATTTAGCTGCTTCTCCTGAGTATGGGGATACCACATGTGTGGGACTTTTTGGGAGCCTAGCCGCGTACGGGGCCCCGAAAACCAATCACCGCCTTTAGGATTTCTAAGGGCATAAATTTTTCATTTCACTCCTCACTACCTATCAGAGTTTTGAAGGCCATAAAATGCCAAGATGGCACAAAACCCCCCCAAATGACCCCATTTTGGAAAGTGGACACCCCAAGCTATTTGCTGAGAGGCATGTTGAGTCCATGGAATATTTTGTATTTTGACACAAGTTGCTGGAAAGTGACAATTTTTTTTTTTTTTTTTTTGCACAAAGTTGTCACTAAATGATATATTGCTCAAACATGCCATGGGCATATGTGGAATTGCACCCCAAAATATATTCTGCTGCTTCTCCTGAGTACGGGGATACCACATGTGTGGGACTTTTTGGGAGCCTAGCCGCGTACGGGGCCCCGAAAACCAAGCACCGCCTTCAGGATTTCTAAGGGCATAAATTTTTGATTTCACTTCTCACTACCTATCACAGTTTTGAAGGCCATAAAATGCCAAGATGGCACAAAAGCCCCCCAAATGACCCCATTTTGGAAAGTAGACACCCCAAGCTATTTGCTGAGAGGCATGTTGAGTCCATGGAATATTTTATTTTTTGACACAAGTTGCGGGAATGTGAGAATTTTTTTTTTTTTTTGCACAAAGTTGTCACTAAATGATATATTGCTCACACAGGCCATGGGCATATGTGGAATTGCACCCCAAAATACATTCTGCTGATTCTCCTGAGTACGGGGATACCACATGTGTGGGACTTTTTGGGAGCCTAGCTGCGTACGGGGCCCCGAAAACCCAGCACCGCCTTCAGGATTTCTAAGGGTGTAAAGTTGTAATTTCACTCCCCACTACCTATCACATTTTTGAAGGCCATAAAATGCCCAGATGGCACAAACCCCCCCCAATTGACCCCATTTTGGAAAGTAGACACCCCAAGCTATTTGCTGAGAGGCATGTTGAGTCCATGGAATATTTTATATTTTGACACAAGTTGCGGGAAAGTGACAATTTTTTTTTTTTTTAATTTTTTTTTGCACAAAGTTGTCACTAAATGATATATTGTTCAAACATGCCATGGGCATATGTGGAATTACACCCCAAAATATATTCTGCTGCTTCTCCTGAGTACGGGGATACCACATGTGTGGGACTTTTTGGGAGCCTAGCCGCGTACGGGGCCCCGAAAACCAAGCACCGCCTTCAGGATTTCTAAGGGCATACATTTTTGATTTTACTCCTCACTACCTATCACACTTTTGAAGGCCATAAAATGCCAAGATGGCACAAAACCCCCCCAAATGACCCCATTTTGGAAAGTAGACACCCCAAGCTATTTGCTGAGAGGCATGGTGAGTATTTTGCAGCTCTCATTTGTTTTTGAAAATGAAGAAAGGCAAGAAAAACGTATTTTTTTTTTCTTTTTTCAATTTTCAAAACTTTGTGACAAAAAGTGAGGTCTGCAAAATACTCACTATACCTCTCAGCAAATAGCTTTGGGTGTCTGTTTTCCAAAATGGGGTCATTTGGGGGGGGGTTGTGCCATCTGGGCATTCCATGGCCTCCGAAACTGTGATAGGCAGTGAAGAGTGAAATCAAAAATTTACGCCCTTAGAAAGCCTGAAGGCGGGGCTTGGTTTTCGGGGTCCCGTACGTGGCTAGGCTCCCAAAAAGTCTCACACATGTGGTATCCCCGTACTCAGGAGAAGCAACAGAATGTATTTTGGGGTGCAATTTCACATATTCCCATGGCATGTTTGAGCAATATATCATTTAGTGACAACTTTGTGCAAAAAAAAAAAAAAAAAAAAAAAATTTGTCTTTTTCCCGCAACTTGTGTCACAATATAAAATATTCAATGGACTCGACATGCCTCTCAGCAAATAGCTTGGGGTGTCTACTTTCCAAAATGGGGTCATTTGGGGGGGTTTTGAACTGTCCTGGCATTTTATGCACAACATTTAGAAGCTTATGTCACACATCGACCACTCTTCTAACCACTTGAAGACAAAGCCCTTTCTGACACTTATTGTTTACATGAAAAAATTATTTTTTTTTGCAAAAAAATTACTTTGAACCCTCAGACATTATATATTTTTTTAAAGCAAATGCCCTACAGATTAAAATGGTGGGTGTTTCATTTTTTTTTTTCACACAGTATTTGCGCAGCGAGTTTTCAAACGCATTTTTTGGGGAAAAAACACACTTTTTTAAATTTTAATACACTAAAACACACTATTTTGTCAAAATGTTTGATGAAATAAAAAAGATGATCTTAGGCCGAGTACATGGATACCAAACATGACATGCTTTAAAATTGCGCACAAACGTGCAGTGGCGACAAACTAAATACATTTTTAAAAGCCCTTAAAAGCCTTTACAGGTTACCACTTTAGATTTACAGAGGAGGTCTACTGCTAAAATTACTGCCCTCGATCTGACCTTCGCGGTGATACCTCACATGCATGGTGCAATTGCTGTTTACATATGACGCCAGACCGACGCTTGCGTTCGCCTTTGTGCGAGAGCAGGGGGGGGGCAGGGGTGCTTTTTTTTTTTTTTTTTTTTTTTTTTTATTATTTTTTTTGCTTTTTTATCTTATTTTTAAACTGTTCCTTTAATTTTTATTTTTTTTTTATCATTTTTATTGTTATCTCAGGGAATGTAAATATCCCCCATGATAGCAATAGGTAGTGACAGGTACTCTTTTTAGAAAAAATTGGGGTCTATTAGACCCTAGATCTCTCCTCTGCCCTCAAAGCATCTGACCACACCAAGATCGGTGTCATAAAATGCTTTCCCAATTTCCCAATGGCGCTGTTTACATCCGGCGAAATCTAAGTCATGAAATGCTTGTAGCTTCCAGTTTCTTAGGCCATAGAGATGTTTGGAGCCATTCTGGTCTCTGATCAGCTCTATGGTCAGCTGGCTGAATCACCGGCTGCATTCTCAAGTTCCCTGTTGGGACAGGAGAGCCAGAGAAAAACATGGACGACGGTGTGGGGGGGGGGGCATTCCCTCCCACTGCTTGTAAAAGCAGTCTAGAGGCTAATTAGCCGCTAGGATTGCTTTTACAAGAAAGCCGACCACTGGCTGAAAAGAATGATACCAAGATGATACCTAAACCTGCAGGCATCATTCTGGTATAACCACTCAAAGTCCAGCAACATACCAGTACGTTGCTGGTCCTTGTTGGGCATACATTGTAAACTTTTTTTTCATGCAGCCTGTGGGCTGAACGAAAAAAAGATATTGATCGGTGGGTATGCCCACCATTAGAATACCTCCCTTCATCCACCCACTTCTAATGATGGGCATACATGCACCGTATATATATGCCGAAGCATGGGGGCATCCTCCCGCAAAAGGCAGGAGCAAATCGCTCCTCCACCCACTGCTGCCCCCATGCTTCGGCATATATGCTGAAGTATGTAACTGTGGTGGTGAAATCACCTCCGACAGCGCTGGAGTCGCGGCTTTATGTATCGTGGGAGCAAACGCTGTTGCTGTCAAGATAAATAAATCCGCTCTGCAGCTGAATGGCGTACCTGCTAAGCAAATGATGGTTAACAAAAAAACAAAGTAACATTACAGTATAACAGTAATACTTACCATACCTGCAAAGCAAAATACAAAAAAAACATAGTAAAAAATAAAACATTTAACGCAACCTGTGCCTACCTAAAAAATATATATGCCGAAGCATGGGGGCATCCTCCCGCAAAAGGCAGGAGCAAATCGCTCCTCCACCCACTGCTGCCCCCACGCTTCGGCATATATGCTGAAGTATGTAACTGTGGTGGTGAAATCACCTCCGACAGCGCTGGAGTCGCGGCTTTATGTATCGTGGGAGCAAACGCTGTTGCTGTCAAGATAAATAAATCCGCTCTGCAGCTGAATGGCGTACCTGCTAAGCAAATGATGGTTAACAAAAAAACAAAGTAACATTACAGTATAACAGTAATACTTACCATACCTGCAAAGCAAAATACAAAAAAAACATAGTAAAAAATAAAACATTTAACGCAACCTGTGCCTACCTAAAAAATATATATGCCGAAGCATGGGGGCATCCTCCCGCAAAAGGCAGGAGCAAATCGCTCCTCCACCCACTGCTGCCCCCACGCTTCGGCATATATGCTGAAGTATGTAACTGTGGTGGTGAAATCACCTCCGACAGCGCTGGAGTCGCGGCTTTATGTATCGTGGGAGCAAACGCTGTTGCTGTCAAGATAAATAAATCCGCTCTGCAGCTGAATGGCGTACCTGAAAACACAAAGGTGGTTAACAATAAAAAAAAACAAAGTATAAAAAAATTGCATACCTATAAAGCAAACATGATAAAAACATAACAATAAAACATTGCAGTATAGAATGCAGAACAATAGAGAGAGAATAGAGAGAGAATAGAGAGAGAACAATAAAACAACAACTATTTTTGGTTTTTTTATTTTATATTTTTTTTGTGTTTTTTTCTTTTTTTTACTTTTTTTTGTTTTTTTTACACTTTTTTTTGTAACTTTAACTTTTTTAACTGGTACCAGGTTTGGGTCTCTCAAAATGCGACAGCATCTTGGGAGACCCTGTGGAAGTGTGCCTAGTCTGTGCAGTGCTGTACCCTACGCTAATACTCCACTAGTGTATGGTAGCGTTCAAAACATTCACCAATGCAAAGACCAGGATTGCCAGGACAGAGGGGACAACAATACCGGGTGTCACGCCTAAATCGTTGGGTAGGGGTACTCGGGAGGGCATAAAGAAAATGCCTCTCATGCAGCCGGCTTACTGCATTTGGTTGGGGAAGGTGAGGTGGAGCACCGTCTGGATACAGAAGGGCTCTGACGATCTCTTCCTGGAATTTAAGGAAGGATCCAGTCCGTCCTGAAGCTCTGTATAGCACATAAGCATTCAGCAAAGCCAATTGAAATAAATAAACAGACACTTTTTTGTACCAGCGTCTGGCCTTACGGGCAATTAGGTACGGCGCCAACAACTGGTCGTTGAGGTCCACCCCTCCCATATTAAGGTTATATTCGTGGACACAGAGGGGTTTCTCCACAACACCAGTCGCCGTAGGAATTTGGACCATCGTGTCTGCATGAAGGGAGGTGAGAACGAAAACATTCTTCTTATGCCTCCACTTCATAGCGAGCAAATTATTATACTTCAAGCAGGCTCTCTCCCCCAGCCTAAGACGGGAATCTACAAGCCGCTGGGGAAAGCCCCGGCGATTAGGTCGCACGGTGCCACATGCTCCAATCTGATGATCAAAAAGGTGGCTAAAAAGTGGCACGCTCGTATAATAATTGTCCACGTACAAGTGGTACCCCTTTCCGAATAAGGGTGACACCAAGTCCCACACTATCTTGCCAGCGCTTCCTATGTAGTCAGGGCAGTTTGTCGGCTCTACGTGACTATCTTTTCCCTCGTAAACCATAAATCTACATGTATAGCCTGTGGCCCTGTCACAGAGCTTATACATCTTGACCCCGTATCTGGCACGCTTGCTGGGAAGGTACTGTTTGAATGACAAGCGGCCAGAAAATTTAACCAGGGACTCATCAACGCAGACAACTTGATGGGGGGTAAACAAGTCTGCAAAACGTTGGTTGAAGTGGTTTACGAGGGGCCGAATTTTGTAGAGCCGATCGTATTCAGGGTCTCCACGAGGACGACAGAGTTCATTGTCGTTGAAGTGCATGAACCGCAAAATCTGCTCGTATCGTGCCCTGGCCATGGAAGCAGAGAACAAGGGTGAATGGTAAATTGGGTCAGTGGACCAATATGACCGCAACTCACTCTTTTTATTCAACCCCATGAGGAGGGAAAGGCCCAGAAAGATCTTAAATTCGGAGACCGTAATTGGTCTCCAATCTCTGGCAAGGGTGGACTGGGGCATAGTGGCGATGTATTGACCAGCGTATAAATTGCTTTGGTCCACAATAGATCTATAGAGATCTTCGGTGAAAAACAGCGAATAAAAATCCAGTGGCGTAAAGTCAACTGTTTCCACCTGAATTCCGGGTTGGCCAGTGAAAGGGGGAAGTACGGGTGCTGCAGAAGTGGTGGGTACCCAATTCGGATTGGCCAATGCAGCAGGAAGGGCACTATGGGCACGACGGGCCTGTGTTCGTCTTCTTGGTGGCAGCGGGACACTACTAGTGCTTGCCACCTCGCCAGCTTGAACTGCACTTATGGGACTCGCCACGTCACCACGTGATACTGCAGTGCTGGATGTACGACCAGGGTGTACTAGGCCGCTGGTGCTTGCCAGTTCACCAGAAGGAGTAGCGGAGCTAGTACCTCTCTGCTCCATACGAGAGCCCTGCGGTTCTTGCACTTCAAGGACAGCATAAGTTCGGGGTCTGGTACGCCTGACCTTAGCAGGGACCACAACTCCGTCGTCAGAGCTATCTGTCATGGAGCCGCTGTCCTCTACAGGATCGTATTCTGAGCCTGAACTTGACAGATGAGTGACTTCCTCTTCACTATCTGTCATGCTCAGAATCCTGTAGGCCTCTTCACTAGTGTACCTTCGATTTGCCATTTTGGCCTCTAAATTTAGGGGTACACTAGTGAGACTCACAGGCAAAAAAGCTCCCGACTGTCAGCGACTGATTCAAAACGCTACCAAAAAACTGTTAGCGATCGCAGGGATCAGGCCTGACTCTGCGACCGCTGCAGTTATGTGTGCTTAGTGTTTTGTAAGTGTCAGTAATCGATCGATACTGCACTTGGGTGGGCTGGGCTGGGCTGGGCCGAGGAGCAAAACGCAGGTGCTAGCAGGTATCTGGGCTGATCCCGCTAACCCTGCGTTTCAGGGAACCCTAAACTGCTGGGGAGTATAGATCTGATCGGATCAGATATCGATCCGTTCAGATACTATAGCACTAAGGGAGGTGTATGCTGCGTGCGTGGGTTTTAGCGGTACTGGCGCTAACCTGACGCTGCCTGGGGCGACGCAGACCTTATCTGATCCTAAAAACTTAACTTCTATCACCGCCGGGCAATTAGGGGGTTAAACCTTTATAAGGTAATAAACGGCGGGTGCCCTAAAACTATAATAAACTGTAATAAACTGTAATAAACTACAAAAAACAAACTATCTAACCAGCGTCACCCGTAACACTTATACGGTGATTGCTGGTGAAAGGGTTAACTAGGGGGCAATCAGGGGGTTAAAACCTTTAGCAGGTAGTATATGGGGGTCCCTGTCGCTATAAAACACTGACAGCGAACCTATATACTTACCTCCCTAAACTAGCGTCACCTGTGTCACTAATACAGCGATCAGAAAAACGATCGCTTAGCGACACTGGTGACGGGGGGTAATCAAGGGGTTAACTTTTATTAGGGGGGGTTAGGGGGTACCCTGGACCTAAGGGGGGGTACCCTAGACCTAAAGGGGGCTAACCTAACTGCCCTAACACTTATAACTGACAAACTGACACCAATGCAAAAAAAAAAAAAACACTGCTATTGGTGTCAGAGTGACAGGGGGTACAGGGGGGTGATTGGGGGGTGATCGGGGGGTGACAGGGGGGTGACAAGTGTGCCTGCGTGTTCTACTGAGTGTGTGGTGTTGGTGCACTTACTTGGATGTCTTCTCTCCTCGGCGTCGGATCAAAAAGACCGGCTCCAGGAGAGATTACATCACTTCCTCTCCCTCTGTTTACATTACAGAGGGAGAGGAAGCATTTGATTCGTGGGAGCGATCGGGAGGGGGTGGCCATCAATGGATGGCCTCCCCCTGACCCCTAATCGCCCGCGAACAAGAGCCGACCACTCAGGGCACCGGGGGGGGGTCCGATCGGACCCCCCGCCCGCGGGAAGGCATCACGTATCAGGTACGTGATTTTGCCTGCCCGTGCCGACCTGCTCACGTATATATGCGTGAGGCGGTCGGCAAGTGATTAAACATGTGTGATTAAACTGCACTTCTGTCTCAGTCTGATTCATGGTTTCTGACAACTGGGAAAGCAAATAATTATGAATGGTTGCAATGGTGCTAGTGTATCAGGATCAAATTAAACAACTGGCAAAAATTGCGGCATAAGTTACAAATAAATCAAATATAAATTGATCATTTTAAAATCAACAATTAAAAATTATTAATCAATTAACAAGAATTCAAAATTAATAATTAAAAATAGAGAAAAAAAAATAGAGGAAAATTCATAGGAACATGTTCAAATAGCTCAACAATAATAACACGACATGAATACAACTTATTAAAACTCATTCGTAAAAAAAAAAAAAAAAAAAAAACAGCCTTATTGGCAGGTATTACTGCTGGTACTCAACTACAGGAATAGAGTACTAGATTCCTGTGTGAGGGGCTAGAAACTTGTACTTGTGTTAGTGTATCATTGGAATTAATCGCAGATGCCCCCGCACGGGTGGGAACCATGGGTACTTTAAAGACACATATGTATATACCTAGATTGCAAAAAGGGATCATACTTGTACAAAACAGGACCATATGCACACACACTCACACACATATGTATATATGCGTGTGTGTACGTAGGTACCCATACATGCGCATGCATACGTAAACACATATACATACACATGCACACCCAGCATGTAGACAAATTGAAAAATAGGAGATTAAAAACATATAGGGTACAACTATTATAACAGCCATATGGGCCTTAACAGTACTGTACTTACTATGGTTGTAAGTCATAGCTGTAATGTGGATGGGATGGGTCTGCTACAAAAGAAGACATTGGGATGTTAATCGAATGGATGTATACATATAGATATAGGTGTAAAAAAGTATATATCTTTATAGATTACAAAGAGGGTCTCGTGGGGCAAGAGAGGCTCACAATACAGTGTGTACCACAATGTCCTCATTCAACCCCCCTGGTGTCAAAGTACCTAAAGAATAAATCGAAAACGTTTCCTGCTGGCACAGACGTTTATATCGTTCGGCCATAGGAAACGACTCCGGGATAGACTCAATGACCCACACCCTTTTTTTTTTTTTCTTTTTTTTTTTTTTTCACTTTAAATCCTCTTGATTGAAAAACAACAGTTCACAAAAAAGAAAAAGCAGATAAAATCACATTCTGGGGACTGACATAACCAGTATTTGCATAGTCCTCAACTTTTACCGTATTTATACAGCAGTCCACAAAAAGAAAAAGCAAGGCACATGAACATCGGTAAAATACCCTCCTCTACCTGAGGGACATACAAAATTTTTCCCCTTTTTACTCCCTTTCCCTCCCCCTCCCCCCGCCATCACACCCCCCCCCCATCCCCCCATCCCCCCAACCCCCTTAAACCTCATTCTCCCTCCCCATTCGCCCCGTGCTTCTCCCACATCACCCAATATATTTTCTCAAATTTTTTGTGATTACTTCTTTTCTTATATATAAGTTTCTCTCTACTAACTTCCTCCTTCACTTCTTTCACCCATTCTTCGAACGTCGGGGGATCTTTTCTCTGCCAATTCTTGGCTATAAGCTTTTTCCCTTGAAACAGGCACCTGACTATTGCAGTCTGTGTATCTCTCGCGGGCTGTTGCTCCTCCATTAGACCTAGTAGGCAGATCTTGGCACCCATACTTAGTGATGTCTTAAAAATGCAATTTATCCTGTCCACAATACTTTTCCAGTATCTATACAGTTTTGGGCAACGCCAGAACATGTGTAATAGATCTCCCCTCTCTCCTCCGCACCTCTGGCACCCCGAGTCTTCCCTCCTCCCCATCCTAAACAGCTTTAATGGTGTAAAATACGCCCTGTATATCAGATATAAATGCGACACTACCTGTGATGGAGAGAGGGAAACCCTGGGCCCTAATGACAGCACATACTCCCATTGACTGTCCGACATTTTCCCAATCTCATCCTCCCATTTCTTCCTATTTTTGTCCTCCGCTCTAACCCCCTGTATCGAGATTCTTAAACTGCTGTACATATCAGATATCAGACCTTTCGTGGAATCTGAGTCGACCAGTTTTCTCACAGAGATCATGTCGCTCCATAGTGGCTCCTTACCGTTAAATTGTGCGTCTAGAGCGTGCCTAACCTGCAAGTATCTGTAGAATGAACGGTTAGGGATCGCGAATTCAATCGCTAGTTCCTGGAATGTTTTTAATCTCCCGGCTTTATAAAGCTGTGAGAGATAATGGATGCCCCGCCGATCCCACTCTTCAATCTTCCCCATTATTTTCACTTCGTTAAGCTTGCTATTATCCCACAATGGGGAGAACTCCGAGAAATCTACATAGCCCATTATTTTTTTGACCTTGGTCCAGCTCTTGACCATCAACTGGGTAGTGGGACATCTGGTGATAAAGGAGTCCGCCTCCAACGCTTCTACTATGGTGTCGTGGTTAGTATCGCCTAGGAGTACTTTATTCCCTGTTACCTCTTTCCCGGGCCTATTACACCCTCCCATATGCTGGACCTGTGATGCCAAAAAGTAACATCCCGGATCCGGCACTCCCAGTCCTCCCTCCTCTGTCGTTCGCCGGAGCGTCTCCAGGCCGATCCTTGCTGCACCGCCTTTCCAAATCAGCTCTCTAAATAAGCTGTCCATTTTATTGAACCATCGTTTAGCAATCCAAACAGGTGAATTATGCAAAATATATAAAATTTGCGGCATCCAAACCATTTTTATCAGGTTACAACGCCCGGCGACCGACAGGGGCAACCGTCCCCACACCCGACATTTCTGTTTAAGTTTTTTCATTAATGGGACTAGATTTTCTGCAATATATTGTTCCGGCTCCCTTGAGATATTAATCCCCAGGTATTTCATCTGATTGACTACCTTAATTTGTGTGGTTTGATACGGAAGGGGCTCCGTCAGGGGGTCTATAGGTAATATTGCTGACTTTTCCCAATTAATTTTTAACCCGGAGAAATGGCCAAAGTCTTCGACCATCCCCATGGCCGTCCTTAATGACTCCTGCGTATCCCCTAGGAATAACAGAATGTCATCTGCGTACATTGCTATTTTCTCCTCTCCTCTCCTTCTTTTAAACCCCTGAACCCCCTGAGACTCCCTTATAGCCACAGCCAGCGGCTCTATTGCCAGAGCAAACAGGAGGGGCGACAAAGGGCACCCCTGCCTGGTGCCCCTTCTTAATTGGAACCATTCTGAGCATTCTCCATTGACTCTAACCTTTGCTCTTGGCCTGTCATATAAGAGGCTTAGCCAATGAACAAAGCCAGGGCCAAACTGGAATTCCGCCAACACCTTCCAGATATAATGCCACTCCAGGCAGTCAAATGCCTTGGTGGCATCTAACGAAAGGAGTGCCCTCTTACCGCTATTCGCCGTGGGGATCTGCATATTTAAATATACTCGTCTTATGTTCGTACTTGTAGCTCTGTCCGGGATAAACCCGGTTTGATCTATATGAATTACTCTAGAAATTATTTTCTTTAGCCTTGTTGCCAGGGCCTTTGCCAGAATCTTCACGTCCGAACATAACAGTGATATCGGTCTATATGATGCCATCTCTAACGGGTTTTTCCCCTCCTTCAGCAATACTATTATAATGGCTTCTGTCATTGAGACTGGCAAATTACCATCCTTCCCAGTGCCGTTTAGTACTTCCAAAAGCATGGGGAGCAAAAGCTTGTATTGTCTCACCCCAGGGTACCTCTCTCTCCAGATGTCCACCAATCCTACTTCCTCACAATACTGTAGAAGCGGACTCTTAGGTTTCCCCCTACCCAGATTTTTTAAAGGGAACCTATCTACCTCATTATTCATGGTCATGTTGAAGTCCCCGACCGACACTACCGGAACCCCTGGGAGGTTCGCCATAAATTCAGTTAGATCATCCAAAACCTCCCTCCCAAAAGGGGGAGGAATATAGATGTTAGCTAATACACATTTCCTGTTCTCAATTGTACAATAGAGAAAAATGTACCGGCCTTCTGTGTCCACCTTACTATGGCTGCAGGAGAAAGCTATCCCTGATTTTATCAAAACACTCACACCCCTTGAATACGGAGTGTGAGTGGAATGAAATTGCATCTGAAATTTTTTATGATCCATTATCCTAATTGATTCCTTATCCAGGTGCGTCTCCTGCAGACATAGTATCTGAACCTTCCCCTTATCGACCATAGAGAGGATCGTCTGCCTTTTCAAATCATCTTTAACCCCCCGAACGTTCCAGGAACATATAGTAAACTTTTTTTTTAATTTCCAAGTGCTATCTAAACCACCACTACCATACATCTGTGGGTCCTATCTCTTTGTGTCCCTTAGCAAAGTTAAACCACCTCTTTATGTGACTTCTATAATATTTATAAAATGAATTTCCCCTTACTCCAAAGTCAACCCCCCCCCTCCCACACACACTCACACACGTATTCCTCCCCTTCCTCCCCCCACCCCACCTCCCCCCTCCCCCTACCCCCCCACTATTTTTACCCCTGTTGCCCAATTTTGGGCCTACCCCTGAGGCTTCTATAGTGACCGGACACATTTTTTCAAGGTGAGAAAAACAAACCTACCCCCCCCGGACCCAGTAAGAGGGGAGCTATCCCCATTATTTCCATTGTGCTTATAAACCAACAAATTTTACGTGTTCCTCCCTCCCTCCCCACTCCCCCTTCAAAAAAAAAAAAAAAAAAAGAGGAAAAAAAGAAAGAAGAAGTCCATAAACAAAAAAAAAAAAAGTCCTCTCTTGATTTCCCGATCTCCTGCCTTTTCTATATTTCCTCTTCTCGCTGTATTCTTCCTTTGTTTTCTTCTAACCAAGTTGTGACTTCGGTGGGAGTATTAAAAAATTGAGTTTCCCCCAGTGCCGCGATGCGCAAGCGTGCTGGATATAATAAGGCATAGTTAATTTTTAACTGCTGCAGCTTGCGCTTGCATTCCAAAAATTTGGCTCTCTGCCTTTGAAGCTCAGGAGAGAAGTCCGGGTATATTGAGACCCTTGCACCTCTATATTGAATGTTCTTCATCAGCCTTGCCTTCCGAAGGATGGTGGTTTTATCCCTGAAGCATAATAGCTTAAAAATCAGTGGTCTTGGGTGACCTGGAGCCCATGACCTAGTGGCCACTCTATGCGCACGCTCAATGGAAAAAAATTCTGAGAGTGACTCCCTCCCGAATCTCTCTTTAACCAATCTTCCATAAATTTAACAGGGTTATTGTCCTCACAGCCTTCTGGGAGGCCCAACACCCTCAAATTCTCTCTACGTAGTCTGTTTTCCATACTGTCCATTTTTTGCATGCATTCATTAAGTTGTTTTTTCATAAGTGAGACTTCCTGTCTTAAAGGGGAGACATCATCCTCCATTTGACTGATCCTGTCTTCCAAAGCTGCTGTCCGAGTGCACACTACTTGCACATCACTTTTTACTGACAATAAGTCACTTTTAAAACTTTCCATTTGTGCTGACAGGGCAGAAATAGATACCTTACAACTATTTACTGCTAGAAAGATGTCTCTCAGTGATGGCTCCTTCTCAGCCATTGATGCCACTCCGCCATCCCCCACCTCCGTGGCCAAGCCAAAACCCCCCTCCACCATACCGTTCACCCCCAACTCCAATGGGGCGTTTGCTACTGCACCCCCCGTCGGGGCAAGACTTTTCCTTCCCAGCTGGCTGGTTTGATGCTGAGTCCCCCCTATATGGTTGCTCTTTTTAGGTGTCGTGCTTGCATGCTGGTTTGGTGTGTGAGCAAATCGCTCCAGTTTGGCAGCTACTTGACTTCCCTTTTCTTTGGGGTTACGCTGTGCTAGGGCCCCTGCACCCTCCTGTGCGGATGTCTCCTCCAGCCCCTTTTTTCTGGTCATAGCGAATCCGTTATGCACTGTGTGCGCCCACAAATATATATATCCCTCAGCAAGGACCACTGCAGCCTCTCTCCTCCAATGGCTATGCAATTCCAATGTCCTGCGCCCACACAGGGGCTCCTGCTGCCACCCAGACCGTCTCACAAGGTTGCAACAGTCCTCCCACACATCTCAACACTAGCCACTGCGAGTCACTCACCCCTCCAGTCCAAGTCTTGTCACAGTGTGAGTCGGGTCGGCTCCGCACACGGCTACCCCCGCAACTCCCGCTTGATTTCTGGTGGACGCGCTCCCCTCTCTCTCACACAGGCGGCGCGCCACTGACAGTCCTCCCGGGGGAGCTCCGAGTGCAAGATTCCTCTGGCAGCTGGCGGTCCTGTGATTCTCCTTCCCTCCTTGCGCGGCATCCGTCTCTCAAAGAGACTGGCTGGCACCACGAGGACAGGCTAGCAGCTTCTCCCTCTCTGCTTTACTGCGAGGCACACAGCATAGGAGCGGGGATAGAGTAGGACTGGGTCCGGCTGTGTCTCTCTCCCTCACCTCAACATCCGGTCACGCCCCGGTTTTCATGGTTTTCAACTTTTTTTTAGAAATCGACCCACACCCTTAGACCAGCTGTGGATTGGTTATGATGTATTAGAAAGTGTTTTGGAACACTATGATGATCGCGGCCCTTTTCAATGAAGCCCCTGTGTTCACCAAAGTGTACTCTAAGGGCCCTAATGGTTCTTCCAACATAAAATAATCCACACGGACACGTAAGACAATACACAACTTAGTCCATGGAACAGTTTAAAATTCTTTTAGTGTGTAGTTTTTCCCTTTTACTGTAAAAGATTTTTGACCGTGGTGAACAAATTGACATGTCAAGCAAAGAGGTTTTTGCATTGGTTCATTCCAACTAGTGGGATGAGAACCGGTGGTGCTGAGGTGGATTGAGTGGGCTTGATTTTACTCTGGGCAATTTGGCTTTTGATATTTCTAGCTTTCCTATATGCTATTTTGGGTTTAGTAGCAACTGCAGTCTTTAGATGAGGATCTTCAAGTAGTATTGACCAATGTGCAGCTAGGCTTTTTTCAATTTTTTTGTATTTGGTGTGAAATTGTGTAATTTGACCAGTGGTGGCCCGTCCATAGGGGGCACATGTTCTTTAAGTGCACTGTGTTCGGGCGCTGGACACAGTGAACTATGGGAAGTGCCATGTCAATGCAATCACGAGATTGCAGACGAGGCACTTAATTTGCAGGCTTTTGACCTGCTTTGCGGCACATTACAAAGCGCCGAACAGCTTCCGCCCATAGTATTACTATGAGCGGGACCTTTGTTGTTCAAGTTAAGAGGTTACTTCCAGTTTTCCTGTTCCACAGGGAAACCAGAAGTGACGTCGGCAGCTTCGTGGAACGCAGGGCCCGAGCGGAAGCTGCCTGTAAGGTAAGTGAGGCTGCATATGATGGGGCACAACGAGGCTGCATATGATGGGGCACAGTGAGGCTGCATATGATGGGGCACAGTAAGGCTGCATATGATGGGGCACAGTGAGGCTGCATTTGATGGGGCACAGTGAGGCTGCATATGATGAGCACAGTGGCTGCATTTGATGGAGCACAGTGGCTGCATAAGATAAGCACAGTGGCTGCATAAGATAAGCACAGTGGCAGCATTTGATGGCACAGTGGGAGCATTTGATATGGCACAGTGGGAGCATTTGATGGGCACAGTGTCTGTGTTTGATAGCACAGTGGTGGCAATTGATGGGCACAGTGACTGCGTTTGATGGCACAGTGGCTGTGTTTGATGGTACAGTGGCGGCAATTGATGGGCACAGTGGCTGCGTTTGATGGCACAGTGGCTGTGTTTGATGGGCACAGTGGCTGCGTTTGATGGGCACAGTGGCTGCGTTTGATGGCACAGTGGCTGCGATTGATGGTACAGTGAGGCTGCAATTGATGGGGTTTTTTTTCCGAATTTTTCAGTTTGTTTGCGCCCCCCCAAAAATTTTGAGCACCAGCCGCCACTGGAGTTGACCATAATTGCTGTAGTCTGTGTCCCTGGTGCAATTTCTGCGGAGCCGACAAAATTGGTTACGTGGAATATTGCTGACCCATCTAGGATGATGGCAGCTGTCAAAATGGATAAAGGAATTCCCTGCAGTAGGTTTAATAACATTTTTGCTCCATTGTCATGACATAGGGACATAAAAATACTCCCAAAGGTCAATGGGATTTTAATAGCAACGCTAAGATTTAATAAAACCAAGTTTATTGATATAAGCAAAAATATACAAAAACAACAATAAATGTAGAAGGCAAGAAAAAATTGTACAGAGTCTTACACCATTAAAAACAATGATCTGAGATGGTGATGATGCTTATAAGATCTTCAACACAGTCCTACGCGTTTCAGGACTTGATAAGGCGTCCCTTCGTCAGGGGAAGTTTGAGGAGAAGAATCACACTGTATAATAACAACAGGTTAGAAAAAACAAAAGAGTATATCAATTATTTCACATGGTCCCACTGCCGGGATCGCGGCAACCATTATGCCAGGAAAAACAACAACCGTTATGCCAGGAAACAACATCACCCCAACATCCAAACGGATGGGCACAGTGGCTGCGTTTGATGGCACAGTGGCTGCGATTGATGGTACAGTGAGGCTGCAATTGATGGGGTTTTTTTTCCGAATTTTTCAGTTTGTTTGCGCCCCCCCAAAAATTTTGAGCACCAGCCGCCACTGGAGTTGACCATAATTGCCGTAGTCTGTGTCCCTGGTGCAATTTCTGCGGAGCCGACAAAATTGGTTACGTGGAATATTGCTGACCCATCTAGGATGATGGCAGCTGTCAAAATGGATAAAGGAATTCCCTGCAGTAGGTTTAATAACATTTTTGCTCCATTGTCATGACATAGGGACATAAAAATACTCCCAAAGGTCAATGGGATTTTAATGGCAACGCTAAGATTTAATAAAACCAAGTTTATTGATATAAGCAAAAATATACAAAAACAACAATAAATGTAGAAGGCAAGAAAAAATTGTACAGAGTATTACACCATTAAAAACAATGATCTGAGATGGTGATGATGCTTATAAGATCTTCAACACAGCCCTACGCGTTTCAGGACTTGATAAGGCGTCCCTTTGTCAGGGGAAGTTTGTGGAGAAGAATCACACTGTATAATAACAACAGGTTAGAAAAAACAAAAGAGTATATCAATTATTTTACATGGTCCCACTGCCGGGATCGCGGCGACCGTTATGCCAGGAAAAACACCACCCCAGCATCCAAACAGAAATTGAGGTAGATGATTGGTCCCCTCTTATCCACAATGGTCCGCCCCAAGCCGCAACGGACAGGCAACCTCCCCGTAGTAGCTATGCCCCCAAATGGGATCTAGGAAAAGAAAAATAATACATAATTGGGCCAAACCTTTGTGTATAATGTGATCCTGCAGGTAAACTACATGTAACTTACTGGCAAAGAGGTTCCGTGTGGATCAACAAACCGTCCCATTATGCGCCGTCCCGTACAGTCACAAACTCCCACATCCATCTGGGTTTAAAAAGGCTACAGCGGCGCTATGTGACGCAGCGCCGCTCGCTGTACGGTGTCATTGCATCATCGCCCGGGGGGCGGAGAGGTACCACCCACCGCGCCCACAACAGCTGTGACGCGGCACCACTATACACGAGGCGTCCTCAGGTCATCCCGTGGGGAAACAAGAAAAACAAAGGGCACAGCTTAGGAGCAGAGAAATCCCATCTGGACATGCGCAGACCGATGATATTACGTCAGGTCCGAAAGCAAACCCGGAAGTTAGTGATGGCAGCTAGTGGGGACAAAGGCTGTAAAAAGAATGAACAACCAAAAATAAAAAACGAAGACTAACTTACAGAAATCAATTCAGTAGAATGTCTAATAAGTCCTAAAGTAGGGGGAAGGGAGCAGTATCATGTACTCTATCCTCTAAAGGAGGGGGATATAACCTGAACGTATGAAAAAGGGGGGGCCCCTGAGCCCGCACTGTACGGCACCCACCACAGCACAAAGGGATAACTCTGTGGGGAGTGTCATACGGGGGGGGCCCACTGACGCAGGAAAGCAGCCATGCGAGCGGGCACCGGCCGCGCTGACACCAAGGCCGCGCGATGCAGTAACCACCCGATAAAGGCCGCCAAGATCAAGGCCCCCCTGGGATGGTAAATCCCGGGGGGCCCAGCTGCGCCGGGCGGGACCAGGATGGACCAATATAGATGACACACTGGACGCCAGTCGCCGATCATGACCACAGCAGAAGGAAATCCAATCCAGGGAACAAAGAAAGCGGGTGAAATACCAATCTTGGAAAATAAAGATTGACAAAACGCAACATGGGGTGACAAGGCAGTATTACATATAAAATAACATCCATATGGGTATGGATAGCAAATACTATATGGTGACAATAAAAAACAATCATCCTGAATACAATGACAAGTAAGAACAACCTATTTCAGA
This sequence comes from Aquarana catesbeiana, assembly GCF_042186555.1. Lineage (NCBI taxonomy): Eukaryota > Metazoa > Chordata > Amphibia > Anura > Ranidae > Aquarana > Aquarana catesbeiana. The sequence goes on from NC_133327.1 coordinate 371,748,920, forward strand.
AGCAAAAAAGCAGAAGAGAGGTAGAAAACAAGGCAAGAAAACCACTACTCCTTTTCACATCCTCCCGATGAGAACCCCTCCAAAAAGGGTCTGTAGCTGAGCAGCTCATTAAGTCCGGGGGTGAGGCCACACCAAGGTCCGCATTCCAGCGGGACTCCCGCTGTAGAAGGACCTTGTTCCAGTCCCCACCACCCGGACTAGGATGGATCCTATTTAGGATCAAAAACTCAAGCCCTGGAAATTGCCCATGATGCTTGTTAGCAACATGCCTCCCAAGGGGGAGATCAGGATTGGCCTTTTTCATAGACGTGATGTATCTCGAAGCTCGTAGATGAAATTTTAGCTTAGTCTTGCCAACATAAAATTGTTGGCACTGGCAGGTAAAGAGGTATACCACCCCCTCGGTTTTACAATTGAAAAAGTGGTGAGGTCTATATGGTCGTCCATTGGGAAGAATGGTATCTAGTTTAGTATTCATATACCGACATATAGAGAATTCACCGCAGGTGAATGTTCCCCTTCTCTTACAAGGATCACCTCTAAACTCTCCCGTGAATTCACTTTGGACCAACTGATCATTCAGTGAACTCGCGCTTCGATAAGTGATCATCGGGTGTTCTGATAAGTGAGGGCGCAATGTGGGATCTGCATATGACAAGTGCCAAAATGTATTGAAAGTGGACTTAACTGACTGATGTTGATTACTGAATCTTGTAATCATTCTAACCACTGAAGAGTCGTCAGTTCTCCTTCGATGGCTGAATAGCAATTCACGTCTTGTTTGTCCATTCGCTCGCTTAAAGGCTTTTTTTAGGATTGAGTGAGTGTAACCTCTCAATAGGAGCCTATCTCTAAGGGCAGCAGCTTCCTGTAAGAAAGACTCTTGGTTTGAACAATTCCGTTTTAGCCTCAAGTATTGGCTATATGGGATAGCACGAATAAGAGGCTGGGGGTGTGCGCTGGAGGCGTGTAATATTGTGTTTGTCAGGGATACCCTGTGGCAGGACAGACACTCAGGCGTGCGCGCGTGCGCACACATGTTTCTATGGGAGCACGCTGTACCAGGCAGCGGTGCGTGAGCGCGCGTAGGGTCACGAGGCGGGCACATGTGTGCGAGAGCACACAGCAGGTGCACGTGCGCGCGCGCTGACTCGGCTTGATGCTAGTTCCCCTTTAAAAGGCCAGCAGCTGCTCTGGTACAGTGCTGTCTGATCTGCAGTCTAAACCTGAGTCTGATCCTGTACCTGCTGTGTTACCTGACCTTGCTTCGTTGACTACTGCTGCCTTCTCCTCTCCTGACCCGGTCTGCTTGACCTTGCTACTTCTGAAACTATTGATCCCCTGTTGCCGAACCTCTGCCTGCCTGCTGACTATCCTTTGCCTGCTGATTGTACTACCTGTTGCCCGTTCTGACCCGGCTTGTCTCACTCTGCTTAGTCCGTTCCTGATCCAGCTCCGCCTAGATCCAGGGGTCGCTGACCCGCACCTATTCCACCGCTTCCACTGCTTCTGCTACCAGTCCGTCCGGTGGATCACCTCTACCAACTGCATCAGCTACCTCGGATCATACAGGCACTCCTACCTCACTGCACTCCTGTACCACTGTTGCAACCCCAGTGGTCCCCGAGCCAGGGCTGTAAGAGAGGTCTCCTTCTACAGTTGGGCTCTGATACCAGGTACGTGACAGTATCAGACAGCCATGACTGAGCCTACAGAAGGAGTCTCGCAGATGGAGGAGGTGGGCCGCCACCTTGCAACCCTCACACAAGCTGTACAGTCCCTACATGAAGGGTACCTTAAGTTGGAAGGACAAATCCAGACACTCCCTGTCAGCTCAGTTCCAGTATCCTTCACTGCACCTCCACCTGAGCCCAGAGTTCCTGTTCCTGAGAAATTCTCTGGGGAGCGCATCAAGTTTCAGGCCTTCCGCAACGCATGTCAGTTGTATTTTGCTTTACAACCCCGGACTTTCGTGCTGGAATCCACCAAAGTGGGGTTTATTATGCCGCTACTACAAGGGGATCCTCAAGCCTGGGCTCACCGGTTGCTGGAGGGAGACGACATACAGACTCATACTATGTCATCTTTTCTTGATGCTATGTCACAACTATATGACGACCCATTACGTACTTCCACGGCAGAAGCTGCTCTCCATGCGCTCCAGCAAGGCCGCAGAGCGCTTGAGGACTATGTGTCGGACTTCAGATGCTGAAGTGCAGACACCCAGTGGAATAATGCAGCTCTGCGGCACCAGTTCCGCATGGGTCTATCTAAGGACTTGAAAGATGAACTTGCCCGAGTAGAAATACCTGATACCTTGGAAGGACTTATCAGTCTGGTAGTTCAGATTGACCGGCGGCTCCGTGAGCGCCAATCAGAGAGATGCACCCAGCAGACCCACTTTGTATGGATGACACCAAAGGCTCCTGTTCAGCCCCTTGCCGGCTTAAGTTCCACCAAACCCGCACCCGCTGCTCCAAGGCCCATGCAACTCGGAGTGATACGCCACACGCTATCTCCAGAGGAGCGATCACGCCGCCAGCAGAAGAATCTTTGCCTGTATTGTGGAGAGGCTGGACATTATGTTCATGGGTGTCCTGCAAAGATGAGGAAGCGTCCTCCTACTAACCTCACGATGCTACCTGCCCAGTCAGCCCATCTTACCCTTCCTCTGTTAGTCCAGCTTCCAGAAAAGACTATTTCCGTTAACACTATTGTGGACTCCGGAGCATGCAGTTGCTTCATTGACTTAAACTTTGCCGCCCAGCAACATATTCCCTTGCGGCCAAAGACGCATGGACTGTCTGTCTTTTTAGCCGACGGCTCACGCATCAGTTCTGGAGTGGTAACTCAGGAGACACCCCCTTTACTCTTTACTTCCTCCCATCAACATAAGGAACTTTTGAGCCTTGACGCTATCACTTCCCCCTTGTTTCCTGTCATCCTGGGCTTACCTTGGCTCCAGGCCCATAACCCTCAGATTAACTGGTTGTCCGGGGAGATCAAGTTTTCATCGCCGTATTGTTTGAAGCATTGTCTACCAGGATCTATGAGTACATCGGCAAGCCTATTCTGTATGGACTTTTATCAAGATGTTCTTCAATCTGTACCCAAACCCTACCACCAGTACCTTGACGTCTTCAGCAAACAAGGAACTGATACCTTACTATGCCACCACCCATATGACTGTCCAATTGATCTCTTGGCCGGTGCTGCGATTCCTTTTGGTAGTGTGTTCCCATTATCAGAGTGAGAACAAGAGGCATTGAAAGAGTATGTGGATGAGAACCACAAGAAGGGGTTTATTCGCCCTTCCACCTCCCCAGCAGGAGCAGGGATATTCTTCGTAACCAAGAAAGACCACTCTCTCCGCCCTTGTGTGGATTATCGGGAAATAAATAAAGTTACGATTAAGAACCACTATCCCCTGCCTCTAATAACTGAGTTGTTCCAGAAACTGAGATCTGCAACCATTTTTACTAAACTGGACTTGAAAGGTGCCTATAAACTGATACGTATCCAAAAAGGGGACGAGTGGAAGACGGCTTTCCGCACCAGATTCGGGCACTTTGAGTATTGGGTCATGCCCTTTGGGCTCTGCAATGCCCCGGCCACCTTCCAACACTTTATTAACAATGTGTTCCGAGACCCGTTGGATATCTTCTTAATTGTCTACTTGGACGATATTTTAATCTTTTCTGGTTCCCTTGATCAACACCGAGAGCACGTCAGTATTGTGTTAGGCCGACTCCGTCAACACAAGCTGTATGCAAAACCGGAGAAATGTGAATTTGACTGGCAGAGCATTCAATTTTTGGGACTAGTAATTTCTACAGCAGGAGTTGAAATGGACCCCCAAAAGGTGTCCGATATACTGGAATGGCCTGTACCCACAGACAAGAAGGGGGTACAACGCTCCGTAGGTTTTGCGAACTTTTATAGGAAGTTCATTAAAGGGTTCTCTGCCATCATCACCCCAATAACACAACTAACCAAACAAAACCTACGATTCTGCTTGAACTCCGAGGCACAAAGCGCTTTTGAAACACTGAAGAAACTTTTCACTTTGGCTCCTATCCTCAGCCACCCTGACCCATCCTTACCCTACATCCTCGAGTTGGATGCTTCCGAAACAGCAGTGGGGGCAGCTGTTTCCCAACGTCAAGGGGTTAAAGCCTTGATGCACCCTGTGGCCTTCTTCTCATGGAGACTTTCTTCAGCAGAAAGAAATTAGGATGTAGGAGATCGTGAGCTGTTAGCCATCAAAGCAGCACTGGAGGAGTGGAGATACTTGTTGGAGGGCGCTAACCATCCCATACTGATATATACGGACCATAAAAATCTAGAGTATTTAAGATCTGCCAAAAGACTGAAGCCACGACAAGCTTGTTGGGCTCTGTTTTTTACTCGTTTTTCCTTTAACATCACCTACCGGCCTGGATCAAAAAATACAAAACCGGACGCCCTATCTCGTATGTACGATGACCCCAAGAACTTGACAACACCAGATACCATCCTGCCTACAGGGAACTTCCTACTTCTGCAGACGGATCTTTTGTCACAAATCAAACAAGCTTCCATGAACATCCTCAGCCCCCCTGGAGTGACTCTAACCCCTAAAGACGGTCTGCTTTGGAAAGGAGGCAAGATTTTTGTTCCTGAGAGTGTGAGTATAGGGGTCTTAAAGATGTTCCATGACCATCCGCTGGCAGGCCATTTTGGCATACATAAGACTCTTGAACTCGTACGACGTACCTTTTGGTGGCCTGACCTAGAAGAATTCTGTAAGAAATATGTGAATTCATGCTCTGTTTGTATTCAGAACAAGACAGCGAGAAGTAAGTCCTAGGGCCTGTTGAAGCCTCTGTCCATTCCTGATAAACCGTGGCAGATGATCTCTATGGACTTTATAGTGGAACTTCCACCTGCCGAAGAATGCACGGCAATCTTTGTTGTAGTGGACCGATTAAACAAGATGGCCCATTTTTTGCCCTTAAAGAATACCCCATCTGCTATGGAAACAGCCCGAGTATTCATTAAGGAGATTGTTAGATTACATGGGGTCCCTGCAAACATCACGTCTGATCGTGGTGTACAATTCACCTCATGCTTCTGGAGAGCTTTATGCAAAGTGTTGAAAATCGAGTTGGCATTGTCCTCAGCATACCATCCCCAAACTAATGGGCAAACTGAGAGGACTAACCAAACGCTCGAACAATACATCAGGTGTTTCACATCCTTTGCTCAGGACGATTGGGTATCCTTACTGCCACTAGCAGAATTTGCCGACAACAATGCCAATCACTCAGCTACAGCTCAATCCCCTTTCTTTTGTAATTATGGTTTCCATTTGTCATTTTTGCCTGATTTCATTCCAGAGTCTACGGTTCCAGCAGTACAGAATACCATGGGTTTCCTCAACCACAATAATAAGATCTTGCAGGAAGCAATGGCCAAAGCGCAAGCTGACAACAAGAAGGCTTTTGATAGGAAAAGGAGAGGAGAAGTGAACCTACAGCCGGGTGATCAGGTATGGCTTTCCACAACCAATCTTAAGTTGAAATGTCCATCGAAAAAGTTGGCACCCAAATTTACCGGTCCCTTCCCGGTGAAGAGGAGGTTGAATGAAGTATCATATGAACTGTCTCTACCTGACTCATTTAAGATACACCCTATATTTCATGTCTCATTACTGAAGCCTGCAGTACCTGATCCTTTCCCCGACAGAAGACCTAAACCACCGGAACCTGTTTTGATTGATGGAAATGAGGAATATGAAGTGGAGGCTATCTTGGATTGCAGGAGAAGGCGGAAACAGGTACAATTTCTGGTTAAATGGAAGGGATATGGCCTGGAGGACAATTCCTGGGAGCCCGCATGCAATATCCATGCAAGAAGGTTAGTTCATGCCTTTTTTCTTGCTCACCCTGACAAAGAGAACCTGTTGGGCACCCGGAGCTTGCCCCTTGGGGGGGCAATGTCAGGGATAAGCTGTGGCAGGACAGACACTTAGGCGTGCACGCGTGCGCACACATGTTCCTATGGGAGCGCGCTGTACCAGGCAGCGGTGTGTGAGTGCGCGCAGGGTCACAAGCGCTGTACCAGGCAGCGGTGCGAGAGCATGCGGCAGGTGCGTGCGCGCTGACTCAGCTTGGCGCCAGTTCCCCTTTAAAAGGCCAGCAGCTGCTCTGGTACAGTGCTGTCTGATCTGCAGTCTAAACCTGAGTCTGATCCTGTACCTGCTGTGTTACCTTGTGTATAAATGTATAAAGTGCAGCGCTGGACAAGATCAATAAATTATTATCAAAGTAAAGTGATACAGTGTGGGTGAAAAAATCAACACTATATACAATAAATGTACTTAAAATACCAAGCCAAAAATAGTGAAATAGATCAAAAATAGTGAAAAGTCCAAAAAAAAGAGTCCAAAAAAATATCCAAAATTAATTGCATATACGAAGAGCGTGTTAAAGGATCCCAGTATAATGCTTCAACTTAATAGTGCTGCCCATCACCAAGTGTCAGAGAAATGGAGGCTTACCAGAAAGCCTGCGACCGCCTTTATTCAGGGGGGTCAATACAGGCTTAGTAGATCACCAGAGAATTCACGATAGGACATAGGCTGATGGTCCTCAACTCTCCTTCCTCCTTCCCAAAAATGTCCTTAGTGACAGTAGGGAACGCTCCGGACCGTGAAGTAACAGGATACCTTGAAAGCTCAAGCACTCCAGCAGGTGAACCGTGTTAAAGAAAAGAGGGGGATTTCCATAGTGTAGATTGCCAAATACGTTTATTTTAAAAAATGTATATCAAATAAGTGCTGTATACAGCTCAAATGCAGAGTAAAAATCCACAGAAATCCAATCAGAGATAAAAAAGCTAGTTCGCCGTTTAAAATTGAATCGCGCATGCGCGATACGAGTTCACATTGTGACCCTTGCTGTGTTACCTGACTTTGCTTCGTTGGCTACTGCTGCCTTCTCCTCTCCTGACCCGGCCTGCTTGACCTTGCTACTTCTGAAACTATTGATCCCCTGTTGCCGAACCTCTGCCTGCCTGCTGACTATCCTTTGCCTGCTGATTGTACTACCTGTTGCCCGTTCTGACCCGGCTTGTCTCACTCTGCTTAGTCCGTTCCTGATCCAGCTCCGCCTAGATCCAGGGGTCGCTGACCCGCACCTATTCCACCGCTTCCACTGCTTTTGCTACCAGTCCGTCCAGTGGATCACCTTTACCACCTGCATCAGCTACCTCGGATCATACAGGCACTCCTACCTCACTGCACTCCTGTACCACTGTTGCAACCCCAGTGGTCCCAGAGCCAGGGCTGTAAGAGAGGTCTCCTTCTACAGTTGGGTTCTGATACCAGGTAAGTGACAATGTTTCCTGCTGTGGACTTTCGAAAAAGTCAGCTGGAAAGACTACCATCTTGATTTTTAGTTATGACGGTATCCAAAAATGTGACACTTGTCTCACTATATGAAAAAGTAAACTTTAAATTGAATGCATTCTGCTGCATCATGTGTATGCATTCCTCCAGCTCAACCACTGAACCTTCCCACAATACCAGAATGTCGTCAATATAGCGGAACCATGCTGCCACGTGCTGAGTGTAAGATTTCAAAGATTTGTCAGTTAGAAAAGACTGCTCCCATTCCCCCAGGTACAGATTGGCATACGACGGGGCACATGAGGTCCCCATTGCAAAGCCCTGTGCCTAGAGGAAATGGGAGCCATCGAAGGAGGAAACATTGTGATGAAGTATGAATTCCAGTGCCATGAGGATAAATTAACAAGATTTTTTATCATCCCTGTGTGTCTGTGTGATAACATGCCGAATTATGGGCAGCCCCAAGTGATGGGGAATGGAGCTGTACAGAGCCTCTATGTCGATGGCAACCAACAGAGATTGCTGCGATATATGAAGGCCCTCCAAATTTTGTAGGAGGTGAACAGTGTCTCGTACAAACATGACATAATTCCAAGTCTAGGAAAGGAGTGTTAAGGTCGGCAACATGGGTAAATGATAAGCCCAAGGAATTTTGGTTGCAATATTGCACAATATTGCACAAAGGCGTTGATATCCTGAGATGAACCTTCCCATATGATCACTATGTCATCAATCTAACGTCCATAGTAGATCACATGGGCGGCAAAGGGATGGTGGGTGGTAAGATACATGTGTTCCCAAAAACCCATTGTAAGATTGGCATAGCTGGGGGCGAAGTTAGCCTCCATAGCTGTGCCATTAATCTGCAAAAAATGGGTCCCATCCGATTTGAAATAATTATGTTTGAGGCAGAACTGTATGGCCTCCAAGATAAAATGGGCTTGCTGGGAATTGGTATAGGGGTCATTGGCCAAAAAAGGTCCAACAGCCTGTATTCCTACATCATAAGGGATGTATACAGAGATGACACATCTAAAGAGAACCACCAGTAGGTATGCTCCCATATATAAGGCTTGAGCATGTCTAGTAGGTGGGATCCATCCCGTATGTACGAGGGTAGATGTTGTGCCAGGGGCTGAAGGAATTGATCAATACAAACTGAAAATCCGCTTTTTACACTATCCATAGCCACCATAATAGGGCAGCCTGGAAGGTTGGTAAGGTCCTTATGAATTTTGGGCAGATGGTGGAAGTATGGCATTTTATAAAAGCTTTTCTTAAGAAAAGAAGATTCCATTTTAGAAATGATCTCATCATCAAGGGCCTTTTGGATGAGTGTATTAGCTTCCAAGGAAAACTGAGAAGTGGGGTCACTGGGGTGAATTGGATATGTATTTGTATCTGATAGTAGCCTTGGTGATTCCAGAATATAGTCAGCCATATCCTGAACCACTATACTACCACCTTTGTCGGCTGGTTTAATAACAATAGACTCATTATGAGTCAACTGTTCAAGTGCCTTATGTGAGGTGGGACAGTGTTGGGTGAGTGTTGGGGGTAAAACCAATCCCCACTTACCTTACACCTGGTTCAATACGCTTAAAAAGAATACTATAAGAAATGAAGATAACCTTATTTCTAACAAACTTGGTAAATTTAGAAGGGATCTCCATGATTACAACTCCCAAAAAGTTTTTAGCTGAAAACAAATTGGACATCCACATCAAGAAGGCCATTCAGGTCCTGTAACTTTAATGTCTTGTCACCCATATGGAAATAACTTTGGGCCCCACTTTAGATCCAACCTCCCATCCAGGACCTTACCACCTTGTCATACACCCAGGCCTTCACTTTCATCGTGGCATACACCCCAGCTACCTCGTAGGCCAGAACCACTTCCCCCTAAGCCTAGATGTTCTAGGAATAGACCTAAAAGGGATCATGTAGGTCATATTCCTAGCCAGGGACCCCCTAGTAACAACAATACTCCAACCCCAGCTTTTATTCCTGTCCCAGAACGGTATCCACTGAATGACCAAAATCATGCATTACGTGACCCCCCTGGATCCGCCAGTACCCATTATCAGCACTTGCAACCCTTGATAGAATTACAACCTCCTACTCAGTCATGAATATCTGAGTCGCCCAACAGCATTCCCACCATTTTTAGTAGCTCAGTCCAGAATCTTGATAATGTAGTAAGCCCCCCACCAAACCTCACAAAAAGAAAACACGGGGAAGAGGACGGGGGGGGGGGTGGCAGAGAAAGGAAGAATAGGAAAAATGTGGAAACTGTAAAGATTTACAATCTTTCCCGCACCTCACTGACCCTATATGATATCTCCCTACTCAGCAGAGGCCGTTTGCCCCTACCACACATTCTAATCCCGTCACCTTATTTAAAGACCTCAGCAAATTTATCTCACCTCACGGTTCAGAGGTTCTTTAATATTTAATCCTCTAAGAATGCACCAACTCTAGAGGTTAACAGTCAAATATATTCTTCCTTGGAAGCCACTTCATTAGATGACACAGACCTTCCCATATTCGCCCATCTAGAGGAGCTATATGCAGAGAACTGCTATGCAGATTTAGAGTGGCTCACCCAACATTGTCCCACCTCACCCCCTTTTAGACATACTACACTACGTCCTAAATCCCTTTTCAATCCCACACACAATAAAGGCCTGTATCTTCAGACCTTTTACCAGGTGGTTTATTCTGACCTAATCAAAATGTGCAAATCTGATCCTTTACACACTTATCCCAAATCCAACCTCCAGCCCTTGGAACATTAGGCACTTGAACAGTTGACTCATAATGGGTCTATTGTTATTAAACCAGCCGATAAAGGTGGTAGTATAGTGGTTCATGATAAGGCTGATTATATCCTGGAATCACATAGGCTACTATCACATACAAATGCATTAAGATAAAAAAACCTTTTGTGTGTTGCACCCCCCTAATTACTTACCTGAGCCCCATCTCTCTCCAGCGCTGTCCACAAATGTCCGGGACACTCCTCCTGATTGGCGGAGCCACAGCAGCGGCGCCATTGGCTCCCGTGGCTGTCAATCAAAGTCAGTCTGCCAATCAGGGGAGAGAGGGGGTGGGGCCAGGTCGGGATCCGTATCTGAATGGACACACAAAGCTGTGACTCAGCTCCATTTCCCCCGAAGGAACCTGCTAACTGTGGGGGCATTCGATAGGAGGGAGGGGCCAGGAGCAGCAAAGAGGGACCCGAAAAGAGGGAGATCTGGGCTGCTTTGTGCAAAACCAACTGCACAGAGGTGGTAAGTATAACATGTTTGTTAACAACAAAAAAACAAAACAAGACTTTACAATCACTTTAAAAGAGCTTATTCCTTTTTGACAATCCAGCTTACGCAGGTGATAATTAGGTAAGACCAAGCTGGGTTTGTGCAAGCAAGAGTTGGTGCATTTGTTATTTCCTAATAGGTCTGCAAAAACAGAATATAAGTATTTGGAAACATTGAGATTCTTTTAAATAGCTTTAAACTGTTATCATGTTATTTTTTTAATTTTCAAATTGCATAATCTAAGAGTGTTTGTCTGGCACTCAAACTTCCATCTAACTTTGCTCTGTACTCTGTGCCAGCGTATCTTTTGACTTTTATGTTTCCAGATAAAAGCTGCCATTAGCTACTGTGCATAACTGAGAATACTACATAAAGTGAGTCGTGATAACACGTCATAAAAAAAAACGCAGTGAAATAATCTTTACAGCTTTTACTTCTGGCAACTACAGTACTTTAGAACAGTAGTGTCTGATGATAGCTGTCAGCTTTTGCTGTACAACCAGTGTTTTTGAGAAATATTACATCAATTCTGCAAACATTTCCGCAAAATTAGGATAGATCATTTGTGATCACAGAAATGGTAAGTCTTTATTCTACCAACCTGTAATAGTGAGCTCACCCTTTTTAACATAGTACAACCAGGCCAGTTCTACAGCTACCTATGAATATCATGGCATTCTCATTACAAAACCAATATGCTTCAACTTAGCATAGTAAAGTTAAACTACTAATATAATTTACAGTTATTGACCTATGAATATGAAGAGGCTAAGAAAGGTTTAGTAGAAATTTTTTTTTTTAAAGTCCGTTGAGGGACACAGGATAGAAGTAATTCTTGGACATGTGGATAATACATCCACATATTTACAGCTGCCTACAAGAGTTAGAAACTGGCAAACAGAGAAATTTTGAAGGTCAGTCTTTATAAAACCCTGCTGCTAACCGTCATGCTTCAGTTTGGGGCCAATAAACACAAAGGGATGGCACCGGTGTCCCTCATTGGATTTCAAGAAAAATATTTTATGGTAAGTACAAAAATCTTATTTTCTTTATCAGTCATTGAGGGTTACAGAATAGTATTTATTATTGGACATGTGGGATGTCTAAAAGAAGTCCAACTGAGGATACATGCCACTGAAACATCTTACAGTTCAGGTATTTCATTACAAGAATAGATTAAATCAATGATTGAACAAAAGTCTGGAGTCAAAGAGCCAACCCATTATGGAGATGATCAGAACCAAGTAAATGACACCAATGAGCAACCTGATATTCCAGACCAAGACAGATAATCCCAGAGAGTGAGATTAGAATTGTCAGGACCTGGTTTACCTGCTGGTGGCGCTGTGGTTCTCTGGGCTGTAAGCTGTAGTTCCAGTGACCACCAGCAGGTATCTGCCAGCAGCCAGCAGGTTCTAGTAATCAGTTCCACCTGGTCTCAGCTGGCGGGAGCGTATTTAATGCTTTTTCCACTAGTACACTGTGCGTCAGTGTTTTTGCTGCTCCTGCCTATTCCTAGTTTTGCTTTGCTGCTGGCAGACCCCGTTGCCATTCATTTATTCTGATCCTGACCCTAATCTTCCTCTTGCTCCTGCCCTGCTGCCTTTTTCTGCTCCACTTGTTCCCAATCTCAGTCCTGGTTCCCACTTTCTGCTTTCTGCATCTTCTGTTTACCTGATTGATCTGTGTTTCCTCTTTTGTGTATACAGTGTATATAGTTTGTTTGTTAGGCTTGTTATACTGTTAGATTGCTAGTTGCTGGTGTGCAGTTGTCTTTTGTTCACTTTAAATAAATCTCACTTTAAATATATATATATGGTCTGGTCCCAATTTCCTTGTGTAGCTACGCAGATCTGGCCATCTCAGCCACAGACTTCTGACAAGAACCTAAAGGAGCATTAAAACAGAACTAGGCAAAGTGGAAGACAACCAATCATCACCTTAAGGACCAGGTGAAACAACAGCAGAATAACATAGACAAACATCTAATAGGTGGTCAATGAAAGTAAAGTTATCTCTAAAAGAGACAAGTATATACCGTATATTAGAATTAGAGCACTTGGAACAGAAAATCTAAATGGAAAAGGTGATCAACAACACCTGTATAAATGATAGGCGGGTTGAGGATGCATTGTACTGCCAATAGGCAAACAAGGATGATAGCAGCAGAAGGAAAAGGAGTCCCTTCAGATTTCAGTTCAAGAAGTGTGGGATTTAAAAAAATAAACATTCATACTCACCTAGGTGTATGCAGCATCGATCCGATGCTGCAACTGTCCCCCGCTGGCTCTACACTGAGAGTGGGTCCGCTCTGAGCACAGAGCAGTGACTGCTAGTCACCGGCTCTGTGCTCTGCTCCTCCAGCGCTCACTGGAGCATTGGGCAGGAGAGGAGGTGGGAGTGGCTGGTCTCCAAGCAGCACGGGTAAGGCATCTGGACAGATCCCAGCATTGTTGTCGGGATACCTGCAGAGCCTGGACCGGTTCTGTGATGTCAGCTGCCAGCAAGCTTTATCCAACTGTCAGCTGAATCTGGGTCACAGGAGTGCAGAACTAAGTGCACTTCTGTGACCCACAGGAAAAGTATGTCCAAAAGAGCTTTGGCTGCAGTTCTCCTTTAAAGGTGGTTTTGGTATGTGAGAATCATACCATAAGCTGTCTGATTAAATACTATATATTTGATTATAAGAAGCAGAAAATTTGGTCCAGGAAAGGGCAGAATTCATCGTAGAAAAGTTAGGGTTAGGAATCTACCTACGAGCATGTAGGAAAAATAAGTGCAATAAATAACATGAAAAACAACTATTATCCTAGAACCAGGTAAAGATTTGTTTTCACTGCTGACCCTCCAGGGAGGTAGAAACATTATAAATTGTAATGCTTCCTTGCAAGGAGGAAGGAGGTGTCTGTAAAAACAGACTTAAGGAGTGAATGAAAGAATGCATCCATTGTGATGGTGCTCCCAAGAGAAGAGAAATGATATTCAATACTGTGTCTAAAATTTAACAAATTTAGAGGGCCTTCCAGGAGGAATGTACACGATAAGTGCATAGTTTGAAAATCTATAAATCACAAGTAATAGCACAAAAAGGGCAACTATGGTTATCCAGGTCATTCCACAATGGGGAAGCAAGAAAATAGGATGCACTAGAGAAGATCCAATAAACTATGTAATAGGTAGAAACTAAAAACTACTGGAGTATTCTGAGCCTGGTGTCACAGGGACAGATGAGCAGTGGAAACTGGCCCCTATGGAACTAGAAGTCACAAAATCTCTACAGAGAAGAACAGGGCTTGAAGAGGATCAAGTATTAGTAGGATTACTTTGCAACCTAATGGAACGAAACCCCACTGTGAAGATGTGAATAAGTGGGATACACACTCAGAAATAGATTTCTACTAGGGTAAGAATCAAAGAATGAAAGATCCCAGAGTGCAAGGAGCTCAGATAATTCTAAAAAAAAAACCTGCAAAATGAGTTTCAATAATTGTACAAAAGGGAGTAAAGATGCTTGATCTAAAGGGTTAGAGTGGAGCTGCAGTAGAACCCTGAGCATGGGATACAAGGGAATATATGTGTCACAGTCAGGGGTCCAGCTTAGAGGCCATTATCTATAGAAAGGCTCCCACTGACTAGCTGGTTAAGTGTAGCAGGTCACCCTAATGGATGACACAGACTCACCCGAGGTGCAAAGTCTAAACACTAACTGGTGTTCACCAGAGCTTCTGATGGTGGAGATGGGTTTTGCTGAGTGTTAGTACCAGGTCACTGTCCTCAGGATCACCCCACCAGGAGGTGAGCAAGCCAGGGTCCAGTAGCAGATATAGCAGTTAGGGGTCAAGCAGAAGTGTAGTCAGTAAACAAGGCAAAGGTTGGCAACAAGAGGTTGCAGGTTGGGATTCAGCAGAAGCATAATCGAGGAACAAGCCAAAAGTCATTAACGAGTGGTAGCAGAGATACATGTAGCAATAACTCTCGGTGGAGCTGCTGATTTAAGCGGGCTGTTACCGTCACCTTCTTTACCTCTATTTCACCAGAACCGGGTCTAGGGTCCCGTTGAGATTACCATATACACTGTAGACACCGGACACTTGAGTATCTTTTCCAATGCTTTAATAAACGTAAATTGTAGGAAGTAGCAGGAAAGAGGTAGAAGGAAAGTTGCAGGGAAACTCAAATACCTTTTCTTAATGTTCTTTTGTGTAACATTAGGGATTGAAACTTGTAGCTGAATATACTCTCTCTGTGGAGTTGAATCTTTGCCCGCCTGGATAGGTTCCTCTCACTAACCTAGCAGCCAGTACATAGCACGAACAAAAGTCTCTGCCACAGACTTGATTGAAACAAAACCCATACGATCCTCTGCCACAGGATGTATTGGTTCTCGATGAACAACGAACACAGCACCAGGACCTTTAAGCCAACCCGGCAGTGCTATGCGGTAGGATTACTTTAGGATACGTCCTCCAACTGAGTCACCAGGCCCCTCTCCAGACCAGCACTCTGCATGATCCTTCCATGACGGGTCCTCCCCTGGGATCTTCCCAGTTGTCCAGCTTCTTCACATAGGATAGACAGCCAGGACCATTCCTCTGCCGCTGTAGTAGTCCCCAGACAAGCCTCTGCGCAGCGCCGCAGCGCTGTGGGCCTCCCGACCGGAGGACCACGAGGTAGTACTCTTAGCACATACCTGTCGGCCAGGAGGGCCAGCAGGTGGACGGAAAAAAAACTCCTGAAACATGGCGTCTGTCCCATAAATACCCTCTCCCAGAATGCAACTCGGAGGACCACCTCCACCGAGTTATCTCAGGGACAGAGGAGCACTCATACACTTCAACGTGTTGCCTTTCCAACACTGGCCCATAGTAACAACGACACCCACAGGCACAGTGTGAAATTACATGCAACTCAGCCCAGCTGGAACAGAGGCATATTTGACTATGTATGAACAGATAACCCACTAAATTTACCTATCAGCAGTAGATTAAAAATCTACCAGCGCTACATACAGATGGCAGCAGGAGTGACAAGAGCGAGATATTGTCTGGAGAGCACAATAATCTGGCAAACTGGAAGTGCAAAGGCATGGGTAAAATAGAATGTTCATAAGAGGAGCAAGGAACTCAAGTTTCAGAGGAAACAAAGTACAAGGCAAGATTGTCCAGTGTACCAGACAGGGTGCTGTCTACCATCTCAAGTGGCTCAGCAAGAAGAGACATTGCCAAACACAGCAAAGGTCGCAGGTTCAGAACCGGGTCCTGACTATATGATTATATGACTATATGATTCAGCCTCCAACATAGAAAAGTGGGGGTACAGTGCACCTTTGAGATCTGCTGCTTGAATGGGAAGTAGAACGTGACCGTCTACAAGGTACTCCTGAAGAAGAAGATTAAGATTGTTCCTCTCCCTTTTCACTGCACTAAGGTATGTGTACACTCTGACTACCAGAGGTTTCAAGAATGACATAGCCGCGAGAAGTTTACCCATAATTGGTGAGTAAATTAAATGTTCCTTTAGGGAGTCCTCATTTTGCCAGTCACAAAGCCTAAGCTCCCTATGCATGTACACAGACATTACGCCCATGGACAACACAAGCTTAGATATTTGCACAAGACCATCATATCTGTAATGCTCTACTTTAGACACTTGTTTCAAAAGCTTCAGGTTATGAGAGTTTGACCTCAAGGTAGAGTGGTCTTTTTTAAGAATATAAACCCACTCTGACATAGATGCACAAATCATGCAATAAGGGTCGGACAGTTGCACCAAATAACTCAAACTGAGACCTTAGAATTGAATCCAACTCAGCTGGTCAGTGAAATCCTTAAAGGTTAATCATTATCAACGTGTTGGGTGGTATGACTGGAGTGGATAACTTGACCTTCTACAGTGGGCAGAGACCACTTATAAAAAGATTCCCTTTCAAAAGGGAATAGCTCCTTTGCATTGTCAGGAGAGCCACATCCACGTGTTTTTTCCCAATCCTCATAAAGGAAGGTTGGTTCTACATAAAGGCAGAACAAACTGCATCAATTAGAGGATCAACAAACATCTGTAAATTTATATGGTACTTGCTAAAATACAGACTCTGCAGGAGAATGCTGTGAAGGCTCTGATTCGGATTCAGAGAAGGTAATAGGGGCCCCGGGCACCCTTAGAGATGGAGGCAGTAGCTGGTTCTGCTAAGAAATGTACCGGAGTGCAGTTAAAGCAGAATGTTAAGTACAGACTGATAAACAATCTAAAGTTGAGATTAAATTAGAAATAAAGGAAAATCTTTTTTTCATTTTGGATAAGGTAAGGGAAGGTTACAATCCCTGTCAGTTTTTTTGTCTGCCATCTGTGTCCTATTATGGAGATTTACCTTCACTTCCTGTTCCATAGCCAAAACAGGAAGTGAGAGGAAATCCCTGCAAATTAAGGGATCCTCGGGGCCCACCAGGTCATAGTGTCCCCATTGGAAGATTTCCCCTCTATTACTTTTCTGAGGACAACCCAAAATCTAGGACTTTCTTTTACTTTCATTTTCAATCATAATGAGAAACAGGACAAATACAGAGGGCGAATATTCCTAATGGGGGCACAGACAGCAATAAAATCGGACAGTTGTTCTAATCCATCTCCACTCTATCTAAAACTAAAAAAAAATGTTTTGTCCTTAGTACTTTAACCACTTTCAGTCAGGGCATTATCTGACAATTCTCCCCTGCATGTATAAAACATCATGTTTTGCTAGAAAATTACTTAGAACCCTCAAAGATTATATATTTTTTAAGCAGAGGCCCTAAAGAATAAAATGGTGGGTGTTGCATATTTTTATGTCACACTGTATTTGCGCAGCGCTTTTTCAATCGCAATTTTGTTGCGAAAAAATACACTTGAATGAATTTTAATGCACAAAAACACAATATAATACCCAATTTTTGTAAAAAAAATCATAAATGATGATGTTACACCGAGTAAATATATATGTCAAAATTTTGTCCTCCCGTGAAACGTCACTAAACTACGGTACCTAAAAATCCCCATAGTCGACACTTTAAAAGCCTTTCCAAGTTACCAGTTTAGAGTTACACAGAAGGCATCCGGGAGTTTTGCAATATTCATGTTACTCAGCTTCATACGCTACGCTCTCAAGGATAGATTTGGTTTTGGGGAATGATAGAGCATTACAGATTACCGAAAAAATGTTATACTGGCCAAGAGGTATTTCAGACTATTCTCCTGTTGTGGTTACATTAAACCTAGGAGGGAAAACTTAATCATGAACACAAACCCCCACACACATATAAACTCAGGGACCCCAATGGAAACATGATCACACACCCTCAAGAAGTAATTAAATTATTCTCCTCATTTTATAAAGACCTTCTCTCAAGTCCTCAACCTCCTATAGACCAAATGTCTAGACTGTGGATAGATGACATTCAACTACCCTCTCTCACACCACAGCAAATAGAGACGTTGAATGCCCCCTGTTCAGATATGGAGTTGACCCGAATTATTAAATCCCTTAAAACCACCACAGCCCCTGGCCCAGATGGCTTCTCATCTTCATATTATAAAAAATTTGCCCTCCTCTTAACTCCTCACTTGACTAACCTTTTTAACCACATTCTCAATGGTGGTCAATTTCCCAATGAGATGCTTCTAGCCAATCTTTCTCTTATCCCTAAACCGCTTAAAGATCACTCCCTTCCTCAAAATTTTCACCCTATATCAGTTTTAAATAATGACCTCAAAATCTTTGGAAGATTACTTGCAGATAGACTGGCAAAAGTCATCACTAATCTAATACACATTGATCAAACCGGTTTTATCCCTGGAAGACAGATTGTTGATAATGTTAGATTGGTCACCAATATTATACAAGACGCAAACCTACAATCTCATCAGCTTTGCCTCCTAAGTTTGGATATTCATAAAGCGTTTGACAGCGTTAGCTGGTCATACCTCAACTTTATACTACCCAAATATGGGATATCAGATAAATTCTTACAGGGATTTAACGCCCTTTATCATAATCCCCAAACTAGAATAAGAATTCCTGGTCATAACTCAGATTTTTTTCCTCTCAGTAGAGGAACCAGACAGGGATGTCCCCTTTCCCCTCTTTTATTTGCCCTTGCCATTGAACCATTAGCCCATAAAATAAGGAATAATATAGATATAAAAGGATATACTAAAGGGGAAGATGAATTTAAACTCAGTCTATACGCTGATTATGCTCTTATATTTCTCACAGAACCCCTTACCTCTATTCCATCCCTCCTTAAGGAATTGAAACTTTTTCATAACATCTCAGGCCTTAAAATTAACACGAATAAATGTTCTGCCACGCCAATTAACCTTTCTCAAAACACGCAAAATTTATTATCTAGCAATTTTCCTTTCACATGGAGCCCTAACTCATTAAAGTACCTTGGAGTTTCTATAACCTCAACGCATAATCTACTATATAAGTCTAATTATATTCCCCTTTTTTCCAATATTAACACTATTCTCAACTCCTGGTCTTCATTTCATATCTCGTTCCTAGGCAGAATATGTGCCATCAAAATGACAATCCTACCCAAACTTTTATATTTTTTCGCACCCTACCAATTAACATTCCAAAATCTAAATTAATCTCTATACAAAGAATCATTAACAAATTTATATGGGCAGGAAAAAAACCCAGATGTAGTTATGCCCTGATGCATAGACCCCAGACTTCGGGAGGCCTGGGTCTTCCCAACATATGGCTTTATTATCTTGCAGCTAGATTAACCCAGCTTTCCCAATGGTTTACCCCTACACACGAGACCCCTTGGAAGAAATTCGAAATCACCTCTATCACTCCACTGTATTTACAAGGAATATTATGGTCTAACACCACATCATACAGTAAACTTTCCAAACTCAATATTATAGTTGCCCAATTTTTCCAACTTTGGAATAAACACAAAGACACTTTCAGACTCTCCTCTAACACCCCACCCTCCCCTTAGCCTCCTTTTTAGGAGACCCCAGATTTCCACATGCATATAATAACGAAAGACCCTACTTAACTTGGATTAATAAAAATCTTACTACACTTAGATCCCTACAACTTAAATGGAATTTTATCCCATTCCCATCACTACAATCTATACATGGCCTCCCTTCTTCAGAACTTCATCATTACCAACTAATTAAGAAATTCTATGCTGAGAATTTTGCACTCTCAACAAATCCCTCCAACACTGTTTTTGAACAGATCTGTATCTCCTTTTCTAGAGACAGGGGTTTGATCTCAAGACTATATAATTTTTTAAACGGTGTCGGAGTCCCAGAAAGGTCCTCGCAGATGATTAAATGGGAGACAGATATAGGCATCACTTTCAGCATAGAAGATTGGTCGTCTATGTCAATCAATCTACGAAAAAGTAACAAAGCCATATCATTCAGAGAAACCCCAATTAAAGTATTCTCTAGATGGTACCTAACCCCTGCGAAATTAGATTCATATTACCCTTCAATCTCTCCAAATTGTTACAGAGGTTGCTCAGTTCCTGGCACGCTCATCCACATATTCTGGTCCTGTACCTACCTAGACCCAATATGGCATAAAGCCTTTTAAATTATTGAATCCTCCACCAAACAAAAAATAACACCTACACCACAAATATGTCTACTATATGCTAATATACCAAATGTCCCCCTTCCATGCACTAGACTAATTCACTCTCTATGTAGCTCTATACTTTGGATGATAGCATACAATTGGAAATCCAACAATCTCCCATGGCAACAAGTCGTTTCCAGAATGGAATCACTCAAACTTGCAGAATGGATATATCACACCCTTAACGACACTATTCATATACACAAAAGTAAATGGTCTTTTTGGAATTCAGATTAGCACACTTGTGTACCTGCATATTTTTATATATATGGCTTTTATACCTGTAAGTCTATGTATACATAGTCTTCCTGAATACATGTTTTCATCTTAGATATTATAATCTGAAATTGTATTTCAATACCTTGTTTAAATGATAACTTTGGAACATTGTGATATGCTCTGTTAATATACCTAATTTTTTATACCTCTGTGAAACTTCCAAATAAAAATTTTGTAAACAAAAAAAATAAATCGAGGAGGGAACAAACCCCAGATAGAGTGGAAAATAAATCCGCATTGGTTTGAATTCATTAAAAATTCGGATGGGGTTCTCCATAAAATGAGTGAGTTTATAGAAAATAACGAAGGAACAGTGCCGCCCGCTGTGCTGTGGGACGCCCTAAAGGCTTTTCTCAGGGGGGTACTAATACAGCAGATGGCCAAATTCAACAAAGAGGCTAGGAGTGTGGAAGAAAAAACTCTAAGGGCTCTTTCACACGGACGATCCATATGTCCATTTTTCATCCTTCCGTTTTTGGATGAAAAACGGACATACATGTATCCCTATGGAGCATCAGATGTCAGCGGATGAACGTCCGCTGACATCCGACCCGCTCCGATCCAAAAAAGTGTAACGGAGGAAAACCCTACTTTTCCATCCGTTTTCGGATCGGATCGGGTGACGACGGACTCTACGGTTCGTCATCATCCGATCCCCCATAGGGGAGAGTGGCACTCTGACAGGTCCTGTGCAGCGACGGACCTGTCATCTTCCTGCTCAGCGGGGATCGGCGGAGCGATCCCCGCTGAGCAAGCGGGTGTTTACGGGGCGGATCATCACTGCTCCATCCACTATCCTTGCCATTAGATCTATGGGAGGAGATATATTATCAAATGCCTCAAAGATAGTGCAAATATTTAGGGACTATTATAAAATCATTATACCTCTCAGAAAAAAGGAATGGAAAGGGTGATGGAGGAGTTCCTGGGGGATCTGGTAATACCGGCCATATCGCAAGAGGAAAGTGATCTATTAGAAATTCCAATAACACTTGCAGAACTTCACCAAGCGATAGCCAGTATGGCAAACCTAAAATCTCCTGGCCCAGACGGTCTTCCAATTGAGGCTTATAAATATTATGGTGAGGTACTAATTCCGGAGCTGCTGAAAGCATTAGGAGGGGCACTTAAGGGGGGACATCTGCCTGCTTCAATGCTGGAGGCATCTATTATATTGTTACAGAAAGATGGGAAGGATCCCCTTGAAGTGGCCGCTTATAGGCAAATTTCTCTCTTATGTACCGATGCCAAAATTTTGGCCAAGGTTTTGGCAGTTAGATTAAATAGAGTTATCCATAAACTGGTCCACATGGACCAGGCGGAATTTATAGGCAATAGATCTACAAGTTTAAATATTAGAAGGGCCTTTTTGAATTTACAGTCCAACGTAGAATGAGGGTTCAAGCGCTGTATTGACTCTTGACGTGTCTAAGGTTTTCGATAGTGTGGAGTGGGGATATATTTGGCGAGTGATGGGGAAATTTGGATTTGGTCCCTCTTTTATTGGCTGGATTAAAATGCTCTATGATAGACCCAAGGCAAGATTAAAAATTAATAATGAGTTCTTGGACTGGTTTGAGCTCGAGAGGGGGACGAGACAGGGGTGTCCGTTGTCTCCACTGCTTTTTGTGCTGGTGATGAAGCCCCTGGCTATCTCCATAAGAGAAAGTTCTGCGATAACTGGCTTTCAGAGAAGAACAGGCGAAGAAAGAATTGCGCTGTATGCGGATGATATCCTGCTCTTTCTAGGAGACACGAGTAACTCATTGTTAAAGGCAATGAGAATAGTGGAGTCATTTGGCAGTTTTACAGGTTTGGAGATAAATTGGGAAAAGTATGAGTTGTTACCTATAGATCCCATAAGTGAGCCAATAGTACATGTAATGCCCCAGTTGGTAATAGTGGATGCACTGAAATACTTGGGAATCGTCATGACGAAGGACCCCAACCAATATATTAGCAAAAACCTTATCCCACTTTTGACGAAATTCAAACAAAAGATAGGTATATGGAAACGTTTTCCCTTATCAGGAGTGGCAGGAAGATGTAGTTTAATAAAAATTATATGGATTCTATAATTGTTGTATGTTCTGCACAATTCTCCAGTGTGGATATGCAAGAGTTGGTTCAATAAGATCGAAAGCCTCTTCGGGGAATTGATATGGAAAGGGAGACAAGCCAGGATACGTCTACGGGTACTTCAGCCCCCCGGTGTGGGAGGGGGCTTTGCCCTCCCACACCCGGAGCATTATTTCCTATCAACTCAATTGCAACAGCTAGTGGGGTGTGGGGCTCCTGGAAGGAGGCACCCCAAATTGTAGAATTCTATTAATAGGTGCTTTACATAATACAATAATTGAAGCACTAGAGGCGGACTCGTTTCACTATGAATACTCAACAATCAAATTGATAACCAAACTTTGGAAAACAGTTAAAAAACATGTGAGATATGATGGGCCTACTGACTATACCCCCATTTGGAACAACCGAAATTTGCAGGAAATTCTTAAAATAGGAAAAGTTAGAGAGTGGGAAAATCAAGGTATTAATAGGCTAAGACAATTTTATACAGGTAATATACTAAAGAAATTCCCGGAGTTGGAATGTGAATTAAATCTGCCAAAGAGTTCCTTCTTTACGTACTTTCAGCTAGATCATGCTCTTAAAGTTCAATTTAAGGACCAGACTTTAGTGTGGAAAGAAATGCCTCAATTTCAAAGTATAGTTCAGGTAGTCCCCACTAAGGGGTTAATATCTAAGATCTATGGACTATTAGGTAATGTAGTTAACAGTGGGGGGTTACTCCATGCTGTAGGAGCTAAATGGGAAGAGGATGTAGGAGTATTGACCCAGGCACAGTGGGAGAGAATCTTAGAGATGGGACCCCTGCTATCGGTCTCCCCTCCACAGAAGGTTTTGCATTTGATTTTGGTAAATAGAGCCTATTATTCACCTAAACGTCTCTTTAAGTTTGGAAGAAGACCCAACGATAGATGCCCTAGATGTCGGGGGACTGGGAACCTCATTCACATGCTGTGGAGATGCCCCAAGCTGTTCCGATACTGGGAGGGTATGATTAATAGTTTGAGAGACATTTTTGGTATTTTATTGTAGAAGGAGGCCATAGTATGTATCTTGGGATATAGATGGGTACAGGGGGAGAGGAAGAGTACCACAATGGCAATTTTGAGATGTTTGTTCCAAGCCAGGAAAATGATAGCATTAAGATGACAATCAAAGGAACCTTCGACAGTAAAAGATTGGATCGCCACACTAAATGAAACCATCTGCAGGGAAAGAATAGAGTACATTAAGAGAGGTAATTTCCAGGAATTTGACAGAATGTGGAGGCCATGGTTGGAAAAGGTGGACCACCCTTAATAGGAAGTATAGAAAATATTGGAGCGGGCTACAGTATCAATATAGCCAGTCCGTTAGGGAAATAAATTACCAGACTGTAACGGGTGTTATAGGGTGGTTGTGTTAATAAGATAAATTATAGCTAATAGTAGTTTAGTATGTAAAATTTTTTTGGGTATGTAATTAAATTATGAGTATTTTGGCAGGGGAGGGGGGTGCTGGTAGGGGAGGGGGGGGGGGAAGGGAGGAATAACGATACTTATATTAATTTGTATAACACTGGATCTGGTAGTAGGAGTTGGGTGTGGGGAGCCCTCCAGACTCTTTTTTGTTTTTGGGCTGGCATATTGAACTCCTATTTTATTCCTATTTATTTACTGTATTTAGCTTAGACAACGCTTATTTGTCCTCTTGCTTTCTGTTTGACTAAAGTTTTAAAGGGAAAAAAAATAAAAAATAAAAAAGATATGTAAGAAAGAAAATTTAATAAAGTTTCATGTTGTGAAAAAACAAAAGGAAAAAAGGAAAGTATTTACCACAATGATGTGAAACCGAGAAGGAGACAGTTAATGAACGCTAAGTTGAATAAGCCTCTTGACAGTGTTTGCTGGTAAAAAGAAAGAAAAAAAAAAAAAAAGAGTTACACAGAAAGTCTGGAGCTAGAATTATTGCTCTCACTCTGACGTTCACGGCAATACCTCATATGTATGGTGCAATTGCAGTTTACATATGTGTGCAGGTCCGAATTGCGTGAGAAAGGGTGGACGGGGCACTTTAAAAACATTTTTTTCTTTTATTTTTTTTTCTTTAAAAAACATTTAATTACTTTTATTGCTATCACAAGAAATGCAAAACTCTCTTGTGATAACAACAAGCAGTGACAGACCCCAGATGTCTCATCTGCCCTTGAAAGCTTTGGATCAAACTTGGATCGGTTCGATCCAAAGCTTTCCTAAACCAGCAATTGCCAGTAAACAACAGACAGAAACTGAACATGACAGAATGCTCGTCGATTCAGGTTTTTGAGGACACACAGTGAGAGGAATGACATTCGCTCCTTTCACCATGTCTGAGGAACATTAAGTCATCCTTACTGGGCTCCCCGATCGCATAAGAGAGTCCCGTAAAGATGGTGGCGGGTCACCTGTTAAAGTAATCCAGCGGCTCTTTAGCCGCTCAGATTATTTTTCCAGCTTGATACCCCAGTACTGGTACGTCGCTGGACAGGAAGTGGATAAAGGTCTTTTGGAAGTATATAGGCTCACATGCTTACACTGCAGAACTGTATAAAACTCCAGAAGCAACAACCCTATACTAAATCTAATAGGGGTCCCAGGATTTTTTATTTTTTTTTGCAGTGTCTTTTTTATGCGGTATCTTTTGGGAAAACTGAATAGTAGCCCCTATCAACAATAGAATTATATGGAATGAAGATACCCATAGCAGAGGGACCGTCCTGTAAATCTTTGAAAAGTTGTTGCATCATGTAGCAAAAAACAACTAGACCCAAGATGAGGCAAGAACTTGCATACTTGCAAATCCATGTCACTAGGGTCACAAGTGGTTGCAGGTGGCTAGAGGTTACCAAATCATTGTAGGCGGGCAGTGAGAGGAGACTGGGTGGTTCTCAAGGTATTGGAGAAGCAAGAGCTGCAACAAGAAGGTGTTTGCCTGTTTAAAATAAATAAACTGTAGCTGCAGGGCTGGTGCTCCCGCTAGGCAAGCGAGGCAGCAGCCTAGGGCGCACTGCCACCTAGGGAGGTTGCAGCTGGCCTGGCTTCCCAAGACTCTGCGGCTCTGTGCCTGCTGCTTTTGTATATATTATATTAAAAGACTGCTGCTTTTGTATATATTATATTACTGCTGATATTGATAATATAATATTGGGGATCACACTGGTCCCCATGTGTACTTGGAGGCTGAGAGTAACATTGCTAGCAATTTCACTCCTGCCATTCAGCTGCAGGAGCCATTAGAAATGCGAATCGTGTTCCTACCATCTAAAAGACACGCGGTTGCTGATTGCAGCTGTGTGTCTTTTAAAACAAAAACAGAATATTGGGGGGGGGTGCAAGTATCTGGACTTGCCTAGGGCACAAAATAGTCTATCCTTGGCCCTGTGTGGCTGCATAGAGCAGGCAAAGCAACTTATTTACTGAAATGTAAAAGGAAAGACTACTGTATGCTTTTTGTAATGTTATCTATAGTCATACAGGGGCCTGTATGGGTTATTCTGTCGGAATTAAATTTTCTATAAACAGTTCTGCTTTAATACTTACCTGTCTCATCAACCATACCTCTGACCTCTGCTGTTTTGCAAAGCTACAGCAGCTGAAGAAACTTAAGGCTTGGTTCACACTGGGCCAACTTTGAAGCCACCCCGTACAGCGCGACTTCAGCGCAGCTTGCAAACGACTTAGAAGTCAATGCAAACCACTCTGAAGTTGCTCCCAAGTCCTGCAGGAACTTTTTCTAAGTTGGAGAGACTTAAGTTGCTCCGATTATAACAATTCCATTGCACTGAATGGAGCGCGACTTGTCAGGTGACTAAGTCGCCTGACAAGTCGCTCCAGCGTGAACCAACATACAGTACTCTCAGGAGTATCAGATGCATGGTCAACAGCTGTATGCTGTGGTTCTACTTTCCAGCTACTACAGGATAAAAAAGTTCTAAATTAGAACTGATTGAGAAAAAAGTATTTGAAATTGGGAATACCTTTTAATGGAAGCAAGCTATCTAATTAATACTCAATTCTGCTATGAGACTGTGTAAAGTTAGTTGTACAAGCAAAAGACTGGGTCGCTCAGCCTGATAAGGATCAAACTTGGACGGGATGGCCTTAAACAGACTTCTTTATATGAATGGAAATCTGGAACGTTCTGGTTATTCAACACTTTTTGTATTGTGCAGACAACAATGAGAACAGTCAAAGTGAACATATCTATGAATAGCTGTGTCATCATTCGGCTAAATTTTTCTGTTTCAGTGGATACAGTAAAGGTTGGAGAGCGAAATTGTACTTTGGCAAGACGCAGTCAGACTGCCAATATCTGTTCTAAAACCACTTTTTCAGAGTAATAATTGGCTCAGGCACCCTGCAAGGGCAAAGCACAGGTTTGCTCAAAACTTAATGTTGAGATTTTTGCATATAGTCACTTTTTATGTGTTATTATCCATTATCAGCGCCTTGAGATGTGCCATTGTTTACCATCTAGTGTTAAACCTGTACAGTACTACTTCGAATATTCCATGCAGGTGGTTGAGCGTACAGTAGTTTAGTTAGAATATATATATTTCTATATATGTATATGTGTTTTCTTTTTTTTTTTTTTGTTGTTGTTTTTGTATTAGTGTAGTTCTTATGACCGAGCCTGGGTATGCCCAATAGGCTCTGTTTTGTTGTTATATTTACCTTGAAATTACAATAAAAATAACTTTAAAAAAAAAAAAAAAAACCCTGTACAGTACAGTACAAATTAAAAAAAAAACAAGTGGATTCACATGAGTGCAAATATCTGACTTACTTTATTTGTTTTTTTTTTTTTTGCAAAAAGGATTCCAGAGAGAAGATAGATGAATTTGGGAATATGGAAGCCTTTATTACATAGTGTTAAAAGACATCAAAATACTGTTATATTTTTTTTTCTTTGCATTGAAAGAAAACTCAGTGCTGTATGTTCGTAGCCATGACTTCATAATATATTTTTCTTTAAATTGTATTCTCTGACTTCTAATAAGGTTAAGGCATTTGGAAACTGGTTGCTATGGTAATATGAACACTTTGCATAAGGACCAGTGTACAAACAGAATTTCATTGATATATGTGCAAGGTAAGTTTTAAAAACATAGCAAAATATTTAATAAGAACTGGATTATATATTATGATCTTACAGTTACACACAGCAATACCAATCAAATGCAGTTGAAAATATAATTTAAAAATATGTGCATTGAGGTAATATTCATTTTAATAGACATAGCAAAACACACAGTATAATAGCACAGTGTCCTTTGTTGTCTCTGTAATAAAGTATGTTTTTTTATGTTGATTTGAGAGGGGCATACAATCTCGTGAGCATTAAGGAGGGCGATGAGTGGAAAACTGCGTTTAATACCAGAACAGGCCATGAGTATCTCATAATGCCTTTTGGCCTTTGTAACGCCCCGGCAGTTTTCCAGGAATTAATTAACGATGTCCTCCGAGATTTGTTGCAGTTATGTGTGGTGGTTTATCTCGATGATATCCTCATATTTTCCAAGTCCCTGGAGAGCCACCACACAGATGTCTGTCGTGTGCTTCAGAAACTAAGAGAGAAAAATCTCTATTGTAAATTGGAGAAGTGAAAATTCCATCGTGAACAGGTTAAATTCCTGGGTTATGTCATTTCCACTGCTGGTTTTCCATGGACCCAGAGAAATTTTCAGCAGTCCTACAGTGGCCCCGACCCATGGGTTTATGTCCTCTGCAGCGTTTTCTTGGCTTTGCCAACTATTATCGGAAGTTTATTCGTAACTTCTCCTCTCTGGTCAAGCCCCTGACTGATATGACCAGAAAGGACGGTAACCCACAGAGTTGGTCTTCAGAGTCCATTAAGGCCTTTGAGAGTCTCAAGGCTGTATAGGTTTCTGCTCCTGTGTTGGCACATCCTGATCCTACGTTACCTTTTATCCTTGAGGTCTATGCTTATGAGACTGGAGTTGGCGCCCTTCTGTCTCAACCTCCTACCTCTGAGAGCGCTATGCATCCTTGTGGCTACTTTTCTAAGAAATTGTCACCTGAGGAGTGCAATTACGAGATTGGGGACAGAGAGCTGTTAGCAATCATTTTAGCCCTGAAAGAAGAGACATCTCCTCGAAGGTACCACTGTGCCAGTTCTCATTCTTACTGACCATAAGAATCTCACATTTTGTCTGAGGCTAAACGCTTCTCTCCCAGAAAAGCGCAATGGGCTCTTTTCTTGTCAAGTTTCAATTACATTGTCTCATACTTACCCGGTACTAAGAATGTAAGGGCTTACGCTTTGAAGCGACAATTTTTCTCCACTTCCAAGATGGAGTCGGTTCCGGTTCCTGTGATTCCTCCTGATCGTATTCTGGCTATCGTTCACGCCAGTCTCACTTTTCCTTTGGGTGACAAAATTCTTGCCGCTCAGGTCCATGCTCCTCCTGAGAAACCTTGTGACCGCCGCTTTCTCCCAGAGAGTCTCCGTACTGCCGTGCTCCAGACTTACCATTCTCCCAAGGCTGCTGGCCACCCTAGGAAGAATTAACTCTTTTGGGCCATTTCCCAACAATTCTGGTGGCCTAGTCTACGTGCTGATGTAGACGCCTTCGTAGCTGCCTGTTCCATGTGTGCTCAGAGTAAGACTCCACGATACCTTCCAGTGGGCCTCCTACAACCCATACCCAATTAAGAGAGAGGCCCTGGACCCACCTGTCTATGGATTTCATTGTGGAGTTACCCAACTCCCAGGCAACACAGTTATCCTTATGGTGGTTGATCGATTCTCATAAATTTTATTCCACTTAAGAAGTTGCCCACTTCTAAGGAACTGCCTTCCATTTTTGCTCGAGAGATCTTTCGCTTACATGGGCTACCCAAGGTGATCCTCTCAGATAGGGGTAGTCAGTTTGTGTCCTGGTTCTGGCGATCCATTTGTTCATAGTTGGGAATTCAGCTTGCTTTCTCCTCTGTGTATCACCCGCAGTCTAATGGGGCCGCATGAACGAGCCAATCAGTCCTTGGAGCAGTTCCTACGTTGCTATATTTCTGACCACCATAACAACTGGTCAGACCTCTTACCATGGGCAGAGTTTGCTCACATTAGTGCCTTGAATTCTGCTTCCCGATTGTCCCCATTATTGCGAACTATGGTTTCCAACCTTCCATGTTGCCTGATTCATTTGTTCCGCAGAGTATTCCTGCATTAGAGGAGCATCTCTGTGGTCTTCGTTCCACTTGGGCACAAGTCCAGGAGGCTTTGTGACATGCTAATGATAGGTACAGACTCCATGCTGACCGCAGACACCTGCCTGTGCCTTCCTACCAGGTTAGGGACAGGGTCTGGCTGTCATCTCGCAACCTCAGACTTTGTATACCCTCTCTGAAGTTTGCACTATGGTTTATTGGGCCTTTCCATATTCTCCGCAGAATTAACCCAGTGGCTTACGCGTTAGACCTTCCTTCTAATATGCGTATCTCAAATGTATTTCATGTCTCCTTATTAAAACCTTTGGTCTGCAACCGCTTTACCATCTCGGTGCCATGTCCTCTCCCTGTACAGGTTGAGAACCATGAGGAGTATGAAGTACAGTCCATTGTTGACTCCCGTAGGTTCCGTGGGCGCATACAGTACCTGGTGCATTGGAAAGGGTACGGTCCGGAGGAGCGCTCTTGGGTCTCATCCTGTAACGTATATGCCCCTGTCCTCCTCTGTGATTTCTATAGACGTTTTCCCCTCAAGCCTGGTGGTCCTCCGAGGGGGAGGGGTCATTGAGGAGGGGGTACTGTTAGGGCTCGGCTCAGCCTTTCCTTCTTTGAGCTGGCCGCTCAGCTGTCGGCTAATTGCCAGCTCCTATCTCCCCACAGTGACTCACCTGTTGATTATATCCTGCTTGTCAGTCCTGCTTAGTCAAGCTGTCCAGCCCAGGTGATCTCTGCCTTCGCCTTGGTCAACAACACAGAGACTTTCTCCTGCGCTCCTTTTAAAGACTTGCTTGGCTGACATTTCATCTGGCTCCAGATCCTGCTTGCTGTTTCACTACGCTAATTCCTGGCTTCCTGACTTTCTGGCTTGTTTGACTATCAGATCCGGTTACCAAACTTTGGCTATGTTTTGACTACATTTGTTCTATTTACTTTTATTATTAACAAGTGTGATTTAACTGTATTTCTGTCTTGGTCTGATTCATGGTTTCTGACAAGTGTGTACAGTTTCTACTACACTTCTGGTGGTGTACACAGTACACAATACAGTGCAGCTGTAGTACAGGTTCTAATAAAGTGCAGGCGGTGTACACAGTATCTAATACATTGTGTACAGTTTCTACTACACTTCTGGTGGTGTACATAGATAGTACACAATACAGTGCAGCCGTAGTACAGTTTCTAATACAGTGCAGGCGGTGTACACAGTATCTAATACAGTGTGTACAGTTTCTACTAGACTTCTGGTGGTGTACACAGTATACAATACAGTGCAGTCGTAGTACAGTTTCTACTACTTTTCTGGTGGTGTACACAGTATCTAATACAGTGTGTACAGTTTCTACTACACTTCTGGTGGTGTACACAATACACAATACAGTGCAGCCGTAGTACAGTTTCTAATACAGTTCAGGCAGTGTACACAGTATCTAATACAGTGTGTACAGTTTCTACTACACTTCTGGTGGTGTACACAATACACAATACAGTGTCTACTACTTTTCTGGTGGTGTACACAGTATCTAATACAGTGTGTACAGTTTCTACTACACTTCTGGTGGTGTACACAGTACACAATACAGTGCAGTCGTAGTACAGTTTCTAATAAAGTGCAGGTGGTGTACACTGTATCTAATACAGTGTATACAGTTTCTGCTACACTTCTGGTGGTGTGCACAGTACACAATACAGTGCAGCTGTAGTACAGTTTCTAATACAGTGCAGGCGGTGTACACAGTATCTAATACAGTGTGTTCAGTTTCTACTACATTTCTGGTGGTGTACACAGTATACAATACAGTGCAGCTGTTGTACAGTTGCTAATACAGTGCAGCTGTAATACAGTTTTTAATACAGTGCAGGCGGTGTACACAGTATCTAATACAGTGTGTACAGTTTCTACTACACTTCTGGTGGTGTACACACTATACAATACAGTGCAGCCATTGTACAGTTGCTAATACAGTGCAGGCGGTGTACACAGTATCTAATCCAGTATGTACAGTTTCTAATACACTTCAGGAGGTGAACACAGTATCTAATACAGTGTAGTGTGATGTTGTAAAACAAAAATACATCATGTCCGGAAGGCCACCAAGGAGAGGTAGACTGTCAGGGATCTGTCAGCACCAGACCGGGACATTTGCATGCGCGCATGCGCCAGCGCGCCCCTGTCCAGACGATGCAGCGATCTCCAACTGTTGCTGTGCATCCGCGCGGCTCTCGGGCGCGCGCGGGTGCACGGCGCGCGCGTGTGTGCGCGCCACGGGCACGCGCGCGTACGCATTAGCGATGTTTGCCGCCAAGGAGCGCATAAGAGTCCTCCTGCTGCATGGGCGCGCTGCTGTTTCATCTTCAGCTCCTGGTAACCTGTTACCCTGCATCTGATTGATCTGTTACCATTTGACCCGGCTTGTCTGACTATCGTGCTCTCTCCAATCCAACCCGGCCTGCCTGACCCTGCTGTTGTCTCTGCCTATACCGTTGCCGACTCCTGCCTGCCTACCGACTCTGCTTTTGCCTGCCGTTGTTACCTGCCTTGTTTGCCTGCTGACCCGGACTGTCTGACCCTGCTTGTGCCTGCCGTTTGCTTCTGTGCTGTTGCACCTTCAGCTTCAGCTCCAGTGATCCCTGCATCTGCATCTCCAGTGCTGCAGCCTGCTGCTCCCTGCTGACCATCTCACCTGCAGTCCAGCCATCCCTGGAAGGATCTCTACTCTTCTCCAGCATCAGAGACTTCTACCACATCAGGCACTCCTACTCCACTGTGCTCACGAGACCACTGTCCCCACTCCAGTGGCTCCTGAACCAGCGTTGTATGAGAGGTCTTCTCCTACAAGTCAGGCTCTACTACCAGGTACCTAACACAGACGCTCACAGGCCACTAAAAGAGGGCAAGCAGCCTCTCAGCCTCTGTGTCTACAGTCAACGGTGGTGGTCGTGGACATGGTGCATCCTCTGCAGGTGGCCGTGGGGCACGCTTTCTTTTTTTTCTGCTGCTGGCTGTGTTATTGAGCCAGAACATGCAGAAGAGTTGGTGGAGTGGATAACAAAGCCGTCCTCGTCCTACTCATCCTCTGTCACCCAGGCTCAGAGTAGTTTGCCTTCCAATGCAGCTGCCAAAGTGGCCTATTCCACTGGCTCCTTGTCCACAGTCACTCCTTCCGTAGCCCCACCATCATGCACGGAGAAGTCCCCAGAATTATTCGACCACAGTGTCGGGTACATGCTGCTGGAAGATGCGCAGCGATTTGAAGGCTCCGATGTTGGTTCCCAGGTTGAGGAAGGGAGTAACGTGAGCTTAGAAAGAGGGGGTGCCCAAGAAGGACAAGAAACTGGCAGTCATGTTCCCCCAGCTGCAGTATACTGCCAAGTTTGCTCCAGTGACGAGGAGGGAGGGGATGATGAGGTCACTGACTGTACTTGGGTGTCTGAGAGAAGAGAGGAGGAGGAGGCACAACTCAAACGAGGCAAGATGTCCTCTAGGGGGCAGCTTAAGGGCAGCCACCCTATTGCATCACACCTCAGAGCTCCGCAGGTCCAGGGCGCTGCTGACTCCTCGCTGACTTTTAAAAGTTTCTTGGTGTGGGCCTTTTTCGACATGTGTGCAGCAGATCGTACTGTTGCTGTTTGCAACCTATGTCTGAAGCAGATCAAGCGTGGCCAGAAGCCTCTTGGGCACCACATGCTTGACCAGACATATGATGACCTGCCAGGCAGTCAGTTGGCAACAGCACTTGAAAGACCCACATCAAAGAAAAAGGTGGACTTCTCCTTGCTCCTCATATGGGATCTCCAACCCTACTATACTTCCAGCCCTCTCAAAAACCTGCACGGAGAGGAATGAAGGTATAGCAATAGGTGTCCCAAGTACTTGCAGCCAATCTGCTAGCAGTACACCACCATCTGATTTTAGCAGGCAAATTTCCAGTCCAGAGGAGCTCTGCCTTCACCTTAGTCAACATCACAGAGACGCTTTCCTACATTCCTGATAAAAGACTTGTTTGGCTGACATCCCTTCTGGCTCCAGATCCTGCTTGCTGTTTTACTATGCTCATCTCCGGCTCCCTGACGTTTGGCTTTTCTGACTATCCGTTCCGGTTCCTGAACTCTGGCTATGTTTTGACTATGTTTGTTCTATTTACTTTAATTTTTAAACAAGTGTGATTTAACTGTACTTCTGTCTCGGTCTGATTTCATGGTTTCTGTCAGGTACAGGTTTTGCTCAAGAATATCCCTGTATTTAGCACCATCCATCGTTCCCTCAACTCTGACCAGTTTCCCAGTCCCGACTGCTGAAAAACATCCCCACAGCATGATGCTGCCACCACCATGTTTCACTGTGGGGATGGTGTTCTTTGGCTGATGTGATGTGTTGGGTTTGCGCCAGACATAGCGTTTTTTTTTGATGGCCAAAAAGTTCAATTTTAGTCTCATCAGACCAGAGCATACATTTTGGGAGTCTCCCACATGGCTTTTTGCAAACTCAAAACGTGCCATTTTGTTTTTTGCTGAAAGTAATTCTTCTGGCCACTCTGTCATAAAGCCCAACTCTATGGAGCGTACAGCTTATTGTCGTCCTATGTACGGATACTCTAGTCTCTGCTGTGGAACTCTGCAGCTCCTCCAGGGTTACCAGGGTTACCTTAGGTCTCTGTGCTGCCTCTCTGAATAATGCCTCTCTGAATAATGCCCTCCTTGCCCGGTCCGTGAGTTTTGGTGTGTGGCCATCTCATGGCAGGTTGTGCCATGTTCTTTCCATTTGGTTATGATAGATTTGATGGTGCTCCTAGATCATCAAAGATATGGATATTTTTTTATAACCTAAACCTGACTTGTACTTCTCAACAACATTGTCCCTTACTTGTTTGGAGAGTTCCTTGGTCTTCATGGCAGTGTTTGGTTAGTGGTGCCTCTTGCTTAAGTGTTGCAGCCTCTGGGGCCTTTCATCATTTCACTAGTTATGTGACTTCTGAAGGTAATTGGTTGCACCAAAGCTTTTTATGGGCTTTTTAAGGGGGTAAATACATATGCACATGCCAATTATCATTTTTTATTTCTGAAAAATAGTTCTATGTATATATTTTTCTAATTTTACTTAACCAACTTTGGCTATTGTGTTCTGATCCATCACACATAATTCAGATTAAAAAAACATTGAACTACAGGCTGTAATGTAACAAAATAGGTAAAAAGCCAAGGGGGGTGAATACATTTGCAAGGCACTGTAATATTGGCGTGGCTGGGGGGGGCGGAGACAGATAGAGAGGGCGCTGACAGGGAGGAAGGAGGGAGGTGAGCTGCAAGAGAGGAGAGCAGAGAGCAGGCAGTCTATCACAGAGGGAGGCTGATCAGGGCGGAGAAGGGCATACAGGAAGTGCTAGGTTTAGTTTTTTTTTTTTACAGTTTAGAGGGGGGCAGATTACATAGCACAAGCGCTGTGCTGTGTAATCTGCTTTAAGGGACCAGAATCTACTTTTTTTTGGGTTAACAAACGCTTTAAGCTATGTTACAGGGGGTACTCAGATAAAACAAAACATCAACTTCTGTGTTAGTAATATTGACAGGGGTTTATATTTTAAAGGCAAATAGGCTGTTCACTTTGCAAGGGAATTTTCCCCAGAGCCTAGTGAATGTGTGAAAATTTTGCTCGCAAAGAGTACCCAGTCATGTCCAAGGAAAATATAAAACAGCATTTTTGCTTGCACATGATTGGATGATGGAAGTCAGCAGAGCTTCACTTCATTCACTAAGCTCTAGAAAAAATTCCCTTGCAAAGTACAACTTTCCTTGCAAAGTGAACAGTTTGTTTGCCTTGTTTGGCTGTGCTTCTCTGTGCTTCTTCAGGAGATGACCAGAGACTGCAAATCTAATACAGGAGATGACCAGAGACTGCAAATCTAATACAGGAGATGACCAGAGACTGCAAATCTAATACAGGAGATGACCAGAGACTGCAGATCTAGTACAGGAGATGACCAGAGACTGCAAATTTAATACAGGAGATGACCAAAGGCTGCGGATCTAATACATGAGATGACCAGAGACTGCGGATCTAGTGCAGGAGATGACCAGAGACTGCGAATCTAATACAGGAGATGACCAGAGACTGCAAATCTAATACAGGAGATGACCAGAGACTGCAAATCTAATGCAGGAGATGACCAGAGACTGCAGATCTAGTACAGGAGATGACCAGAGACTGCAGATCTAGTACAGGAGATGACCAGAGACTGCAAATCTAATACAGGAGATGACCAGAGACTGCGGATCTAATACATGAGATGACCAGAGACTGCGGATTTAGTGCAGGAGATGACCAGAGACTGCAAATCTAATACAGGAGATGACCAGAGACTGCAAATCTAATACAGGAGATGTCCAGAGACTGCAGATCTAATACATGAGATGACCAGAGACTGGGGATCTAGTGCAGGAGATGACCAGAGACTGCGGATCTAGTGCAGGGGATGACCAGAGACTGCAAATCTAATACAGGAGACGACCAAAGACTGCAGATCTAATACAGGAGATGACCAGAGACTGCAGATCTAGTGCAGGAGATGACCAGAGACTGCAAATCTAATACAGGAGATGACCAGAGACTGCAAATCTAATACAGGAGATGACCAGAGACTGCGGATCTAATACATGAGATGACCAGAGACTGCGGATCTAGTGCAGGGGATGACCAGAGACTGCAAATCTAATACAGGAGATGACCAGAGACTGCGGATCTAATACAGAAGATGACCAGAGACTGCAGATCTAGTGCAGGAGATGACCAGAGACTGCGGATCTAGTGCAGGGGATGACCAGAGACTGCAAATCTAATACAGGAGATGACCAAAGACTGCGGATCTAATACAGGAGATGAACAGAGACTGCAGATCTAGTGCAGGAGATGACCAGAGACTGCAAATCTAATACAGGAGATGACCAGAGACTGCAAATCTAATACAGGAGATGACCAGAGACTGCGGATCTAATACATGAGATGACCAGAGACTGCGGATCTAGTGCAGGGGATGACCAGAGACTGCGGATCTAGTGCAGGGGATGACCAGAGACTGCAAATCTAATACAGGAGATGACCAGAGACTGCAGATCTAGTGCAGGAGATGACCAGAGACTGCGGATCTAATACATGAGATGACCAGAGACTGTGGATCTAGTGCAGGGGATGACCAGAGACTGCAAATCTAATACAGGAGATGACCAGAGACTGCGGATCTAATACAGGAGATGACCAGAGACTGCAGATTTAGTGCAGGAGATGACCAGATACTGCAAATCTAATACAGGAGATGACCAAAGACTGCGGATCTAATACATGAGATGACCAGAGACTGCAGATCTAGTGCAGGAGATGACCAGAGACTACAAATCTAATACAGGAGATGACCAGAGACTGCAAATCTAATACAGGAGATGACCAGAGACTGCGGATTTAATACAGGAGATGACCAGAGACTGCAGATCTAGTACAGGAGATGACCAGAGACTGCAAATCTAATACAGGAGATGACCAAAGGCTGCGGATCTAATACATGAGATGACCAGAGACTGCGGATCTAGTGCAGGAGATGACCAGAGACTGCAAATCTAATACAGGAGATGACCAGAGACTGCAAATCTTAAACAGGAGATGACCAGAGACTGCGGATCTAATACATGAGATGACCAGAGACTGCGGATCTAGTGCAGGAGATGACCAGAGACTGCAAATCTAATACAGGAGATGACCAGAGACTGCAAATCTAATACAGGAGATGACCAGAGACTGCAAATATAATACAGGAGATGACCAGAGACTGTGGATTTAATACAGGAGATGACCAGAGACTGCAGATCTAGTAAAGGAGATGACCAGAGACTGCAAATCTAATACAGGAGATGACCAAAGGCTGCGGATCTAATACATGAGATGACCAGAGACTGCGGATCTAGTGAAGGAGATGACCAGAGACTGCAAATCTAATACAGGAGATGACCAGAGACTGCAAATCTAATACAGGAGATGACCAGAGACTGCAAATCTAATACAGGAGATGACCAGAGACTGCAAATCTAATACAGGAGATGACCAGAGACTGCAAATCTAATACAGGAGATGACCAGAGACTGCAGATCTAGTACAGGAGATGACCAGAGACTGCAAATCTAATACAGGAGATGACCAGAGACTGCGGATCTAATACATGAGATGAGCAGAGACTGCGGATCTAGTGCAGGAGATGACCGGAGACTGCAAATCTAATACAGGAGATGACCAGAGACTGCGGATCTAATACAGGAGATGACCAGAGACTGCAGATCTTGTGCAGGAGATGACCAGAGACTGCGGTTCTAATACAGGAGATGACCAGAGACCGCAGATCTAATGCAGGAGATGACCAGAGACTGCAGATCTAGTGCAGGAGATGACCAGAGACTGCAAATCTAATACAGGAGATGACCAGAGACTGCAAATCTAATACAGGAGATGACCAGAGACCGCAAATCTAATACAGGAGATGACCAGAGACTGCAGATCTAGTGCAGGAGATGATCAGAGACTGCAAATCTAATACAGGAGATGACAAGAGACTGCAAATCTAATACAGGAGATGACCAGGGACTGCAAATCTAATACAGGAGATGACCAGAGACTGCGGATCTAATACATGAGATGACCAGAGACTGCGAATCTAGTGCAGGGGATGACCAGAGACTGCAAATCTAATACAGGAGATGACCAAAGACTGCGGATCTAATACAGGAGATGACCAGAGACTGCAGATCTAGTGCAGGAGATGACCAGAGACTGCAAATCTAATACAGGAGATGACCAGAGACTGCAAATCTAATACAGGAGATGACCAGAGACTGCAGATCTAATACATGAGATGACCAGAGACTGCAGATCTAGTACAGGAGATGACCAGAGACTGCGGATCTAATACATGAGATGACCAGAGACTGCGGATCTAGTACAGGAGATGACCAGAGACTGTGGATCTAGTACAGGACATGACCAGAGACTGCGGATCTAATACAGGAGAAGACCAGAGACTGTGGATCTAGTGCAGGAGATGACCAGAGACTGCAGATCTAGTGCAGGAGATGACCAGAGACTGCAGATCTAGTACAGGAGATGACCAGAGACTGCGGATCTAGTACAGGAGATGACCAGAGACTGTGGATCTAGTACAGGACATGACCAGAGACTGCGGATCTAATACAGGAGAAGACCAGAGACTGCGGATCTAGTGCAGGAGATGACCAGAGACCAGAGTACAGGAGGTTATAGTAACCATTTAATTTTTTTTTTGTATATATACCCAAAAGGCGTCAAGAAGTTGGACTGCATTGCCGGTTTAAAATCGTGCAAGTTCAGATGAACTCGCACGATTTTAAACCGGCAATGCAGTCCGACTTTGGGGGGTGATTTGACAGACAGCTATGCGGGTTCATGCACAGATATCTATTCAAATTGCCCCCGAAGTCTGCAAAAGTAGTACAGGAACTACTTTTGGGGATCAATGCGGCGTCGCACTGATTCGGACTGTACTATTGCCGGAAATACCCGCCGATTTGGCATGAGATTTGACATGTCAAATTGCATGCCATATCGGCCCAATGTGAACGTGGGCTCAATGCAGGAGACCTTTTGGGCACAAGAACTGTTCCTCTCTCATACAATGTTTGACTAATGCCAGGCCATCACTTTGACCCCTTTCACACTGAGGCGTTTTAGCACTAAAAATAGTGCCTGAAAAGTGCCTCTCAAGCCTCCCCAGTGTGAAAGCCCGAGGGCTTTCACACTGGGGGCGGTGCGCTTGCAGGATGCTACCGCCCGCAAAGTGGCGCTGCAGCACCAGTAAAGTGCCGCTAAAACGAGTGGTGCTTTAACACTACCACGGGGCGGTCTAGGTGTGAAAGGGGTCCTTTAACCTTTGTTTAGCATCATTCACATTGTGTAAGACCCCTTTCATACTGAGGTGCTTTACAGGTGTTTTTGCGCTACAAAAAGCTCTTGTAAACTGCCTCTTCTGTGCTTTCATGCTGGAGCGGTGCGCTTGCAGGACAGGAAAAAAAGTCCTGCAAGCAGCATCTTTGGGGTGGTGCGGGAGTAGTGTATACATCGCTCCTCCACCGCCCCTGCCCATTAAAATGAATGGGTACTGCTTTCAAAGCAACTTAAAAGCGCTTTGAAAGCAACGCTAAGCGGGCACTTTTAACCCCTCCTGGGTATAACAGCAGTAAGCGCCCGCACCGCCCCAGTGTGAAAGGGGTCTCTAAGAGAGACTGACCACTTTTATTTTTTATTAAGATCAGTTTAAAACATTGGCAGTGGCAGGCATGAGAAAAAAAAGAAACATTATCAGCTAAGATACAAAAAAAAAAAACACTGGCAGGCATGATAAAAAAAGACACTGGCAGGCATGATAAAAAAACACATTATCGGCCAAGATACAAAAAAAAAAAAATATTGGCAGGCTGGCATAGTGTCACTTACCTTTCTAGCAGTCTCAGGTCCTTTTACGACACCAGGCAGAGGAGGTCTCATCCAGCTCCTCCCCCTTCACGATCACATGACCTGTCCTACCTCTTCATTTCCTCCCAAGCTCAATAGAAGGCTGGCCAGATGGCCCCAGGGTGGCCGTGGAGCCGGCCGTGGTGAGCGGCGCTGGCACAAGGAGCAGCCCGGCCCGCTGCCTTGATAGTGGGGACACGGCCGGGACTCTCCCAGAAAGAAATGCGGCTGTCTCCGCGGAGTCAGCCGCGGATTCGGACATGGAGCTTGTCGCAGAGAGGAAAGAGCAGGGTCGGCCAAGCAGCTGGAGAGTGGGGAGATGTGACATGTGGCCCAATGGCCCCCAGCCCACTGGGCATATGCCCGGTATGCCCTATGGTCTGTCCGGGCCTGACCATCGCCAATACACTATACAAGAGATAGAAATTAAACCAATATAATTTAGTTTTAGCAGGGAAACAGGAACATTTTAAATAAATTCAGAAATTCAGTGGGAGCATTTTTCCCACTGCTAGTGCAATGACTATTGCACAACCGAAATTCCTCACATTTTCAAACAAAGCTATGCAGATACTCACTCCTTAGCACAGGAAGAATTGGCTAGTTTTTCATATCTTCATCAGACATAGAAATTGTTGACATTTGAGGTTAGGAATAAACATTTATACATAAAGCTGTATTAAACACAAAACCAAAAATGTAACATATTGTAGCTTTTCTAATTCTTAGTTGTGGCGACTGCATTCGTTTTCTTTTTTTTTAGTTTTTTTCCCCCTTTTTTTGACCTGCTGATCTGGCAAGTAGGTCTGTTATTTTTCAATTTCCTTTGACAGACCAAGCTGTCCAGTAACAGTGGTAATGGGACAACCATTTAACACTGACAAAGGTGCTTGCATTGCACCAAACCAAAAGGAAAAACTGGGCTGAGGTATCCCTTCCTGTCATCACGCCCAGAAAGCTCACGGACGTTTCTGTGCTCATACATACACACTGTTTTTTGTCTGCTAGCATGTAAGTGCATTTCTTTTAATAAAAAGTTATTGAGATTTTACACTATTGTGGCTTTTTATCTCTTGCTGGGATATGCTATTTGGTGCGTCCACTTGGAGCAGGAGGACCTGTTATTCTCTCCTTGGCTGCCTGGAATGATCTTCCCCGTCTTCCGTATGTTGACCTACCAATAGCGATGGAGCATTTGAGATACTAAGCCTTCTTTGACCCCCCCCCCCCCCCCCGTAATAGGTGGTCAATGCTCTCTGGTAAGAGCATATCCTTAATTGGTGGTGGTTTACCACATGGTGGAAGATTTCAGTTGGTGTATCAACTATCAAAACACTCATTTACATATGTGTCACCTGTGTGGCTCATAGGGGGTTATTTACAAAAGG
This sequence comes from Aquarana catesbeiana, assembly GCF_042186555.1. Classification (NCBI taxonomy): domain Eukaryota; kingdom Metazoa; phylum Chordata; class Amphibia; order Anura; family Ranidae; genus Aquarana; species Aquarana catesbeiana. The sequence continues at coordinate 371,790,752 of NC_133327.1, forward strand.
CAAATCCACTTTGCACTACAAGTGCAAACTACAAGTGCAAAGTGCACTTGAAATTGCACTGAAAGTGCACTTGGAAGTGCAGTCGCTGTAAATCTGACGGGTAGATCTGAAATGAGGGGAAGCTCTGCTGATTTTATCATCCAATCATGTTCAAGCTAAAATGCTGTTTTTTATTTTCCTTGCATGTCCCCCTCAGATCTACAGATCTACACTTCCAAGTACACTTTCAGTGCAATTTCAAGTGCACACTGGCTGGTTCGCCAGGTAAAAAAAAAGGAGAAAAATCCTTAAAAAAATGCCACAACATTTAAATATTGGAAAGTTCCAATATAGTATATTACATTTTTGGTTTTGAGTTTATATTTTAATCTGTTAATAAGATTTTTTTGTAAAGAGTCTCCAATGTTATACTCCTTAGGCTCTCTGATTTCACCTGTATTGAATTGTATTGTTACTGTACTATCTGCCCCATGTTGTAAAGTGCTGCGCAAACTGTTGACGCTATATAAATCCTGTATAAAAATAATTATAATACATGTAGATATGGATAAAATAAACATTGTTTCGACAATAACAACAAAAACATAATTATAGATTGTTATCTGATAATAGTTGTTATTACTGTACAATATCATAAACAATTGTAAAGTGAAAGTATAGCAGAAGACTGCAAATTTGCAAAGGGTAAGACTCATTTGTAGAGAAAGAAAGAAGAAAAAGAAGAGAAAGAGGGAGTGAAACAGGGGATTAGAAGTAAAGAAAAGGGTTGGTTCCTCCAGGGTCTCAAAAGTCTAGCAACAAGTATTGTATCCAGGCATCCTATGTCTTTTCAAATTAGGTTTGTGTGTTATTTAGCGTACATGCGAGTTTGATGTTAATCATGATCCAATTCAGTTTACATTTGATGTATTCAATGGACAAAGTTGACTGTTTCCAGCTCCTTGCTAATGTAATTCCAGCAGCTAGGATTATATATAAGGGGAAGGAAAGAGAGGTGCCAAGCAGGCTTTCATGTAGCACAATTTAATGTAAAAAAGTAAAATGAAAAACAAAAATGCACCCACAAGATTCTAAGGGCGACAGGTGAAAGACAATGGAGGATGATAAGTCTGGAATGGTCCAGGGGGAGCAGCTGTCAAAACGCCAAGGGGACCGGCAGTTCGGGGAGAGCCGACAGTCTGAGGAACCAGCAAGAACAAGCCAAGGCCTGAGAAGCTGGGGACCAATGGGTCAATGGTGCAGTGGACGCCTGGAGAGATCTTAAAGCCTGTTTGAACGACCTGTCAGCCTATGGATCGGTAGTCAATAGGAACGGGTTTTGGTGGCAAGCCACGCCTCATTCATCAGCCTATCATATCGGGTAACCTCCGGGAATTTAAATAGGCAGTTGTTAAAAAATATATTTTTCTTATTCTTTTTTAATACAAATGTTGGGAACATATCCCGTTTAACACCTAGTGTACTGGTATATGATACTATTCTCCTTGGATGTTTAGGTATATCATTGTCTAATTTTGGAGCAAAGAAGATTCTGGTCATCTAGGAAAATTTAACAGAGTAAATTAGCTAAAAATGGAATTTCAGGCTATTGCTAACAATGCCTAAACTTGCTGCCACCCCCTTCTAAATCCTATCCTAATTACCCTGTGGAAGGAAGGAAGGAAAATGCTTATACTTACCTATTCTGAGGGCGCTCCAGTCTGGTCACATGATCTTCCCAGCAGCTGGCTTCAGGGGAGAGGAGACATCCCCAACAATGGCTGAAATGCCTGGGCAACGACATCACCCTTAGGCTTCCAATGGGGCATCTGTTATCGGCTGTCCCTCCTCTCCACAGAAGCCTCTGCTGGGAACTGATCACATGACCGGGTCGGAGTGTCCTCAGAATAGGTAAGTATATAGTGATCGGCAGTGGCGACACTCGGACACCCAGCTGTGAAGCCAAGGAGCAGTCAGCTGTTTACGCCAGGCTTTGGTAGTTGCTTGGCAACGAGCCACGTTCTTGCGGGAGTTGCGAGCTTCACGGCAGCTTTGCAGGACCTACAGAGAGGCGAGGTAAGCGGCGTGTAGCTCTTCCTGCCTGGAAACCTGAAGGAAAGAAGGATTGAAGTCCTGGATGACAGGGGGCTCTGCAGGACTGGTCTGATCGTGCTGAGTGCTGGCTCCGTTCCTGAAAGGCTTCTAGGTAACAACTTTTGAACTATTCTCTTCTTCATAATAACAGTGCACTAGGCTGGGGAACTGCTGACATATACCAGAGAGCTTATGATTGAATGCTATTGTTAGTTCTAGCATTATTTCGGAGTCTTTGAATAGCATTTCAGCCTACCAAGAAATAGAGGAACAGGGGAACTCTTATTGGGCACCTTTTTTTATAGTCTCCTAGGACAACTGGCATAGATCCTGATATAGGTAAAATGACCAAGAAAAAGGGAGAGGACCACCCCCAGCATCCCCAGGAGGGCTCCCTTGCACAGGCTACCCGGGCATCTAAGGAGAAGGGGAACCTGGCAGCATCTGCGTCAGCAGTGGCGGCGAAGTTGGAGAAATATGCCCATACTCCCTCGCACTCCCCAGTCAAGGGAAATCAGCAACCCCAAGAGAAGACTTTGACGGGAGGTACAGCGGACAGAAAAAGCTTAAGCAAAGCCGCATCAGCATCGTCAGCAACTACGAAAACTGCAAATAAAAAAAGTCCTGAGAGGGACCCCCTAGAAAAAATGGCTGAAGTCAAATCTAATACTGAGGCACTTAGGGAACCTGAGCCTACATTGAAAGAGGTATTGAGTGCTGTTAACGCCTGCAGGGGATCACTGAGTGATTTATGTGACCAGTTAAGAGGCCTTAAAGAAGAGTTGTGCTCTATGAGTCAAGAATTACAGAAGGTGGTGGAGAGGACTTCCAATTTGGAGGAAAGGCTAAGCCAAGTAGAGGATATTTTACATCCTATGAGGCAAGAGTTTAAACTAATGCAGACTCAGATGGACACTTATAAATACAAAATGGATGAAATGGAAAACCGCCTCCGCAGACAAAATGTGAGGGTTCTAGGCCTCCCAGAGGGAAGTGAGGGGTCCTGTCCAGAAGTATTTTTGGAAAGGTGGCTCAGGGAGATTTTTGGGGCAGAGACATTCTCACATTTTTTTGCCATTGAGAGGGCACATAGAGTGCCCACCAGGCTAATCTCTCCAGGTTCCCGCCCTAGACCATTAATCATGAAGCTGTTTAGTTATAAAGACAAGACAGTACTAATGCAAAAAGCCAGGGAAAAGGGGGATATCTTCTATAAAGACACTAGAATTTCAATCTACCCAGATTATTCCCCGGATCTGCAAAAGAAAAGGGCAGGATTTGCTGAAATTAAGCGCAGCCTAAGGAGTATAAAAATATCATATGCACTGCTCTACCTGGCGCGCCTACGTATCGATGCTCCAGGAGGGACACAATTTTTTGATTCAGTCGATAGGGCCACAAAATGGCTGGAAGAAAACAAAAAGAACTTTTAGAGCTGGAGTATTATTATTAGTTGAATTTTTTTTTTTTTTTTTTTCATTCTTTTTTTTTTTTTTTTTTTGCAGCAGGGATTGGAGGGGGAGAGGGGGCGATTGACGTATTGGAGAAAACTCCATATGAGTATTTACAAATGGTGGAGGATGATTGTTTTGTGGTTAATAGCACAACAGGTGACAGAGGTTGTAAGGGGGGAGGGTAGTGCGGGAGAGTTGGGAAAACCAAGCAGGGGAAAGTTTTCTTTCTTTATCCCTGCCTGGGTGAGGAAGGGGGGGAATGAGTTGGTTGGTAGGGTTAGATGGGTCACAAGGAATGCTCCCAGGGTAGGCCAAGAAAGGCAGGGGGGGAGGGGGAAGGGCGGGCACAAGGGTAAAGATGTATGTAAAATTCAAATAATATCAAAGGGGTGCAGTACACTATTACAAAAGCCGCAAAGGGTAAAGATTAAATTATCACATAGGTTTTCGAGACACTTATTCACAATTAATATTTGTAAGAGTAAATTTAGTAGGCTCAAAGGGTCGGGTAATTATGTAGTTGAATTTATATTTTATTATAATGGTGTGGATTAGAGCACTGGAGGTTAAGCAAATAAATATTTTATTGGTGGGTTTAATTAAGGGAGCTTTAGTGTTTACTGCCACAAGAGGTAGATCTCTATTTCCCTGCTTTTTGCTCTTCTTTTTTTTTTTTTTTTTTTTGCAGAGATGCATACTTGTATTTTTGTTTATAACTTAAGGGCGAGCTAGAATGGTGGGAATAATATCATGGAACATCCGGGGTATGGGGGATCCCATTAAAAAAGCCACCGTACTCTCAGAGTTGGAATCCCAGGGCGCGGATCTGGTGTGCCTACAGGAGACACACCTGACCAATGAGTCCAAATTATTAATCTGGTGTAAGAAATTTCAGGCTCAATTTCACTCAGTACACACTTCCTATTCGAGAGGAGTGTGCATATTGGTCAAAAAGGGACTGGTGTTCTCCTGTAGGGACGTCAAGATCGATACACTGGGTTGCTATGTTTTCTTATTTTGTACAATAGAGGGTAAATCTTTTGTCATAGCCAATGTGTATATTCCCCCTCCCTTTAAGATGGAGATCCTGTACTGCCTTTTAGAATATGTTGAGGATAAAAGGGATGCCCCGCTTATAGTGATGGGGGATTTCAATATGGTTCTTAATGGCAAAATTGACAGGTATCCCCAAAGGGATAGGGAGGATAGGGCAGCAGAGGGACGGCTCACTCAGCTGCTCGAAGAGATCGGGTGGTGCGACCTCTGGAGAATCCGCAACCCAGAGGAGCGGCAGTACTCTTGTTTCTCGGGGTCGCACTGCACTCTCTCTCGCATAGACATGGCTATGGGAGATAGGGGGGTGTTATCCCTACTAGGAAAAATAGAGTATAGGCCGAGAGGGATATCGGACCATTCGCCATTGACGCTGACGATAAATACCCGCGCTAGATGCACTGAGAGACTATGGGCACTAAATCCAACATGGTTGGAGATCATAGGAAAAAAAGGAAGATATAATAGAAAAAATAAAAGCATTTGTTGTAATTAATTCAGGGTCTGCGCCGCAGGGGGTGGTCTGGGATTCCCTGAAAGCATTTTTGAGGGGTATTCTTCTACGGAGAATAACATGGACTAAGAGACAATCAAGAGAAAAGGGGGAACGGATTAGGAAAGAGGTGTTGGAGTTAGAAAAACAATACGTGGCGGACCCAAGTCCAGGGAAACAGGAGCTCTGGGTAAAAAAGCAACAGGAGTATAAAATGGACACTCTCAAAAATGCTGAAAACAAAAGATTATTCCAGAGGCAGAGATACTTTGGAGAAGGGGAAAGAGTGGGCCGTACATTGGCATTGCTAGCTGATACTAACTCATCCTCCTCAATGATAGCTGCGATCCGGACCTCCAGTGGGGAAATCTCGTCGGACCCCTCGACGGTCAACAAAGTGTTCTTTGAATATTATAGTAACTTATATAAATCACAACAACAATTAGAAGTGACAGAGATAGAAAACCTCTTAGAGGGTGTCAGCCTGCCATATCTTTCTGAAAATGAAACAACGGGTTTGGACTCCCCCATAACCCTTGAAGAAGTACAGCAAGCAGTAGCAGATATGCCTAACCGGAAGGCCCCAGGCCCTGATGGCCTACCTGTGGAAATTTATAAATATTATGGAGAGGCGTTACTCCCAGAACTTTTGAAGATATTGAACTGGGCGATTACTGACGGCAGTTTGCCCTCTTCAATGACAGAGACCAATATAGTCCTGATTAAGAAGGAGGGGAAAGATCACCTTGAAGCAGCCTCATACAGGCCAATTTCGTTACTATGCTCGGACATAAAAATCTTGGCAAAAGTAATAGCTACTAGGTTAAACAAATGTATATCAGAGTTAGTGCACCCGGACCAGTCAGGGTTTATCCCAAACAGATCTACCAGTGTTAATGTTAGAAGGGCATACCTGAACCTCCAGTCCCCGGCAGGGAGCAGGAGCTCCAGGGCGGTCCTCGCTTTGGATATCGCCAAGGCCCCCCAGAGTGGGGGTATCTCTGGTGGGTGTTGGAGAGGTTTGGGTTTAGCCCAAAATTTATTAAATGGGTGAAAACCCTATACTCCTATCCAAGAGCTAGGTTAAAGATCAATAGCAAATATACGGAGTGGTTATCCCTTGAGAGGGGGACGAGGCAGGGATGTCCCCTCTCGTCCCTGTTATTCGCTCTAGCAATGGAGCCACTAGCAGAGGTAATAAGACACTCGCCTGGAATACAGGGATTTGGAGGGAGGAATAGGCTGGAAAAAGTCGCACTTTATGCTGATGATGTGCTGCTTTTTCTTGGGGATATGGGGCCATCCCTTGAAAGAGCAATACAGTTAGTGGAAAGATTTGGGAGCTCATCGGGCCTGGTAGTTAATTGGGAAAAATCAACATGCAATAGTTGCAGGGGGGATATACTGAGATTGAGGGTAGTGGAGAAGATGCGCTATTTGGGTATAGTTATCTCAAAGGACCCTGCACAATATATCGGGGATAATTTAGTACCTCTACTGGAAAAATTTAGAAGGAAAAGTGCTATCTGGTGCCAACTCCCGTTATCCCTGGCAGGTAGAACTAATTTGATTAAGATGGTATGGATGCCACAACTATTGTATGTACTCCACAACTCCCCAGTCTGGATCGGGAAGAGGTGGTTTCTAAAAATAAATTCCTTATTTAGAGAACTGATATGGAAGAAAGGGCAGGCAAGGATTAGATTACAAACGCTACAGCGCCCGGTCGAGGAAGGGGGGTTGGCAGTACCTCTCCCTTATAGTTACTTCTTGGCAGCTCAACTGCAACATCTAGGAGGCTGCGAATCTCAAGGCATGTTGAATACTAACGGGAAACTTATGACGCATGATACCCCACACGAATCTTTGGCTGAGGCGTTAGAGGCTGGGACATTCCGGGTAGGATCACCAACATATAAATTAGTCATTAAAGTCTGGCAGGCTACTAAGAGGATTATGGGTTATGGAGGACCCACTGAATTCTGACCCATATGGAATAATAAGGGCTTGAAGGAGCTGTTAACACTGGAAAAAAACTGGATATGAGTCCGTCACGGATTATGCAGGCTGGCGCAGCTCTATGAGGGTAGCAATCTGAAATCCTTCACTGAGCTGAAGCGAGAATATGGTATTCCAAACAATACATTTTACACTTACTTGCAGATCAGACATGCACTTGACAGTCAATTTAGTAACTGCCCATTAGAGTGGTGTAATGCACCACTCCTCAATAAAATTATTAGAGCAAATACCACCAAGGGTTTGATAGCAATAATAAGTGGACAAATTTCTGAAAGGCTGCTTGCTCTACAAATGACTCTGGGGGTCAGGGAGAGGTGGGCGGTGGATGTGGGGGAGATTACGGACAGTCAGTGGAAAGGAATTTTGAAGACTAGTCCATTGGTGTCGGTTTCCCCATCGCAGCAGGCGTCGCACCTTTTCTTGATACATAGGGCTTACTACACCCCTAAGAGATTATTCAGGTTCGGACGCAGACTGGATGATAAGTGCCCTAGATGTCTGGATACAGGTGACCTAATACACATGGTGTGGAGATGTCCAAAACTGGCGAGATACTGGTCAGGAATAACTAGGACTATAGAAATTAGGTTTAAAGTTAAGCTGAAGCAGGAGGCCAGGGTATGCATTCTTGGCCTGATGGGGGAAAATATGGGGTGTAACAATAAGAAAATTGCTATAGCGAGGTGCCTTTATCAAGCCAGGAAACTAATAGCGCAGTCTTGGCTGTCTACCACTCCTCCAATTATTGAGGACTGGCTTAGGACAGTGGACAAGCTAGTGTGGACAGAAAAAACAGTCTATACCAGGAGGGGTAGTTATGATAAATTCACAAAGATCTGGAGTCCCTGGCTACACTGGTCGGATACAACCCCCTGACCTAGATTTAACCTGAGAAGGGCCTAAGATACTGGGTTACCCACCTGTACAATGTGAAGGCATAGGAGAACTAGTGAAAAGTGATTTAACAACGGATGCGGTACTAGCATAATATCCCGATTACGCACCCTTTTAATAGACAAAAAATAGGGGAGGTTGGGAGGGGGTGGTCTGGGGGGGGGGAGGGGGGAAGGGAAGGGGATTGGGAGTTTCAGATAGGATTCAGGTCCCAACGTTTCATTTTATGATGAGAGCAAAGTACTTTTGTATAATTGGACCTGTTGACTTCTGTTACTTGATATGTAATTTACATGCTTTTGGTCTTATTTTTTTGTAATAAGAAAAAATTAATAAAGAGCATAAGAAATTAAAAAAAAAAAGAATAGGTAAGTATATGCATATTCCTTCTATAGCGGGGGTGTTCAAACTTTTTTCAAAGAGGGCCAGATTTGATGACGTGAACATGCGTGAGGGCTGACCATTTTGCCTGACATTCTTTAACCGGCAACATGGCTCAGCTGCACAAATCGCCGTCATGTTACGTCGTCACCTGCTCACCCACAGAGACCATGTGAGTGCCTGGTGGTTTTGATCACCGCTGGGCTCCTGCGATCGCTCGGGGCACACCAAGAACTGGGATCTGTGTGTGAAAAAACACGTTTCTGGTTCTCTGAGGGGAGAACATACAGATCGTCTGTTCATACAGAGTATGAACAGACGATCTGTCATCTCCCCTGCACAGTCCCATCCCCCCTCCAGTTAGAACACGCACTAGGACACACTTAACCCCTTCACTGCCCCCTAGTGGTTAACCCCTTCACTGCCAGTGACATTTTACAGTAATCAATGCAATTTTATAGCACTGATCGCTGTAAAAATGCCAATGGTCCCAAAAATGTGTCAAAATTGTCCGACGTGTCCGCCATAATGTCGCAGTCCCGATAAAAATCGCAGATTGCCGCCATTACCAGTAAAAAAAAAATAATAATAAAAAAGCCATAAAACTATCCCCTATTTTGTAGAAGCTATAACTTTTGCGCAAACCAATGTAGAAGAATACATATTGGCCTAAACTGAGGAAAAAATGCTTTTTTTTATATTTTTGGAGGATATTTAGCTTAGCAAAAAGTAAAAAATATTGCATTTTTTTCAAAATTGTCGCTCTTTTTTTGTCTATAGCGCAAAAAATAAAAACTGTAGAGGCGATCAAATGCCACCAAAAGAAAGCTCTATTTGTGGGGAAAAAGGACGTCAATTTTGTTTGGGAGCCACGTTGCACGACCGCGCAATTGTCAGTTAAAGCAACGCAGTGCCGAATTGCAAAAAGTGCTCTGGTCTTTGGCCAGCCAAATGGTCCAAGTGGTGAAACCATTAAAATTCTGTCTTATGCCCCGTACACACGGTCGGATTTTCCGATGGACATTGTCCGATCGGAGCGTGTTGTCGGAAATTCCGACCGTGTGTGGGCTCCATCGGACATTTTCCATCGGATTTTCCGACACACAAAGTTGGAGAGCAGGAGATAAAATTTTCCGACAACAAAATCCGATCGCGTCAATTCCGATCGTGTGTGGCCTGTTCCGACGCACAAAGTGCCACGCATGCTCAGAAGAAATTCCGACACGGGACAGCTCGTTCTGGTAAACTTAGTGTTCGCAATGGATACAGCATTTTCGTCATGCTGCAATGTTAAAAATGGTTTAATACAGCGCACTCTCTTCTTCTTTATAATTTGACAAGAATTAAGTCGTTTTGCTGCTCATATTCACACACACTTCTCACAAACTTTTATTTGTGTTTTTTTAGTGGGATTCCCTGAATATATTGTTATTAGTTGTCACATCTGACAGTTTTATATTTTTTAATTTTTTTTTATTTTGGATTTTAAGCCTTTTTTTTTCTTTAATGTTTGGATTTTTTCCAAGGCTGATCTTTGTTCAATGTTATTTTTATTTTTACTCCCGAATATTTTTGTGTGTGTTTTGTGTGTCAAGTTACCCCAACACCATTGATATCTTTTATTATTTAATCTCCAGGAGATTGTTTGGTGTTGGTGTCCCTTGTTCATTTCACATTGTATATTTGAAATGTACCTGAATCCTCACAAACCAACTGTCATTTTTGAAGTAAAACACATAGGAGAGTATAATTCAAAACAAAAATCCTTTATTAAGGGATCAGAACCAAACAAAGAGGAAGGCAACACTGGATCAACAGGAGAAATTAGCGAAGCCTGGGACCCCCACGGCAGACATCAATTCTTCAACATCAAAATTGGTGGCCTGAGGAGTCCATATGTAAGGGAGGGCAGTCTGGTCCAGAATTCGCAGAGATCTGGAAAGCAGCAGATGACATCTGTGTCCCCAGGCTGTGGTACCACAAGAGGCTGCATCTTTTGGCCGACCAGACTGAACCCAGGGCAATCACTGTCTGGTCTTCCTTCCACGCTTCCTTCCGGGCTGTGGCTGTGCAGTTGGAGATGTGGCAGGAGGAGGAGTAGGACCTGGAGGAGGAGGAGGAGGAGGACCTGCAGGAGGAGGAGGAGGACCATCCCAAAGATGTGTGTGAGGTGTAATTTGGCCCCTCATACCTTTCTCCAGAGCCTCCGATATGAGGGCCTCACACAAGACTTTTTGGCCCTCCTCCATCCTCTGCATTTTATATGCTATGAAGGCAGCAATGTTCTCCTGCATGGTGTGTGGTGCTCCCAGGACCTCTGTAGCCCTCCAAAAGAATGCTATAGCCGCCTCCTCTAGGGTACTCGTCCTACTGCCACTTTCTCTTTTCAGGGGGGGTGGAGGGACCTTGATATCAGCCAGCCGGCTCGGCCCGGCCACCTCCTGGCTGAGAGTTCCCTGTGTATGAAAAAGGGACATAGTTTTAGTTTTTGCATCATCAATCACAATCCTAAATTAGTACTCCCAACTAACATCTAGTTAACATCATTGATTGGACAAGCAGAAATATTTTGAGGAATGCTATACCTGGCTCAATCTGGGCTCCTCCACATGTTGCCTGGAAGGCCCAGGTTGGGCGTCAGAAGCCTCAGCCGGGGGGGAAGGAAGCGTGGAAGGAAGACTTGAGAGGGATGGCCTGGGTTCAGTCTGGCCTGCCAGAAAGTGCAGCCTGTCGTAGTACAACATCCCGGGGAGATAGATGTCATCTGCTGCTCCGGATCTCTGTGAATCCAGGACTTTCTTGCACTCCCTCAGATATGTACTCCTCAGGCCACCAATTAATATCTTTAAATAAGTGATGTCTGCCGTGGGGATCACCTGCTTCACAATTTCACACAATTGCTCCAGTGCTGCCTTCCTCTTTGCTTGGTTCTTGAAATGGGGGTGGGTAATCTCCCACAGACAGGGCAGCTCACTTAGCATATCTATGAATACTGACATGAAGTCATTATCTTTCATTAAGATATCCATGTTCACTGCAAGACACAACGCAAGACAAAGCCTAATGTCAGACAAAACTCTCCTAATCTTGTTACAATATAGGCCTCAATCTAGAAGCAGTATAGGCACAAGTTTGTCTCTTACCTTCGTTCTTACGATCGGCGCGTCCAATGTTCCTTCCTCCGCTCACAGATCGTACGTAATACGCACGCGTGTTACGCTTTATACACACTGCGCATGCGTGTAACTCCGCCCGCCCCTGACGTTCTTTCTAGTGTATTCCCCGCCCCTTTTCGTTCGGCGCAGTGGGTGAAGAGCACATGGCGGAGTTACAGTAGGTGCGTGCTAATTCTAGCAACGAGGAGGAGGAAAGCCCGGATCCAGGCACGTCCCGATCCAGAAGGAGACGTTTTAAGGCCACAAATATGTCGTTTGGGGAGATGTTGGAGATGGTCGACATCATGAAGAAGTCCGACTATGACGGAAAATATGGGCCTTACCCCAACCCGAACATCCGAAAGGCCAAGATCATGGCGAAAGTGGTCAGGAGTCTTGAGCGGAATTTCGGGGTACGAAGATCAAAAGATCAGCTCAGGAAGCGGTGGTCGGACCTGAAGTTGAGAGAGCCAGAGCAGTACCGAAAGATCCGGAGAGTGCTGCAAAAAAGTAAGTAGTTGTGCTGTGTTCCTATTCTTTCTGTCTTTATTCCGTTCGTTCTGCTCCATATGCTTTTATTAATTGTAACGTTTAAAAAGGTCAACTTTAATGTTCATGGGCCCATTATTCGTTCGTATCAAACATTTTTCTTTCGGCCTCTAGAACACCATTGTTTAGGCCATATGCATTTTCACACATTTTTTTGGGCCTACTTGGATGCAAATATTTGTTTGTGTAGATGGATTTGTTACTAGAATGAAATGCAAACTAGATTGTGTGTAAGGAGAGGACACTGAGCAGCTGTTTTCACATCTGGACACTGGAGCACTAGTGTGGGACACAAGAACACCCTTTTTATTAGGGGGGGCACACAGGTGCTCCAGTGTATACTATAGGGGGGTCTCCATCTGTGAAGCTTGTACCAAACAGGTAAAGTATTGCAGCTTGACAAAGGACACTAAAAAAGATACATCTTGGAACTCTGCTAAAATAGACAATTGTACCCCACTTCCAAGCAATGTTTCCTATTTCTAGTTCTGCCATCAAATATCTGTGTGCTAATTATACCATTTTTGTTTTACATAGGGGAGAAAAGACTCGGACACCCCTCATCCGAGGAGACCAGAGCACCCCCCCCCTCTGGAAGAAGGGGAAATACCAACCCAAGAAGAAGAGCAGGAGGAAGAAGAAGACGTGGTGGAGATTGGCACCACAACAGGTGAGTGTCTGCGACCACAGGCTCAGGTAAAAGAGATGGATGGTGGCAGATTTTTGAGACCTTTTTTTTTGTTCTTTATCTCTTTTTAGGTGATCGTGATCCAGAACGCTTTACATCTGAAAGTGCCCAGATACTCATCGGGGAGATCATGGGGTGTAATCTCCAATTGCAAAACATCCAGCAACAAATCACTGATGTTATTAAAAAAAATAATAACATCATTGATGTTTTGGGGCGAATTTAAACCCCACAAAATCACCTGTTTTATCTTACGAAAATGTTTAGAAAAGCCAAATTTGGAGGATGCACACAGTGTGCCAACATGTGCTATCTGCCATCACGGGAGATCAATGGACGCGTTTTGGGGGTGCAACCCCTTCCTCAATTATAAAGTCGCATTGAGGAAGGGCTTGCTCCCCCAAAACACGTCCCTTGATCCCCCCTGATGGCAGATAGCACATGTTGACATTCGTAAATTGGTGTGCATCTTCCAAATTTGGCTTTTCCAGGGGTGATTTCCCCCCATCTGAACGCTATATCAAACACAGTTCCTAAATACTCTTATTCAGGTTCGGACGCAGACTGGATGATAAGTGCCCTAGATGTCTGGATACAGGTGACCTAATACACATGGTGTGGAGATGTCCAAAACTGGCGAGATACTGGTCAGGAATAACTAGGACTATAGAAATTAGGTTTAAAGTTAAGCTGAAGCAGGAGGCCAGGGTATGCATTCTTGGCCTGATGGGGGAAAATATGGGGTGTAACAATAAGAAAATTGCTATAGCGAGGTGCCTTTATCAAGCCAGGAAACTAATAGCGCAGTCTTGGCTGTCTACCACTCCTCCCAAAGTTTTTTGGCTTTCTTGTTGGTTTTACACAGGCCTGTTTTATCTGAAATGGATATTTCGATTTTTGAGAATGCTACTGCAAACATTGTTATACAACAAACATGTTGGTTTGTTTTAAAAACCTTTGGGAAATGCACATGTGATTGTGCAGGTATAAAAAAGTGCCTTACTCAAGAATGTGTGGATTATTGTCTCAACACTACAACACTTTTGGGGTGATGTAATTGCTGTTTTATGCAAAAATGGGGGTTATTTCCTAAGGGCAAATACACTTTGCACTACAAGTGCAGGTTCAGTGCAGTTGCAAGTGCACTTGTAGTGAAATGTGTTTTGGCATTTAGGAAGTACCAGCCAACACTGTTTTTTATAAGGTTACCCAATCACGACATTTTCTGCACTCAACACATTTCTGTCAGGGTCAGCTAAAACAAACACAAGCAGTAAATGTCCACAAAGAATTTCTTTTGGTTGTTTTTGATTTGAAAAAGGTGTCACAGATTGTCTGGCATATTGATAGCCCCCCTACCCGCAAAGAACTCCAGGTAGCGTAACCGGACATCACGGGCATTCAGGGAGGGCAAGCCAGGACGGCCACTTTCAAGCGCCGTCAATGTTGATGGATTAGGGATTCCGGCCTCAGGCCCAACTGAGCCAGCATAGTTGGCTGAATGTTTTCTTAAAAAATTATGGAGAACACAGCAGGCAAGTATTATATGGTTCAGTTTATACTCCGCCATATGGATGGGTGTCAGAAATAATCGGAACCGTCTGGCCAGGATTCCAAATGTGTTCTCCACCACTCTTCGGGCTCTGGCCAGCCGGTAATTAAAAACCCTCTGTTCCGGGGTGAGGGTCCTCATCGGGAATGGCCGCATCAGGTGGTCCCCCAGCGCAAATGCTTCATCAGCAACGAACACAAATGGGAGACCTTCAACATTGTCCTCTGGAGGTGGCAAGTCCAAGCTGCCATTCTGGAGACGCCTGTAGAACTCCGTCTGGGCGATCACTCCACCATCGGACATCTGGCCATTCTTCCCCACGTCCACATACAAGAACTCGTAATTAGCCGACACCACCGCCAACATCACTATACTATTAAACCCTTTGTAATTATAATAGTACGACCCCGAGTTGGGTGGTGGGACGATGTGGACGTGTTTCCCATCAATTGCCCCTCCGCAGTTAGGAAAGTCCCACCGCTGGGCAAAGTGGGAGGCCACAGTCTGCCATTCCTGTGGCGTTGAAGGAAACTGTTGAGGAAAAAACAAAAAACATTACTATTTTTTCAAAGATACATGGCAAGCAGATTAGACACAAACATTATGGGGCAACCTCCAGATAGCATTTACTAAGGGGAATTTAACAAGGCCAAAGTATAAGGTACACCTATCATATTCCCCCTCCCCCCTCTCATGGGCCTTTTCTAACATTATAGGGGGGGGAACTCTTGGACAGGTAACCCTCTTCACTTCATTGAGAGATGAATGCCTAAATACAGGGTATTACTTGTAACAGACCCTCCTTAGTTACACTATTGGCAGCCCACTGGACAGGTAAGAAGTCTCAGAATACAAAGATATAAATACACATTGTACACATTTGAGGACATTTGGACATTCTGCTATTACCTATCAAGATAATAATAGAATAACAAAACTTTAAACAGTACCATTGGAAAGTATACAGGCAGGCCCTTGCACTACATGCTTTGGGGAATTCATCCATACATCTGACCAGTAAAGAGATGGGTATAGTGTGTATGGGTTTGTCAAAGTCAGCAGATAGATGATTGAGGATAGAGAATTGGGATCAGCTGACTTAGCAGTTGGGGGAGGGAGGGTTAAAAAAAATTGGGGGACACCACAAAAAAAAGCCTCTGGCACTCTGCCTGAATTTAAATCAAAAATCACATTTCCAAACATTTTAGGGGGTGTTTGGGGTAAAGCACTACTATAGAGCTGATAAAATACATTGTTAAGTGACTACATGAGGTGAATATAGGGCAGGAGACACCATGCTGGAGAGGTTATTGAAGGGCAAATATGTATGAAGGACCTAACATAATAATTACATAACAATCCAGCATGCATGAGGACAAAGGGGACATTCACAGCATATTACAATCATGGTAATTAGGGAATGAGGGAAGAAATACAATATATTATTAACATTAAAGACAATAAAATATGATATAAAAGGATAAAAATCTTACCTTCATATACTCCTTCTGCAGGACCTGGATGATGGCAGAACAGGTCTCTGGGATAATGATCCCCAGAGCCTGGGGGGAGATGCCTGTCGAGAACTTTAAGTCCTGCAGGCTTCTCCCTGTGGCCAAATACCGCAAGGTAGCGACCAACCTCTGCTCCGGAGTGATGGCTTGCCTCATGCAGGTATCCTGCCTGCTGATATAGGGGGTCAGCGAAGCCAACAGATGGTGAAACACGGGGTCCGTCATCCTGAGAAAGTTCCTGAAATCATCAGGATTATTCTCACGGATCTCACGGAGCAAAGGCATATGAGTGAACTGGTCACGCTGAAGCAACCAATTCTTGGTCCATGAACTCCTCCCCACCCTGTTCATGGACTGGACTTGTGTCAAGGTCAGGACCCCAACACCAAGCCCCCGCACAGCACGAACTCTACGAGGAGTACGCATACGAAACATGGCTAGAAAACGGTCGGCTGCTCAGAACGAAGTAACAGAACGCACTGAAGAACAGCAAGGCCTGTGAAGAGCGACCTGAAAACCAGTAACGAACGAACAAGAATACAATGACTACTTAAAGTCACGCGGAACTTGCTTGCACGCACTGAAGAGCAGATACAAACCCACAAGCACAAACTGAACGGCAGAAAACGATCTGAAAGCCACGAGTCTGAAAAAGCGTGAATCGTCTCTCACCAAACTTTTACTAACACGAGATTAGCAAAAGGAGCCCAAAGGGTGCCGCGCTTGGTTCTGAACCGGCCTTTTCTAGTCTCGTCGTACGTGGTGTATGTCACCGCGTTGTTGGCGATCGGAAATTCCGACAACTTTGTGCGACCGTGTGTAGGCAAAACAAGTTTGAGCCAACATCCGTCGGAAAAAATCCTAGGATTTTGTTGTCGGAATGTCCGAACAAAGTCCGACCGTGTGTACGGGGCATTAGTGTATTCGTCCGTGCACTAATACACTGCCCAACAAGAATTATCTTGCCTTTGTGGCTGTGTGTGGTGAAGAAATGAGCTTGGGTGTGTTATTTGGATATACCGCATTTATCGCCTTATAACACGCACCTTCACTTTAAAAAGGAAGTTTCAGGAAAAAATCTTAAATTTTTAATAAAGAACTGTGAAGAAAAATAAGGGTCAGTGCCCATCAATGCAGCCTAATCAGTGCCCATCTGCAGCCTCACAAGTGCCATGAATGCAGCCCCACAATTGCCATGAATGCAGCCTCACCATTGCCATGAATGCAGCACCCCCGTTGCCATTAATGCAGCACCCCCGTTGCCATGAATGCAGCACCCCCGTTGCTATGAATGCAGCACCCCCTTGCCATGAATGCAGCACCCCCCTTGCCATGAATGCAGCACCGACATTGCCATGAATGCAGCACCCACTTTGCCATGAATGCAGCAAACCCCGTTGTCATGAATGCAGCAAACACCTTTGCCATGATTCACCATTGCCATCAGTGCAGCCTGATTCATGCTCATCTGCAGCCTTGGAGGAGACAGGGAGGGGGCGGAACGAGCACCAACAGACATACAGGAGAAGCTCCTGTTTCCTCGGCGGCCTCTTTAATAGAAAGTCTCGTCTCCTATGATGGACAGAACAGTCGTCCAATGGCAGCGCAGGAGACAGGACTTCCTTTTACAGAGGCCGCCGTGTAAACAGGAAATTCTCCTGTATGTACTGCACTCGTCCCGCCCCTTCCCCTCCAAGGCAGCCAGAACATATATATCTTTTGTGGCCCCCGGTGCTCGGGGATTTGTTGGGGGCCACAAAAGATATACATGTCAAAATTACCAGGCGGCCCGTCCGAAACCAGAATGCGGGCCGTGATTGGCCGGCGGGCTGGACTTTGGACATGCCTGTTCTATAGGTTAACTAGAATAGGATTTACAGTAGAATGGGGTGGAAAAAGGTAGTTAGCAACAGCCTAAAATTCAGCTTTAAAGCATAACTCCACTTTTGTGGAGAAAAAAACATTCCTCTCTGGGTGATCTATGTACATTACAAGGATTATAACAAACTTTGTTGCAGATTCCTACCTTTTGTTATTCTGAAGAAATCCCTGTGTGTCTGTCTGTGTCTCTGTTCTGAGTGGGTCTAATGGGAGTGGTTTCATAATTAACTGTCAGGTGTGGAGCTGAAGGGCACTAATGAGGAAATATGCTGGGCCTACATTAGACGTGTTCCTATTAAAAGTATCTCCCAAAAAATGACCTTTTTGTTGCAAGGGATGCCTGAATTCTGATTTGTATCTTAGGCAAACCTCCGGGAAAATTGGTAAGCCAATCACACAAGCAGGAAATGATGTTTCTGGGGAGTGGCCAGTACACACTCTGTGTACAGAACAGCTCCAGGTAGCCATATTACAATGTATTCTCAGAAAATTACATTGACTGCAGATTGAACAGGAAAGGTAGTTTTTAATAACATTCAATTTCAATATGATTAGTGTCGCAATTATATGTGCTATATTATTTTTTCTTTATTTGCTATTTTTTTCCCCACAAAAGTGGAGTTACCCTTTAACCACTTCCTGCCTGGCCTATAGCAAAATGTCGGCTGGGAAGTGGTTCAGTTATCCTGACTGGGCATCATATGACGTCCAGCAGGATAAGCTGCGATCGCGTGCTCTAGGGGGCGAGCAGTGCGGCGATCGCAGTCGTGGTGTGTCAGTCTGACATCGATCTCAGTAAAGAGCCTCTGACGGGGGCTCTTTACCACATGATCAGCCGTGTCCAATCACGGCTGATCACAGTGTAAACAGGAAGAGCCGTTTATCGGCTTTTCCTCACTCACGTCTGACAGACACGAGTAGAGGAGAGCCGATCGGCTGCTCTCCTGACAGGGGGGGTCTGTGCTGATTGTTTATCATCGCAGCCCCCTCGCTGATGCCCACCCAGGACCACCAGGGATGCCGCAAGGACCACCAGGAAAGCCCACAAAGGACGCCCACCAGGTATGCCACCCTGGACCACCAGGGATGTCAATCAGTGCCCAGGCAGATGCCAATCAGTGTCCATCAGCAATGCCTGCCAGTGCCATCTATCAGTGCCACCCATCAGTGCCCATCAGTGCCGCCTATCAGTGCCACTCATAAGTACCCATCAGTGCAGCCTTTCAGTGCCCATCAGTGCCACCTCATCCGTGCCACCTTATCAGTGCCTGTCAGTGCAGCCTCATCAGTGCCCATCAGTTAAGGAGAAAACTTACTTATTTACAACATTTTATAACAGAAACAAAGAAACTTTTTTTTTTTTAATTTTTGGTCTTTTTTTATTTGTTTAGCAAAAAATATAAACCGCAGAGGTGATCAAATACCACCAAAAGAAAGCTCTATTTGTGGGAACAAAATTATTTTGTTTGGGTACAGTGTAGCATGACCGCACAATTGTCATTTAAAAAGTGACAGCGCTGAAAGCTGAAAATTGGCTTGGGCGGGAAGGGGGGAAAGTGCCTGGTATTGAAGTGGTTAAAGATTCTAATCCAGAATATGATTATGTTGAGGCATCGCCTTCAAATATGAAGCATGCTTTTGTAGCATTTAGACTATGCTTGTGGGCACATCTTGGTTATCCTGATAGGCAACATATAAAATCATACTAGTGTTTTGGAAATTATTATACAAGGGTTATATTAATAGAGATTTTTGACAAGTCATTAGCTAATTCTTGCTGGTCAGGGAGATCCAAAGTTATATTTAGTTCTTATTACCATTGTAACATGGATGGCGGTTTGTGGCTTGGCTTGGTTAATATGTCATTTATTGTTGAAATACATCCCCTCCTCTACTTCCCTGGTTTCATAAGGTATTTGACACAATGTTAGTGACAGCAGACAAGTGGTTTGTTTTTGGGTTTGTAACCTGTATATAATATGCACTGACAGTATGCCACAATGTACTTCAGTGAGCAAAAGGAATGGTTTATATTGTGGAATACATTTTAGTAGTATGAATTATTCATGCTGTTAATTGGTTTCCCTCATGTTTTTCTCATGTCTTAAAATTGAAGCATATCTAAACTGCAATGAAAGCCAGAATATGTACTGATAAGCAGTGGCTTTCACAACCACAATTTCTTATTACTTGTATGTCTCCTACTGATGACATGTTATGTCCTGCCAATATAGCCCAATCCACTGAATCTGTTGAGAAGCACCATGGGCTTGTTTACATGTGTGTTTTCCTGTTTTTCTTTTTTTTTTGACAGTCGAGAAGGTTGTTTGAATGGCATTATTGTGCCATAACCATGAGCCTAATGTCATGGTTGTAGCACTGCCCATTCACATGAATATGGTGCATTTGGGAATTGTACTGCCCACTGAATGGGACAGGGGATAATTTTTACCTTGCCATGATGTAAAGCATCTTGGCCATGGCATTTGTAAACTTAGCCTTACTAAGTAGAATTGTCTACTGAACCACTTCACCTGTCACGCCTGTACACCCCTTATGAACACACAAGCACAGTTTTTACATTTCTGCTATGGATCAGTTTTTTCAGCAATAACGTTGTAATTACTTAAGACAAAGTAATACATATATTGTTTTCCTTTTTTTTTAAGGACAAACAAGTCTTTCTATTTGTGATATTGTCTTCCAAACATTTTTTGTGCAATCAATAGACAAAGTAACAACTAAAAAACACACATTTTCTCTTTTGATCAATTTTAGTTTACAAGGAAAAATTGCTACTGTAGATAAAAAGTATACATTTTATTCTATAATTTGTCTTGTTTAAAATGATGCTAAAATTATCACAAAGCTTTGCAAAGTAATTTAGGCTCGGTTCACACATGGGCGGCACGACTTGCAGGTCGCCTCAGCGAGGCGACCTGCAAACGACTGCCGGGGCGACTTGCGAGACGACTTCTGCATAGAAGTCTATGCAAGTCGCCCCAAGTCGCCCCCAAAGTAATACAGGAACCTTTTTCTAAGTCGGAGCGACTTGCGTCGCTCCGATTAGAACGGTTCCATAGCACAGAACGGGAGGCGACTTGTCAGGCGACTAGGTCGCCTGACAAGTCGCCCCAGTGTGAACCGAGCCTGACAAATAAGCTAAAGCAATATTTTAAAAATGTTTAAAAAAAAAAAAGTGTAAATATTAATAGTTAATAAAATAGTAACATCAGCAGGAAAATGATAGTTGAACAGAGATGTTGCATTGTTTTTCTCAATTTCGCATCTGAACAGTGTTGATAAACACTGAGTCAAATGGCATTTTTTTAACAGCAGCAGCTACTAGAGCTGCTGTATTCACACAGCGATTAATGTCAAGATTTTCCAGGAGAGGGGGATGGGTGTGGCAGCAGGGCAGACAGACTGGACATGCAACACATGCCCTGTGTATTTTCATTACTTTTTTGGGGTGGGTGTAGCACACCCAGTGTCCTCAACTAGTTGAACAAATAATAGGTATTTACTAAAGGAAAAATATGAATTTGAGGCCTAAAGAATAAAAATATGGCTTAGCATATTCCATGTTATTTTCAATTTAAAGGATAAGTTCTCCTTTAGTTACATGTTACACTCATATTTACAGTGTAACATGCTACTAGGCCCCCCCCCCCACGCTCACTCCCTGATCCCCTACTGCGACCCACACAGCCATGTCATTCAAAAACGACCCATCCACAGACAAGTTTGTAGTCTGAATGAACTGTGAGCATGTTGATCAGTGGCAGAAAGACTGGATGTCATATGATCTCTGTGTACTTTGATAAAGTTTTTTGAGCATGTTTAGCTGTCACGGTCTAGAGTCAGGCTCGGAGGCCAATTAGCCTTAGCTGTGGAGCAGCACCCACCAACAAACAGGACAGGTATACATGCAGGTCACCCTGGCTGATGACACGGGTTCACCTGAAGTGCGGGGTCTAAGTTTCATCAATTTTATGTGTGTCCACTTTTGCAGCCATTTTTGTGCAAATGCACAATAAATGTACCACAATGCAGTTCAGTCAACACAGAAAAATGAACAGCAAAAGCATGCAAATATGCCTAAAAATGCGTGTCTAATGCATGTTACTATGCATGCAAAAACACACAGTACACATGCAGTTTTTTAATGTGAATGAGCCCTTAAAGTACCATTCAGCACCAGTTTGTAAATGTTGAACACAGATCCTATTGGAAGTACTGATTGCCACTTTAAACAAGCTGCTAGCAGGCTTCAGAACTACTCGAAGCTTGCTAAAGGCCTGCCAAAGCCTGCTAGCAGCTTGTTTAAAGTGACAATCAGCACTCCCATTAAGATCTGTGTAAAACCCCCTAATTTTTTTTTTTTTTTTTGTCATAATGTAAAGTATAAGATTTCCTATCATTTGAGCCCAGTCTTGCCACACAGAGTTA
The DNA here is from genome assembly GCF_042186555.1 of Aquarana catesbeiana. Taxonomy (NCBI): domain Eukaryota; kingdom Metazoa; phylum Chordata; class Amphibia; order Anura; family Ranidae; genus Aquarana; species Aquarana catesbeiana. The sequence goes on from NC_133327.1 coordinate 371,812,913, forward strand.
ATCCAACTCTGAGCAATCCTCTTTTATTGTTCAGTGAGATAAATCTTGACAAACAGAAAAACTTTTTAAAATCCTCCCCCTTGCTGTGAGTGACAGGTGATTTACATATCTCGTGCACTAGCCTAAGACATGCATTATTTTTTAATTCCCACCCCACTCCTTTCTTCAGCAGCTCTGCAAGGATTGGCTGTTCCACACCTCAGCATGATTTGGCATGCTGAAGTCATGTGGTTACTTCCCTGTCTTTTTACTGGATGTTAGAGATCATAGCAGAAGTTCAGTGTAAGAAATAGACAGGAGAAATGCATATTGACAAGGGGAGTGTAGAGGTGGGCGGGGAGTCTACTGACATCACGACTCCACCCACCGAGCTCCAGACAACAGACCCACCCACAGAATCTGCAGTTTTTCAGCTCTTATAACAGACAGAGGGGAGACATTTGACAGGTAAAGATACATACATGAAGGGTGTGTTAAAGACTTAGAGAAAGCTTTTCGAAGCTTGCCAAATGCTCGCTGTAAGTTTGAAAAAAGCTTGCTGTTCACATTGCTCTTATACAAGCTGAAACCCATGAAACAGGCCTTACAGCTGACTATTATTATTATTATACAGGATTTATATAGCGCCAAGGGTTTGCGCAGCGCTTTACAACATGAGGCCAGACAGTACACTTACAATACAATTCAATACAGGAGAGATCAGTGGGCCCTGCTCGTTAGAGCTTACAATCTAGAAGGGAGGGTCAAGTGGAAACAAAAGGTAATAACTGTGGGGGATGGGCTGATGGAAAAAATGAAAATACAGTTGTTAGGTGTGGGTAGGGTAGGCTTCTCTGAAGAGAAGGGTCTTCAGGGATCGTCTAAAAGCTAATAAAGTAGGAGATAAGCAGACAGTTTGGGGTAGGGCATTCCATAGGATTGGAGAGGCTTTGGAAAAGTCCTGGAGGCGAGCGTGGGGGGAGGTGACGAGGGAGCTAGAGAGCAGGAGGTTTTGAGAGGAACGAAGAGAATGAGTAGGTTGGTATTTAGAGATTAAGCTAGTGTAATGTAATGTAGCTGGGGGCAAAATTGTGGATGGCTTTGTACGTAGTTGTTAGAATTTTGAATTTAATTCTTTGGCCGAGCGGAAGCCAGTGGAGGGATTGACAGAGAGGAGTGGCAGACACAGTAAGGTGGATGAGTCTGGCAGCAGCATTCACGATGGATTGAAGAGGTGATAGACTATGTAGAGGTAAACCAATGAGAAGGGAGTTGCAGTAGTCGAGGTGAGAGATGACCAGAAAGTGAATTAAGAGCTTTGTTGTGTCATTGGTTAGAAAGGGGCATATTTTGGAGATGTTGCGGAGGTTGAGGCGGCAGGATTTGGACAGTGATTGGATGTGTTGCTTGAAGGAGAGTTCAGAGTCTAGGACTACACCTAGAACCTTGGCATGTGGGGATGGGCTTATAGTTGTGCCATCGATTTTGACAGAAAGATCAGGGGAAGGGGCATATGGGGGAGGAAAAATTATAATTTCGGTTTTGGATAGATTGAGTTTGAGGAAGTGGTGTAACATCCAGACTGATATATCTTATAGTAAATTAGTGATACGTGAGGAGACAGAGGGAGTGAGCTGAAGGGTAGAGAAATAGATTTGGGTGTCATCAGCGTAGAGGTGGTATCGGAAGCCATGGGAGGCTATCAGTTGACCCAGGGAGGCGATGTAGATTGAAAATAAGAGAGGTTCAAGAACAGAACCCTGGGGGACCCCAACAGAGAAAGGAAGAGGAGAGGAGGAAGTAGAGTTGTAAGAAACGCTAAAGGTGCGGTTGGATAAGTAGGAAGAGAACCAGCGAAGTGTACAGTCACGGAGACCAAAGGCGTGTAGTTTTTTGAGGAGGAGGCGGTGGTCAACCGTATCAAAGGCAGCAGAGCGTCCAGGATTAGGAGTACAGAATAGTGTCGATTGGTTTTGGCCGTTAGAAGATCGTTTGTTAGTTTTAGGAGAGTAGTTTCTGTGGAGTGTTGAGGACGAAATCCAGACTGAAGGGGATCAAGAAGGTTATTATCAGCGAGGTGGACGCTCAGTCGGTTGTAGACCAGACGTTCAAAGGAGTTTGGATAAGAAGGGGAGCAAGGAGATGGGGCGTAGGTTTTTAAGATTGGATGGGTCCAGTGAGGGCTTTTTAAGTGCATGTTTTAGAGAGTTGGGGAAGATGCCAGAAGAGAGGGAGAGATTGAAGATGTGGGTTAGAGAGTGTAGCATAGGGACAGAGGGTGAACGTACCTGCCCTCTGGGAACAGGATCCAGAGGGCAGGTGGTAAGGTGGACTTTAACAAGTAGTTTAGCAACTTCGTCTGTAGTGGTGGGGTTCAAAAAGGGAAGTAATGATTGTGCCTGTGGGCATGAAGTGTAAAGCGTGGAGGGTATCGGAACAGTAGAGATCTCCACGCGAATTGTATCAATCTTCTGTTTGAAGAGATTGGCGATCTCCTGGGCAGTGAGTGAGTTGGAGGGTGGAGGCGGTGGAGGACAAAGTAGAGAGTTGAAGGTGGAGAAGAGTTGATGGGGATGGGATGATAAGTTGCTAATGAGAGTGGTAAAATAGGTGTTCTTGGCAGAGAGGAGGCTGGAATTGTATATTTGGAGGGCAGATTTATAATGGTTGAAATCTCTCTGAGACTTATTCTTACACCACAGGCGCTCAAGAGCACGACTAAGTTTTTTCAGATTTCTAGTATCATCTGTTTGCCAAGGTTGAAGGGGTCGGGGCTTGATTCTGTGTGTAGTGAGGGGGGCCAGTGAGTCCAGTGAGGCTAGAAGTGAAGCATTGTAGACAGAAGTGGCTAGGTTGGAGCAGGATAGGGGTGAGATTTTACGTTGAGGTTGTTGACAGCAGAGTAGAGAAGAGAAGGGTTGAGATGACGTAGGTTTCTGCGGGTAACTTTAAGGCGGTTGGAGGGAGAGGAGGTGAAGGAAAGGGAGAGAGTGAAACTAATAAGGTGGTGATCAGAGAGAGGCAATGGATAGTTAGAGAGGTTGCATGGAGTGCAAAGGTGAGAGAAAACAAGGTCAAGGATATTGCCTTCTGAGTGAGTAGGAGCATGTATCCACTGCTTCAGGTCAAAGGAGGATGTTAGGCTGAGAAGTTTGGAAGTGGCAGGAGTGTTAGTATTAATAGGGATGTTGAAGTCCCCGAGAATGATTGTGGGGATTTCAGAAGAAAGAAAGTAGGGTAGTCAGGCAGAGAAGTCATCAAGAAAGGTTGATACTGGTCCAGGGAGCCTGTAGATCACAGCTATCCTTAGAGAAATTGGAGTAAAAAGACGAATGCAGTGTGCTTCGAAAGAGGAGAATGACAGAGAGGGAGGTGGCTGAAGTACCTGAAAGGTGCTATGTGGGGCTAGAAGGATTGCGACACCTCCTCCCTTACGCCCACAGGATCTGGGGAAGTGAGTCCAGAGAAGACCACCATGGGATAGGGCAGCAGAAGACGCAGTGTCGGATTCGTGGAGCCAGGTTTCGGTAATGGCGAGAAGGTTAAATGAGTTGGCGATAAAGAGGTCATGGAGAGAGGTGAGTGTGTTGCAGACAGAGTGGGAGTTGGTGGGTGCAGTAATAAGGAGAGGACAGAAGTGAGGGTGATATATATGTACTGTGGTGGGGAGAAGAGAGGTGAAGGAGAGATTTTAGGATAGAGGACAGGGTTGTCAAAAGGAGTGGTAGAGAATGCATGTTACAAGGAGAAAGAGCTAAATGTCTGTGTGGTGTTTTCTAAAGTGTTTATCTTGTGTCCCTTCGCTTTGTGCATTTGTTGAAGTGCAGAGTCAGAAGTGCTTCCACTTATAGATATCGCCACTTTGAGAAAGAGCCAAATTGCAAATGTGTGCCCCCCACAAATGCTTCCCCCAAGAGAAGCTTATATTTATACTGAGAGGGGTGGGGTGTGGGTGAATTTCAATCATCACTCAGGAGGTAATAAAGCTTGGCTGGTTAACAGGGCAAAATTCCTAATTCAGAAACAGACTAGCAAGAGGGCACTAAAATTAAACGGGCCATAATTTTGGGTAAGACAAGGGAGATAATAAAGCATTGTAATGTGGACAGGTCTACAGACAGTTAAGTAAAAATAACATACCAGCATTATTAGAGACACATAAGAAAAGCAGATAGCAGTGTTTCAGTTTTTGGGTGGAGTTGCAGCAGTAAGAGCATACCAAAGTTAAGAGACATAGGAGACAGTTTTCAGTAATGCGATTCTAGCTGGACTATTAGCAGCTTTGAAATGCATTCAACACTGGTGATAATTCAGCATAAGAGTCCTTTCACATGGACATGTCCGTGTATGGGCTCCGATTTGCTCAGCGGGGGATCGCTCCGTCGATCTCCACTGAGCAGGCAGATGACAGGTCTGTCTCTGCACACTGTGCAGGGACCGGCCCGTCAAAGCGCCGCTCTCCTCTATGGGGGATTGGATGAAGACGGATCGTAGTGTCCGTTTTCACCCGATCCACAGACGGATGGAAAAGTAGCGTTTTCCTCCGTCATCAGAAACGGAGCATAGCAGAGACTGATGTCATCGGATGTCAGCAGATGTTCATACATGTATGTCCGTTTTTCATCCGAAAACGGATGGATGAAAAACGGACATACGGTCCGACCATGTGAAAGGGGCCTTATATACAGTAACTAATGCACAGCAGTCAGTTTGTCTACATTTAAATTAAATCGTTTATACAGTACAAACCAGCTTGAGAAAGAACAGTAAAATCAAGACCTTTTTTATTTTTTTACAAATAGAATAGAATAGAATTATTGAAGATTAGTATGCATATGAAAAAGCAAGCAAACTTCAATATAGTTAGCTAACAACAAGATTGCATACATGCCAGAATGAAACATATTATTTAGTGCATATAAACCATAATGCTGAAAATAACAGTGTATAACCAAAATCTATAGATTTAGTCAGGTCTATTATATCATCAGTTAACATGATATCACATTATTATTATTATTATACAGGGTTTATATAGCCCCAACAGTTTGTGCAGCACTTTACAAAGTTAGGGCAAACAGTACTGTACTGTTTGTTAGGGCAAACAGTACAGTTGCAATACAATTCAATACAGGAGGAATCAGAGGACCCTGCTCGTTAGAGCCTACAATCTAGATCATATGTACAGTACATGTAACCTGTTTTGCTATGCAGTTTTTCTTCTAGGAGTGAGAAATAAAACAGGAAAAGGAATTTCCAATGAGAGAAGGTTGCCAACTGCAACCTTAAAATACATAAAAAAAGGTATAGAACAGAATAAAATGAAAAAGAGAGCAGGTAGAGGGGAGTTGGATTCCACCAGCAGGGCGGAATTATCCAAGATCACCAGGTAGAGCAATGAGGGGTTCTATGTAAAAATCAATGGTCCTATTCATTCGGTTTGAACTTTATCATCAGCATACATAAACATGCACCGGGCTGTTCTGGTTTTATGAAATTTAGAAGTAGATTCCTTGGCCATGGCCAGTGTCTTTTTCATATCATAGATTGTGTCCTTTTCAGGCATCCGTTCCTTAACAGTTGGAGTGTCGGTTGTCTTCCAGTGCGAAGGATTTAACGACTTAGCTTAGTGAAGGAGCGTTTATACCTTAGCTGTTTTTTTTTTTCTAATGTTGGAGCTTGTTTTAATTACCAGATACAACAGATAGCTGTCAAAGTTAAAGAAGGAATGTGGGCAAGCACACCCATATAGGGGTAACCTAAATTATATTAGTAATTAGAAGGATGAGCTGGCAATCCTGAGTCAGACTAAAGTCAGAATTTCCTACTTGTTCCAGTTTGGTGAATCAGAAGGTATTAAAGCCTGATGCTGGGTTCACACTTATGCGAATTGAATGCGGTTTTCCCCCGCATCCAATTCGCATAGCAGGAGCTTGTGATTGGCTCTCTATGGAGCCGGTTCACACATCTTCTCAGGGGCTTTGGTGCGAATTGCACAGGATCCCTGTGCGTCTTTTGGTCCAGTTCAGGTTTAAATTCAGCCCAACGCTCAGGCTGAAATCGGACCTGAAACGGTGGATGGAGACACACTGGACTCCTGCTGTGAGCCTCTGCGTGTTCTAGTGTGAACCCAGCCTGAAGTGAGTACAGGGTTACAGATCTAGCACAGCAGTTGGTCCTGAAGTAAATCAGGCCTTGATGTGATCACTTCTCAGTTGCATTAGGTCTTGATTATGCAGTGGTGACAATGCTTTAGTTAAATACTGATGCTAACCACAATCTGCAGAGGAGTAATATTCAACAAAGTTAGCTAAGGCTTGTATAAATCTCATAGCCACTTCTATATTTAATCTCTGTAACGGCTATATTTACTCTGTCAAGTGATTACATGGATATGAATCATGATCACTATCAATTGTTGCAGAGTTACAAAATGTCACACTGCTTCCTAACCGAGCTCTACAAAGTGATCTAAGAATCTTACAATAGTTTCTGGAATCCAAATCAATTTAGATTAAACTTGAATTCCACCTTAAAGTTTAAAAATAAACCTATTACCTAGCAGCACACGCCGCAAGGCGTCTGATATTACATCTATATTCAATGAGACTACATCAGTGGCTAATAAGGGCACTCTCATTAGGCAGGGGGATACTACTTATGAAGTCAGGGAATACCAGGAACCAGTTGCAAGCTGAAAATAAATCGTGTGAGGAAGGGAAGCAGCTTTCTTGGCTAATAAATTTATTGTATTTGCACAGCGGTCTTTTAAACGCAATTTTTTTGGAAAAAATACACTTTCATGAATTAAAGTAAAGCAAACAGTAAAGTTAGCCCAATTCTTTTGTATAATGTGAAAGATGATGCAACGCCGAGTAAATAGATGCCTAACATGTCATGCTTTAAAATTGCACACACTCGTGGAATGGCAACAAACGGTACTTAAAAATCTCAATAGGTGACGGTTTACAATTTTTTATTTACCAGTTTAGAGTTACAGAGGAGGTCTAGTGCCAGACTTATTGCACTCAGTCTAATGATCGCGGCAATACCTCACGTGTGGTTTGGACACTGTGAAACAAAGTGTAGCGCTAAAAAATGAAAAATAAATGATCAATACACAGATAGTGAAAACCAAACTGAATATGCTTAAGTGTCTATATTGAAATTAAACGTCCATCATTGTGCTAACAGTTACAGTCCATATGTAAACAGGACCATCATGGTCAACAACTGTGAAAAAGTGAAAATCATGAAAATTGCCGTCACCAGAGTGGGAACCTATTAAACAGTTCACAACCAAAATGACATAGGATAAAACGGGTCAGGCTGGCTTCTAATAGTCCGCAAGTCATATATAGGAAATCCTGATGGCCGGCAGGAGAAAAAGATCTGGATAAGCTTCACCACAGTGTTCTATAAGTAAACCTGTGAATTTCCCACAGCCAAACAGATTGAAGGCTTACCGGAGGGTTTGAACCCAAAACAGCATACACCGTATGGGTCAAACCAGCTTGTATTGCCCACCGGCAATAGAGGGAAGATCTTGGCAACCTGGAGGCAAAGGAGTCCCAGAAGACTTCATGGAAATATCTTCTCCACCCGAATAGTTAGGCATGCCAGAGTGTGGCCCATATAGAATAAAAAAGGGGCCACATAGTGTAATTCCATAAACACAATAATTTTTAATAAAAGAAATACACTTACATTTAAGTAGATTTAAAAAGCTCTTGTACATAAAATGAAGGCGGCAGTGGAGTCCTCCCGACGTGTTTCATCTAACAAGACTTCGTCTAGGGGTATCCATCCACTGCAGCCCGACTCCCTAATATAGGCACTGTAATCCCTGTAAAGAGAATCCAGCCCATTCAATTTACTAATTTGGCACTTCCGGGTTGCCCAAAATGGCGGACCTGCGTGCGTTCCAAGCCTCAATCTCATGGGTGTACTCTGCATTCCAACATCATGAGATCTATCCCAGTAATCCCTGTACATTAAATTTTACCTCGCCCCTTTTGCTATACCACGGTGAAAAGATGTTAATTATCCCTTGTTCTAATATATTCAAAACGTACGCTGTTTTCTAGTATGCGAGATGATGTGTCTCCAAATGCCACATCTCGCGATATTACGTCATAACGTCACAGCGTGGGGCTGGGGATATGATCGAGCCAGCCTCATTGTGGAACGGCTTGCGTTCCAAGCAAGCCTCGTTCTAAGTTGGCTTGTGTTCCACCGCACGTTGCGTCAGCGTGTGTCACAACATCAGGTGCGCATGCATGCTCACATCATATGAAAATCTCTTGGTTATGGGCACATAGACGTGAGGAATAGGGGTGGGCAGCTAAAAGAAACTGTCTCCTATCACTAACTTGGAGGAAGGTATATCCATTATGTAAATGTATACATTCTGCACTGTGTTCCTTCGCTCCCCTTGTATATACCGTATCTAAACATTAGTAGTAGCACATTCGCCCCCAGTATAATTAGAAACCTATATGTACAACTAAATCCAGAGCTGTATATGGAGAGTTGTACATAAATTAAACTTATGTAGATGACACACAGGGAATTTATGCTCACAAGAAATTCAATGGAATGGATTCTCATAGTGACACACATTCCCAAAAAGTTACTACAACTAAAAACCAGAAAATATGTATATAGATCAATAGAACATACATAATTCTCAGTAGTTACACACTAGAATCCCCATCAAATATGGATTATGACTAGTCTATGAAAGCATTAATGTCCACCTCCACATTCATACCTTGTGGAGAGGGGTTGCCAAAACTAGAGGGGTATCCCGTCTGGAAATGTTCTGCATACATGAACTACAGACTTTCTCTCCACAAGGTATGAATGTGGAGGTGGACATTAATGCTACTGAGAATTATGTATGTTCTATTGATCTATATACATATTTTCTGGTTTTTAGTCGTAGTAACTTTTTGGGAATGTGAGAATCCATTCCATTGAATTTCTTGTGAGCATAAATTCCCTGTGCGTCATCTACATAAGTTTAATTTATGTACAACTCTCCATATACAACTCTGGATTTAGTTGTACATATAGGTTTCTAATTATACTCGGGGCGAATGTGCTAATACTAATGTTTAGATATATACAAGAGGAGCGAAGGAACACAGTGCAGAATGTATACATTTACATAATGGATATACCTTCCTCCAAGTTAGTGATAGAAGACAGTTTCTTTTAGCTGCCCACCCCTATTCCTCACGTCTGTGTGCCCATAACCAAGAGATTTTCATATGATGTGAGCACGCATGCGCACCTGATGTTGTGACACACGCTGACGCAACGTGCGATGGAACACAAGCCAACTTAGAACAAGGCTTGCTTGGAACGCAAACTGTTCCACAATGAGGCTGGCTCGATCATATCCCCAGCCCCACGCTGTGACATTATGATGTAATATCGCGAGATGTGGCGTTTGGAGATACATCATCTCGCATACTAGAAAACAGCGTACGTTTTGAATATATTTGAACAAGGGATAATTAACATCTTTTCCCCGCGGTATAGCAAAAGGGGCGAGGTAAAATTTAATGTACAGGGATTACTGGGATAGATCTCATGATGTTGGAACGCAGAGTACACCCATGAGATTGAGGCTTGGAACGCATGCAGGTTCGCCATTTTGGGCAACCCGGAAGTGCCAAATTAGTACATTGAATGGGCTGGATTCTCATTACAGGGATTACAGTGCCTATATTAGGGAGTTGGGCTGCAGTGGATGGATACCCCTAGACGAAGTCTTGTTAGACAAAATGCGTCGGGAGGACTCCACTGCCGCCTTCATTTTATGTACAAGTGCTTTTTAAATCTACTTAAATGTAAGTGTATTTCTTTTATTAAAAATTATTGTGTTTATGGAATTACACTATGTGGCCCCTTTTTTATTCTATATGGGCCACACTCTGGCATGCCTAACTATTCGGGTGGAGAAGATATTTCCATGAAGTCTTCTGGGACTCCTTTGCCTCCAGGTTGCCAAGATCTTCCCTCTATTGCCGGTGGGCAATACAAGCTGGTTTGACCCATACGGTGTATGCTGTTTTGGGTTCAAACCCTCCGGTAAGCCTCCAATCTGTTTGGCTGTGGGAATTTCACAGGTTTACTTATAGGACACTGTGGTGAAGCTTATCCAGATCTTTTCCTCCTGCCGGCCATCAGGATTTCCTGTATATGACTTGCGGACTATTAGAAGCCAACCTGACCCGTTTTATACTATGTCATTTTGGTCGTGAACTGTTTAATAGGTTCCCACTCTGGTGACAGCAATTTTCACGATTTACATATGGACTGTAACTGTTAGCACAACGATGGATGTTTAATTTCAATATAGACACTTAAGCAGCTGCAGGCATCACCCCAGTACAACCAATTGAAGCAAAAAAACGCATATATGCGTTACGTCGGCGTGAAGGGGTTAAGAAAGTGCAGGTAGAAGAACAGAAAATGTATGTATTTTAAATGGTTGCTTGCAGTGTTTTTCTTTTCCATAAACAGTTTTTATTAACCTGCAATAAGTCTGAACTTGCTAGCAAACGCTAGCTGGAGATAGAAACTTGGCATTCACTTTAACCACTTAAGGACCGGGCCTATTTTTTACACTTGGTGTTTACAAGTTAAAATCATTTTCTTTTGCTAGAAAATTACTTAGAACCCCTAAACATTATTTTTTTTCCAGACACCCTCTAATGTTTGCGGCGATACCTCACATGTGTGGTTTGAACACCGTTTAAATATGCAGGTGCGACTTACGTATGCGTTCACTTCTGCATGCGAGCATAGTGGGACAGGGCGCTTTAAATTTTTTTTTTTACTTTTTTTTTTACACTGTCCCTTTAAGAAAAAATGTTTGAATCACTTTTATTCCTATTACAAGGATTGTAAACATCCCTTGTAATAGAAAAAAAGCATGACGGGACCTCTTTAATGAGAGATCTGGGGACAAAAAGACCCCAGATCTCACATTTACACTTATATAAAACGTATTTTTTTTAAGAAAAAAAAGTTTTCCCCTTAAAGACCATTGGACGGAAGTGACGTTTGACCTCGCTTCCGTCCTCCATTGTTATGGAGTCGAGTGGGGGCCATCATTCCCTGACTCGACTTCCAGGAAAGGACCGGATCATCTCCGCCACTACCGACGGCTCCGGTAAGTGGTGGAGACAACCAGAACGTGGCAGGAGGGGGGTGGGCACCTCTCCCACTGACGATAAAAGTGATCTTGCATTGAATCCACCGCAGAGACCACTTTCATCTGAAAGCGGACCGCCCGCTCTTTTTAAAAATACCGGGATTATGTCAGCTATCTGCTGCCATAACAACGGTATTCAACGTCAAAGTACCGACGTATAACGACGGTGGGAGGTCCGGAAGTGGTTAATTTACATTTTTTGTGTTTGCAGTGTAATTGGTCATCCTAAATCTAAATCTATCAGGGAGGATGTGTGATATGGCCTGACTGGCTGATTTGAATTCTGGTCTGTTTGACTGGTTTGAGTTCTGACCTGACTGAATGGTTTGAATTCTGGTCTGTTTGACTGGTTTGAGTTCTGGCCTGACTGGCTGGTTCAAGTTTGGCATGGCTGACTGGGTTGAGTTAAAGTGGTAGTAAAGTTTTTTTTTTTTTACTTGTACCTACAGGTAAGCTTATAATAAGGCTTTCCTGTATGTACAGAGAATGTCTCAATGGTTGCCACTTCATCCCATTAAAACCAAACACATATTAATTACATATGTGGTAATTAACCAGTTTGCGCCCGCGCTATAGCCGAACGACGGCTACAGCGCGGACGCCAATTGCCGGGAGGGCGCCCCTGGACGTCCTCCTGTTTACTTCCGCGATGTGCGCTCCCGCGTGCACACATCGGGCAAGTTCTGTGCTGGCCGTGTCCCTTGGACACAGCTAGTCACAGATCGCTGTAAACGGCCAATCACAGCGGCCATTTACAGTTTGAAAAACGACTTTTGTATAAAAGTCAATGCAAGCCGATCTGAAGTCGCCCCAAAGTAGTGCAGGAACATTTGTCTAAGTCAGAGCGACTTGAGTCACTCCTATTAGAATGGATCCATTGTACAGAATGGAGCGCGATTTGTCAGGTGGTAAGTCACCTGACAAGTCGCCCCTGTGTGAACTGGGTCTTTAAGTGACCATACACATAAACATCTGATTGTACAATCTCCTTTTGCTCTATCATCAGCTATGTAGTACAAGGGCTGTCTGGTGAGTCATCCTGTTCCATAGTTCTGGTAAATCTAAAGGAAATTGTACTGGGATTGCATAATGTATGGTCATCATTTTAAAAGTACATAGGAGAGAGTGGATGGAAACCAGTGTTAATTTTAGTCTTAGTCTTAGGACTAAAATGGCATTTTAGTTTTAGTCCCATTTTAGTCTTCTGCAATTGTTTTAGTTTTAGTCGTATTTAGTGGACTAAATCTCCAGTACATTTTAGTCGACTAAAATGTCCTATGTTTTTGTCAACTAAAATCTCCAGTACATTTCAGTAATTGCAATTCAGTTTTAGTCATAGTCTTTTGACTAAAATGGCATTTTAGTTTTATTATTATTATTATTATTATACAGGATTTATATAGCGCCAACAGTTTCCGCAGCGCTTTACAATATAAAAGGGAGACAATACAGTTATAATACAATAAAATACAAGAGGATTAAGAGGGCCCTACTCAGAAGAGCTTACAATCTAATAGGGTGGGGCAGATGGTACAAAAGATTGTAACTGTGGGGAATGAGCTGGTGGAAGTGGTAGGAGATTAGTTGGAGACGCGATAGGCTTTCCTGAAGAGATGAGTTTTCAGGGATCGCCTGAAGGTAGCAAGAGTAGGGGATAGCCGGATAGATGGAGGTAGTGAGTTCCAGAGGATGGGAGAGGCTCTGGAGAAATCCAGGAGACGAGCATGGGAGGAGGAGATGAGTCTCATTTTAGTTTTAGTCTCATTTTAGCCTTAGGACTAAAATGGCATTTTAGTTTTAGTCTCATTTTAGTCTTTTGACTAAAATGGCTTTTAGTTTTAGTCGTATTTTAGTTACCTCAATTGTTTTAGTTTTAGTCGTATTTTAGTTGACTAAAATAGTATTAATTTAGTCGACTAAAATGTTTTAGTCATTTTAGTCAACTAAAATGTTTTAGTCGACTAAATAACACTGATGGAAACACTCAGCTGTCAGGCCCCATTCACATCTTCATATAACGGGAACTTACATTCCCGCATGTGTTTTTTTGGGGGGCATTTTGGAGCATTTCTGCTCGTTATCCACAGGGCAGCCCATTCGCAACAATCGCTCCAAAGAAGCTCCAGAACTTTATTTTAGAGCAGAGTGTTGTGCACTTTTTACAATGTTGTTTGGTGAATTTGCAGCGTCCTTCTGAAACGCAGAGAAAAGAATGCATTTTTGTGCAGTTTGGCATGCGTTTGGAAACACAGAGGTGTGAATAGAGCCTCATTATTCTTGTGTAAACACACCAGCCACACCTAGAGTAGTGGGAGGATGTGTTTTTTGGCTCATTTTTCTCATGACATGCATAGGGCACATTGAACGTAGGATTGAGATCTATATTGCTCTTAAATCTCAGTTATTGCTCTCTAGTTGATTACTTGAATATATATTGTTATTGTCTGTTATTCTTTCACAGAAATATTGCAGTAAAGACAACCTCTATGTTTTATCATAACGTGTGTGTTTCTCATTGGTCATTGCACTTACATTATTGCCAGGTGTGCCAGAGTGAGCTGAGGCTGTTATTAGGGTTGAAAGGCAGAGTAATGGACTGAACAAACAAAGCAGCTCCTTCGGGGGTATTGGTGCATAAGAAATAACAAACATGTCTATTCTTACCTGCTCTGTGCAGTGGAATTGCACTAAGTGGCTCTTCTCATGTCCTGCTCCGGCACTCCCGGCCCCCTCCTCTCTGTCCAGTGCCGCTTCCCATGGGGGTACTTGTGCAAGCTCACTTCTGAGCTCCACTGTTGCGTCCATTGACACAGACAGCAGGACTCGGCCCGCACCCCCACTCCCTTGTCACTGGCTTTGATTGGCAGCAGCGGGAGCCAATGGCTACCGATGCCCCAGCAAAGCCAGTGAAACATGGATGTAAGGGGAGAGAACAGCTACAGATATGCACAGCACTAGATCGGATGAAGGCTCAGGTAAATAAAAGGGGGGGGGGCAATACTGATGCCTAAACATTTTTTACCTTAATGCAACAAATGAATTAAGGTAAAAAATGTTTAGGCTTTAGAACCACTTTAAGCTCTGGCCTGGCAGATTGTTTTGAGTCCTAGCCTGGCAGACTGGACTAAGTTCTGGCATGCCTGACTGGTCCGAGTTCTGGCCTGGCAGATTGGTTTGAATTCTGAACCAGTAGACTGGTCTAAGTTCTGGCCTAGCAGACTGGTTTGAATTCTTGCCAGGCTGACTGGTTTGAGTTCTAGCCTGGCTGGATGGTTTGAATTCTGACCTGCATGGCTGGGCTGGGTTTGGCCTGTATGAGCAGTATACATTTTCTTTAGGATTTGGAGGGCTTAGAAATTGTTAATGTAGAGTTCAGAGGTCAGTATTTTGTAATGCAAGGTTTATAGGTCAGTAGTTTGTAATGCAGAGTTCAGTGGTCAGTAGTATGTAATGTAGGCTTTAGTGGTCAGTAGTAGAATGACTACAGGGATCATTAGTATATAAGACAAAGTATGAGGGCTAGTGGTATGTAGGGTAGAGTACAGGTGCCTATAATATGTAGCGCAAAGAACAGGGGTCAGTGTGAGGCAGAGCACATGGGTCAGTGGAATGTACCGCAGAGTACAGGTGTCAGTGGCATGTAGGGCAGAGTACAGAGGTCAGCAGTATGTAGGGCAACTTAAAGGGGTTAGCAGTTTGTAGAGTAGAATGTAATTTTCCCATTGCTACCTATTCAGACACACTGATCTCCAGCAGCCATCCTTTCTCATCCATATCAGGTGCTTATATGTAAAGTCACATACAAGCACCTTGGATAAAGGCAAGAGGCGGATCGTCTAGGATTAGCGCACGACACGTAGCTTTGTTACTTGCCAGCGATGCTCTGAATATGGGGGCACTTCATACAGAGGGTTGGCACGATAGTGATACAATCTACCCATCACCTGCCCACATGCAATGGGTTGCCGACCCCTTCTATAGAATGTAATTCGAGTGACAGCTCTGAGTCTGCTGGGTCTGCTGACATCATATCCAAGATAATGACATCCAGCAGCATTCTCAGGCCTTTTGGTAACTAACTAAAATACATTAAATGCGCATGTAATTTTATGGGAAGATTGTTGTTGAAATGAATGACCTGGCCAGAGGATCATGTTAAAGGTATCCTGTAACAAAAAGATAACTGTATGGAGTTGATACAAATAATGATAGTGTTCAAAATACAAAAAACTTGAGCTGCTGCAGTAAACTTGTAGGCAGGTGTAGTTTGGCCTCCCTGCAAAGGTGGCGCTATCAGGCAGTCACCGTGCTGAGAGAGCGGAGAACAATGTTCCTTTGAGGCCTTTGTATGTGTCATCAGGGGAGCAGCTGTCCCGTTGCACTGTCCCCCTCTGGTTGGCACGTATTTTGTGAATGGTCAGGTAAGCAATAGAACCCCCACTGGTTAGGGACAGATTGTCTAGCATAGGGACAGGTCCCTGTAGAGGCAGGACATGCTAGGGACTGTCGATATATCTCATCCATTCCTTTCTCAGGTGCCCGATTGCAGGACTGCCTTCCAGCTGTCTCCTTTGATGGGTGCTGCCGGGTGTCATCATCACCCGGATATCCTCTGTGTGGTTCATTGTAAATGTTTGGTCGGTGCGGCCGTGTATGCAACCTCTTTTGAATTCTCTCAATACCTCCACTTTATTACAACTTGCCACAACTTTCAGGCATCGAGTGCAAATTCACAAGCAATGCTTCATTCTAATACCCATATAATGTTTTTTATTTTACTTGCCTTTATTTAGGCCCCATTCACATCTGGCAATTTGGGTTCAAAACATGCGGCAAAACTGCATTGCATTTGAGGTGCCATTAAAAATGAATGGCACCGAAGCATGCATGGCATGTTTTGCCACGACTGCAGTGCGATTTGAAACTGCAGTGATTCTGCCAGGTGTGAACGGGGCCTAATAGTTTACTCCTTATTATATGCAGTCAAAGCTTTGTAGCTGAATAAAATGACAGGGACAGGGGTTGGGAAAAACTATAACACTGCATGAAGTGCTTACAATGCTCATCTTTTTTTCCCATGTGTAATACTGCAGCATCCATGTCAGAGCATCATGGGTTAAAAAAATGAAATTTGATCAAGGCTCTTTATTCAACGCCAACCGTGGCAGTCAAAGTTAATGACACTATGCCAAACTCCTTCACTATCTTCAATGGGACCAGGCAGGGTCCTATCACCTATTTTTATACTTACCCTTAAATCCTTCCATTGAACCATTAGAGCACACCCAGATATCAAGGGATTACGTACTAACACACTTAGCACAAGGTCACTGAGTATGCTGACAACTTAGTTTTCTTTGGGACTTTCCCAGTAAACTCTATCCCAGTATTGCTAAAAGAAGTCTAATGCCTCGTTTCCACTGAGCGGATCGGTTCGGTACAGTTTGAATGGCCTAGAATGGTCCGGTCTATTCTGGTGAGCGTTTCCACTGCAAGTGGGACCAAAAGGGGCCATACAGGGTTTAGAAAAAATGCCTCAGCATAGCACAGCAGAGGGTTTTCTGTCAGCCAAACAGTGGAATTTATCGTAGCTCCGCCCTAATCGAACCATTCCATTTTCTATGGCCCCACATCTGAAGCAGGACCCTGAATGGAGCGGTAAGGTTCGGTTGTATGGGCCGCTTTCATAATGGAAACACCCAAAATAGCGTACCGTACTGAACTGAACCGAACCGATCAGTGGAAACGAGGCATTAATGTATGGCAATATCTCAAACGTCAAAATAAACTTCTCTAAATTGGAAGCTATGAATATCGCCACTTCCATTATCCTACAGGACCACATTAGAGGGAATTTTCCTTTCAAATGGTCCTCTTCCCATATCAGATATTTAAGAAACAACATTACTACCATCCCTAATTTTGTTTTTAAACTAAACCCTTAGGATTATCAAAGCAGACCTACAACTTTGTAAGCTCCAACGATTCCTCTTGTACCAAATTGTATTGTGACTGTAATGTCTGCCTTCAGTTTTTAAAGCGCTGCACAAACTGTTGATGCTATATAAATCCTGTATAATAATAATAATAATTAACAATAATAATAAATACAACGTTGGGACAAAGAATAGTCTACATGGTTTCGTCATAACGGTATTGTGAAATTGAACGTCTTAGAAATCTACTATACCTACTTCAGACTCACACTTTAATTTACCTTTAGGAAACCTATCTGACCTGAGGGTACACTTCCTAAGATACTGTATGTTTGGGCCAGGAAAAAGGCTAGGCTAGGCACAACAAATTAACTTTTTCCCTTCTTGTGAGCTTTCGAACCCCATTAAAGTCTATGGGACTCAAACGTGAGAAATCAAAAGTGCGAATTTTAAAGGCTAATATGCAAGTTATTGTCCTTAATAGGGTTTGGGGACCCAGGTCCTGCCCCAGGGTACATGTATGAATGCAAAAAAAAAAATGGCTGTTTTTTCTGGAGCAGTGATTTTAATGATGCTTAAAGTGAGAAAATAAAAGTGAAATATTCCTTTAAATATCGTGCCTGGGAGGTGTCTATAGTATGCCTGTAAAGTGGTGCGTGCTTGCGAATTTCATGTCTGGTCCCGGCAATATGGATGAAAATCATTGAGAACCCCCCCCCCCAATCCATTACCAGCCTCTTTGGGTCTTGTATGGATATTAAGGGGAACCCCGCACCCAAATAAAAAAAAGGAAAAGCGTGGGGCCCCCAGGCCCTATATACTCTTAACAGCAGTATACAGGCGGTACAAACAAGACAGGGACTGTAGGTTTGTTCTTAAATAGAATCTGCTTGTAATTTTGAACTGGTACATTTTTTATGTGTAGCTCCAGCCAAAAAATCTATTTTTAAGCTTTTTGGAAAACACAGAGAAGGATTATCACCCCTGTAACATTTGTTTTGCTGTCTGTGCACCTGTTCAGAAGATTTCACCTCACTGTCTGTCCCAATGACAATTGGATTTTGAAAATTTGGGGTTTTTAGTGAAAAAAGGAACTCTTACAGGAGAGAATTTCCCTTCCTAGGGGTAGATTTCCTCTCACTTCCTGTTGTCTCCTTCCGTTTGCAAGTAGGAGTCGTTTGTAAGTTGGATGTTTGAAAGTAGGGGCCTGCCCTATATACTCTGCAGAAATTTGGGCCTTAGGTGTTGGTGTTGCCACAACACTGTAAGCCCTCACAGTTACTCTTGGTGGGCGCAGGAATGGGCCCTGCTGTGAAATATTAGATCAAGAATAGTAATTACATGCCCCTGTTGAACAGGGGCTGAAAAATTGGGCCTTTGGTGGTGGACGGTGTGGTGGTGTTGCCACAACACTGTAAGGCCTCACAGTTACTCTTGGTGGGCGCAGGAACGGGCCCTGCTGTGAAATATTAGATCAAAATTGTAATTACATGCCCCTATTAAAAAGGGGCTGAAAAATTGGGTCTAAGGCACTGGTGCTGGTGCCACAACACTGCAACCCCTCACAGATACTCTAGTTGGAGCGCAGGAATGAGTCCTGCTGCAAAGTATCGCATCAAAAATTGTAATTACACGCCTCTGTTAAACAGGGGCTGAAAAATTGGGCCTTAGCCACTGGTGGCGGTGCCCAGAACCAAAAATGTTCTTACAAGCTATCAGAATGAACATTGGGGAGGAAGAGGATAGTCACTCAGCATAACAGGATAGTCACTCAGCATCAGCATAGGCAGTCTTGAAGGGATCTCACATAAAAAAAAATATTCGGTTACATCAGCATCAGGTGCTTGGTAGCTGGTGATCCAAGACTGATTTATTTTTATGAAGGTCAGCCGATCGTCCGATTCGGCGGACAGGCACACCCTGTGATCGGTTACAAAGCCTCCAGCAGCACTGAATGTGCGTTCCGAAAGAACGCTGGATGCAGGACAGGCCAGTAGCTCAATTGCATACTGTGCAAGCTCTGGCCAGTGATCCATCCTCAAGACCCAGTAACCCAGATCCACCATGTGAATCAGACGCTGGCGATGGTTGCTAGAACCGATCATACCTTGGGGCTGCGGACTCAAAAATAGTTTGAATGCATCGGTCATACGGCCACCTTCTCCACCGCTCCTTCTGTGACTGACCGAAGCCTCAGCAACACGTTGTCCAGGAGGACCAGGAAATTGTAACCTCCCAGGCTCTGGAAACGCGTTGAACAAACCTTTCTGCAAGGCCTCCCGAAGATGTTTCATCCTCTGCTCCCTCTGCGACGGCAAGATAAGGTCCGCAACCTTACCCTTGTAACGTGGATCAAGGAGGGTTGCCAGCCAGTAATGATCCCTCTCCTTGATACCACAAATACGAATATCCTTCCGCAGACTTTGCAGGATCAGGGAGGCCATGCAGCGTAGGTTTGCTGAGGCATTCAGTCCGGAGTCCTCTGGGTCACTAAGGACGACATGATCGGCAGCCACCTCCTCCCAGCCACGTACAAGTCCATGGGTTTCTTCGGACTGTAAATGATCCCTTGAAGACTGCTGCTGATGCTGAGTGCTAGGCTCCACCTCCATGCTGACACAATCCTCCTCCTCGTCCTCTTCCTGTGTGATTGGCAGGCACGCAGGAACACTGTCTGGATAAAGGGGGCCTTGAGAGGTAAGGAAGTCCTCCTCTTCCTGCCTCTGTTCTGCCTCAAGTGCCCTTTCCATTATTCCACGCAGCGTGTGCTCCAACAGGTGGACAAGAGGGACAGTGTCACTGATGCATGCACTGTCACTGCTCACCATCCTTGTGGTCTCATCAAATGGTGACAGGACAGTGCATGCATCCCTGATCATGGCTCACTGGCGTGGGGAAAAAAAACAAGCTCCCCTGACCCTGTCCTGGTGCCATAGTCGCACAGGTACTCATTGATGGCCCTCTGCTGCATGCGCAGCTGCTGCAGCATGGCCAACGTTGAGTTCCACCTGGTGGGCATGTCGCAGATTAGGCGGTTCTTGTGCAGGTTAAATTCCTTTTGGAGGTCAGCCAGCTGAGCACTGGGATTATCTGACCTGCGGAAATGCACGCAGACTTTCCTGGCCTGCCTCAGGACATCCTGTAAGCCTAGGTACCTGCCCAAGAACTGCTGCACCACCAAGTTAAGGACGTGAGCCAAACAGGGCACATGGATCAGTTGTCCCTGTCAGAGGGCGGAGAGGAGGTTGGTGCCATTGTTGCAAACCACCATTCCTGGCTTAAGCTGGCATGGCGTCAACCACCTCTGAGCCTGCCCCTGCAGAGCTGACAGAATCTCTGCCCCAGTGTGGCTCCTGTCCCCCAAGCACACCAGCTCAAGCACCGCATGGCATCTTTTTGCCTGCGTGCTTGCGTAGCCCCTTGAACGCCTACGGAGCACCGCTGGTTCCAAGGACAAATCAGCACAGGAAGAGGCCATGGAGGAAGAAGAAGTGGAGAGGGTGGAGGAGAGAGGTGTGGCAGAATCACCACTAGAATTTTGGAGGCGTGGTGGCAGAACAACCTCCAACACTACTGCACCCTGTCCTGCATCCTTCCCAGCTGCCAGCAGAGTCACCCAGTACGCGGTGAAAGACAGGTAACGTCCCTGTCCATGCCTGCTGTCAGCGGTAATATGCACCTTACCGCTGACCACCCTGTCCAGCGAGGCATGGACATTGCCTTCCACATGCCGGTAGAGAGCCGGAATCGCCTTCCGTGAAAAAAAGTGGCGTTTGGGAACCTGCCACTGAGGTACCGCACATTCCACAAACTCACGGAAGGGGCAGAGTCTACCAACTGAAAAGGCAGCAGTTGAAGTGCTAGCAATTTAGCCAAGCTAGCATTCAACCACTGGGCATGTGGATGGCTGGGAGTGAACTTCTTTCGCCGGTGGAGTAACTGGGGTAGGGAAATCTGCCTGCTAGAATCGGACATTGGTGTACCGATAGCAGATTGCCCGCAAGTACTTGGCAGTGGCACACCTAATTCTACACCTTCATTCCTCTCAGTGCAGGTTTCTGAGAGAACTGAAGGTATAGTGGGGTTGGAGATCCCAGCTGATGAGGAGGAGCAAGGAGAAGTCCCCCTTGTTCCTTGGTGTGCGTCTTTTAGGTAGTGTTGCCAACGGGCTGCATGGGAGCTCGACATATGTCTGATTAAGCATGTGGTGCCCAAGTGCTTGCTGTCTAGTCCACACATGATACGCTTCAGACATATGTTGCAAATAGCAACGTTGCAATCTGCTGCACACGTCTCAAAAAAGGCCCACACCAAAGAACTTAATAATAACGCGCGGAGTCACCAGCATCCTGCACTTGCGGAGCTCTGCGGTGTGATGCAGTAGGTTAGCTGCCCCTAAGCTGGCCCCTGGAGGGCATCCTGCCTCGTTGGAGATGTGCCTTCTCCTCCTCCGCCTCCTCCTCTTCTCTCCTATCAGGCACCCAAGTAGAGTCAGTGAGCTCATCATCCCCTCCCGCCTCGTCACTGGAGCAAACCTGGCAGTATGCTGCAGCTGGGGGAACATGACTGCCAGTTTGTTGTCCTTCTTGGGCAACCCCTCTCTCTGGGCTCACGTTACTGCCTTCCTCAAGCTAGGTACCATCATCGGAGCCTTCAAAATACTGCGCATCTTCCTGCAGCATGTACCCAACACTGTGGTTGAACAGTTCGGGGGACTCCTCCGGTGGGGCTAGGGAAGGAGTAACTGATGATGACCTCGAGTCCAAGGAATAGGCCGCTTTGGCACCTGCATTGGCAGCCAAGGTAGCCTGGGTGAGAGAGGATGATGAGGATGAGGACGGCTTGGTCATCCACTCTACCAACTCTTCAGTATATTGTGGCTCAACACGGCCAGCTGCCGAGAAAAAGGACAAGCGTGCCCCACGGCCACGTGCTGATGAGGATGCACCATGTCCATGACCAGCACTGTTGCCTCTAGACACAGAGCCTGCTTGCCCTCTTTTATTGGCCTGTGACTGTCTGCCTCTCCTTGTTGGCCTTCCAGACATACTGTCTTTGATGTATTGGATTAGGTACACAAGGAATGGCCTGCAGTGAGATGTAGCTGCACAGAGCTGGGATGTATATATATACTGATTATACTGCAGCTAGCTGAATCGCCTGCCTGCCTGTAGTATTATTAGGAAGAAAACAACAGGAATTGTCTGCAGTGAGCTTTAGCTGCACACTGTGCCCAGTATACAGTACACTACTATACTGCAGCTAGCTGAATCAACTGCCTACCTGTGGTATTATTAGGAAGAGAACACCAGCAATTGTCTGCAGTTAGCTTTAGTTGCACACTGTGCACAGGATACAGTACACTGACTGAAAATACTGCAGCTGCCTGCCCGTGGTATTATTAGGAAGAGAACACCAGCAATTGTCTGCAGTTAGCTTTAGTTGCACACTGTGCACAGGATACAGTACACTGGCTGAAAATACTGCAGCTGCCTGCCTGTGGCATTATTAGGAAGAGAACACCAGCAATTGTCTGCAGTTAGCTTTAGTTGTACACTGTGCACAGGATACAGTACACTGACTGAAAATACTGCAGCTGCCTGTCTGTAAGTATATTAGGAAGAGAACACCAGCAGTTGTCTGCAGTTATCTTTAGTTGCACACTGTGCACAGAATACAGTACACTGACGGAAAATACTGCAGATGCTTGCCTGTGGTATTATTAGGAAGAGAACACCAGCAATTGTCTGCAGTTATCTTTAGTTGCACACTGTGTACAGGATACAATACACTGACTGAAAATACTGCAGCGGCCTGCCTGTAAGTATATTAGGAAGAGAACACAAGCAATTGTCTGCAGTTAGCTTTAGTTGCACACTGTGCACAGGATACAGTACAATGAAAAAACTGCAGCTGCCTGCCTGTGGTATTATTATTTGGAAGAGAACACCAGCAATTGTCTGCAGTTAGCTTTAGTTGCACACTGTGCACAGGATACAGTACACTGACTGAAAATACTGCAGCTGCCTGCCTGTGGTATTATTAGGAAGAGAACACCAGCAATTGTCTGCAGTTAGCTTTAGTTGCACACTGTGCACAGGATACAGTACACTGACTAAAAATACTGCAGCTGCTTGCCGTAAGTATATTAGGAAGAGAACACCAGCAATTGTCTGCAGTTAGCTTTTAGTTGCACACTGTGCACAGGATACAGTACACTGACTGAAAATACTGCAGCTGCCTGCCTGTGGTATTATTAGGAAGAGAACACCAGCAATTGTCTGCAGTTAGCTTTAGTTGCACACTGTGCACAGGATACAGTACACTGACTGAAAATACTGCAGCTGCCTGCCTGTAAGTATATTAGGAAGAGAACACCAGCAATTGTCTGCACTTAGCTTTTAGTTGCACACTGTGCACAGGATACAGTACACTGACTGAAAATACTGCAGCTGCCTGCCTGTAAGTATATTAGGAAGAGAATAACAGGAACAGATCTATCTAAACTGAATACAGTGTATATATATATATATATATATATTCACAACACCTGGTATGCATATATATACTAAATACACTGACTACAGCTAACTGACTCGCCTGCCAGCTCTATCTAACTCAAATTAAATGACACTGTCTCTCTCTCTCTCTATCTCTCAGCACGCCGGAACACACTACACAAGGCAGACTTCCGGCGGCCTTATATAGTGTGGGGCGTGTACTAAATCCCCTGAGGCATAATTGGCCAAAGCCACCCTGCCTTTGGCCAATTATGGCTCTCCATTCTTACTGCGCTGTGATTGGCCAAAGCATGCGGGTTATAGTGCATGCTTGGCCTATCATCAGCCAGCAATGCACTGCGATGCCGCAGTGAATTATGGGCTGTGACGCGCCACTCAAATTTGGCGCAAACGGCCCATAATGTTCATAATTCGATGAACGGTCAAACGGCCAATGTTCGAGTCGAACTTAGGTTCGGCTCAAACTCGAAGCTCATCCCTAATTTTTACATGTTTTTTCAATAAATTGGAATTTTTGTGGAGTGAGGCTATCCAAATGAACTTTTTATACCCTGGATTTCAACTGACGAGCTTGGCATTACACCCGATGGAATGAGGATAGCATGTGAGATTATGTAGCAGACCAACCTGGAGCAGCATCCACTTATTTAACTTAATTCCCAAATCCAGTAAAATGCCATGCCATGCAGCTGCTTAAGCATGTACACCTGTACTGTGGGAAAATAGAACAGAACAGCCCAATAAATAAATAATACTGGTTCTCACCTTGACATTACAAGACCTGGCCAAGAAATATATGGGGAATAGAGTGCTCAAAGGACCAATTACTCCCTAGCTCCTTCCCTTATGAGTCAAATGTTGCAAATGTCCAACCCACCGGAACCTATTTTAGCCTCAGGCGGTGAGTTTGTAATAGGAGACTTATCTTGAGACCCATTCCTATACTTGTCCCTATACCCCCCTCACCTTTTTTTTTCCTCCCCAATCCACCCCAGGTGACCAGGAACACTGCTCTCCACCACTGACCTTCCACATACATCTTTCATACCCACCCCCACCTTTTATTATTGCCTTTAAGGTAAGGAGCTATGTTTGACTTTTGGCTAGCACCAGTGTTAATTTTGTTAGTGTTAACTAAAAGGTTCTACGTTTTAGTCGACTAAAATCTCCAGTACATTTTAGTCGACTAAAACTCATTTTAGTTGTCTAAAATCTAATGGGTGTAATTAAATTGTAATGCATTAGTGAACATTTCTCTACAATTTCCAAACTCATTATATACTGCTGGAGTGAAAAATCTCATATGTTATTATCTATGGTATTAAGGTATGAACATGCACTATAGACCAGTGTTGATTTCTAAGTCAAATTTCAATTTAGTTTTAGTCTTATGCCCCGTACACACGGTCGGATTTTCCGACGGAAAATGTGTGATAGGACCTTGTTGTCGCAAATTCCGACCGTGTGTAGGCTCCATCACACATTTTCCATTGGATTTTCCGACACACAAAGTTTGAGAGCAGGATATAAAATTTTCCGACAACAAAATCCGTTGTCGGAAATTCCGATCGTGTGTACACAAATCCGACGGACAAAGTGCCACGCATGCTCAGAATGAATAAAGAGATGAAAGCTATTGGCCCCTGCCCCGTTTATAGTCCCGACGTACGTGTTTTACGTCACCGTGTTTAGAACGATCGGATTTTCCGACAACTTTGTGTGACCGTGTGTATGCAAGACAAGTTTGAGCCAACATCCGTCGTAAAAAATCCTAGGATTTTGTTGATGGAATGTCCGAACAAAGTCGGACCGTGTGTACAGGGCATTAGTCTTTTGACTAAAATTGCATTTTAGTTTTAGTCTCATTTTAGTCTTTTGACTAAAATGCCATTTTAGTTTTAGTTGTATTTTAGTCATCTCAATTGTTTTAGTTTTAGTCGTATTTTAGTCGACTAAAATAGTATTCATTTAGTCGATTAAAATGTTTTAGTCGTTTTAGTCAACAAAATTAACACTGGATAGCACCAACTTCTACTCAGTCTTTCAACTTCCGAATACTGTATATGTAAACTGCTTACTGGACCTCACATATACACATTATATTGTGTTTGCGTACACTAAAATAATTTACTGTATTTTTGCTTTACAAATATTGTGAAAAATTGCAGCTATCATAATCTTATTCTTTAGGTCTTCTTTTTTCAGAAAATTTACATTGTTTTTAGGGTTTCAAGTAAGTTTTTAGGAGAGAAGTATGCATTTTAATATGTTTGTAAAAAAATGGAAACATTTGTCCTGCAGCAAAACTGTTGGCACATGTTGTCCTTTAATGAATGCAGTCCCCCTGCTAAGTGCAGCCCACTTGGTCAGATATTCACCTTTGTCCTTGAATTAGCGATCTTCACTGTGCAGTGCCTTAAGCTGGCTATAGACATTCGGACTGGCTGAGATTCAAACAATCTATAGGCAGGCTGATTGTACCCAAGTCAACCAGCAGGTTGGATTTATACATGCAATCATTGCCATGTACATATGATCACAGTAATAATCACTATGTTCTCCTTGCAGGGATGGCTCCATGCGCCTGCTGGGAGAACACAATAGCTTTTGCGGGAGGGATTCCCAATCAACGCAGTCAGTAACCTGTTGTTGCAGGAAAGAAAATCGCATCATCTATGGCCTGCCTTACACTGCAGCACCTCTGGAAGCTGTCATCATAAAGCTCCCCATGTGACTGAACGGGGCTGCAGTGCGCATGCACAGACTGAACAAGACCCAGAAGATAAACGGGGAGTGGGATCCGATAAAAAGCTCTGTATCTTTTTTTGGATAAAAACAAAGGCAGACTTTGATATATAAACTTTGGTTTATCAGAGATGGTGTGTCTTTTTTAGGTAATCTGGCAGAGTAGGAATTGGAGCCACAATGTAAAATGACCTTCACTATCATATCCCTTGTCCACAAATTTTTTAATGAGTACCCAATTGTCTTGAGTATATTACACACCTCTACCAGATTACCTAAAAAAGAAACACAGCAAGAACTAATATTTATTACATCAATCTCACCAACAATATAGGAAAATTAAAACTGGAAGAGCCCAAATTTAGGACCTGTTATCCCAGAAAAACCAAAGTTTATATCAAAGGGACCCTAGTATTTAGAAATAAAATAGCCCCATCCCAGTAAGATCAAAAAAAGTTAACACAATGAAATGTGTGGCCAATACTTTGATACATTCCTATGATATTATAGAAAGAATTCAATGTGGGAAAAAAAGTTGATCCCTGTGTACCTTTGTTCAGCATAGGCAGAAATCCTTCTTGATAGTAAAGGAAAGGTATACTATCTGAAGGAATTCTACAAGTGCTTTTCCGAGTTCGTCATTTACTGCCTGATATGCCAATGTGGCCCTCTTTACGTTGGTCACACTATTAGGACCATATGAAAAAGATTTGGTGAACACTGGAGGCTAATTGAGCAAGGTGATGTAGATTTCAAAGTGCCCAGACATTGTACGCCGAAGCACAAAAAGTCTACAGAAGGTCTAAAGTCTGGATACTGGAAACAATATGTAAAAACTGATCATTTGCAGAGAGATTTCAAAAAATGTGTCAGAGAGAGACCTATTGGATATTTACACTTGTTATGCTAGCCCCTAAGGGTTTAAATGAAATCTAAAAATACACACCATCTTAGAAAATCGAATATAGCCTTCAGCTTCTGGTACATAATCAGTAACTGAAATAAGGAATGAAACAATGTGGTTATTTTGGGTTATGTTTCAGTAGTGTCCCTTATTCTTTAACATAGTGTCATTGTTTTAGTTACTATGTTTCTTTTTTAGGAAAATGATCCCAGCCAGACCTGTGTGTTTTGTTTTGTTTTAAATTGTTCTATTGTCATATTGTTCTTTTATAATTAGGATACATTTCATATATCTATACATTGATACATTTATAATTCATTATTAAAGTGGATGTAAACCCGAAAAAAACATTTTTGATGTCATAATGTAGAGTATAAGATTTCCTATCATTTGAGCCCAGTCTTGCCACAAAGAGTTAATCCAGCTCTGAGCAATCCTCTTTTATTGTTCAGTGAGATAAAACTTGACAAACAGAGAAAAACTTTGTCAAATCCTCTGCCTTGCTGTCAGTGACAGGTGATTTACATATCTCTTGCACTAGCTTAAGTCATGCATTATCTTTTAATTCCCACCCCCACTCCTTTCTTCAGCAGCTCTGCAAGGATTGGCTGTTCCACACCTCAGCATGATTTGGCATGCTGAAGTCATGTGGTTACTTTCCTGTCTTTTCACTGGATGTTAGAGATCATAGCAGAAGTTCAGTGTAAGAAATACACTGGAGAAAATGCATATTGACAAGGGGAGTGTAGAGGTGGGCGGGGAGTCTACTGCCATCACGACTCCACCCACCGAGCTCCAGACAACAGACCCACCCACAGAATATGCCGTTTTTCGGGTCTCATAACAGACAGAGGGGAGACATTTGACAGGTAAAGATACATGCAGGAGGCATGTATATCCTTATAGATAACCCCTATGGCAGTAGTTTAGAAAGGATGACATTGGGTTTACATCCACTTTAATATAAAAGTGATATGTTTGCAAATATATATATATATATATATATATATAGTATCTCACAAAAGTGAGTACACCCCTTATATTTTTGTAAATATTTTATCATATCCTTTCATGTGCCAACACTGAAGAAAATTACGCTTTTCTACAATGTAAAGTAGTGAGTATACAGCTTGTATAACAGTGTAAATTTGCTGTTCCCTCAAAATAACTCACAGCCATTAATGTCTAAACCGCTGGCAACAAAAGTGAGTACAGCACTAAGTGCAAATGACCAAATTGGGCCCAAAGTATCAATATTTTGTGTGGTCGACATTATTTTCCAGCACTGCCTTAACCCTCTTGGGCATGGAGTTCACCAGAGCTTCACAAGCCACTGGAGTCCTCCTTCACTCCTCCATAACGACATCACAGAGCTGGTGGATGTCAGAAACCTTGCGCTCCTCCACTTTCCATTTAAGGATGCCCCACAGATGCTCAATAGCGTTTAGGTCTGGAGACATGCTTGGTGTGTTTGGGGTCGTTATCATGTTGGAATGCTACCCTGCGGCCCAGTCTCCAAAAGGAGGGGATCAACCTTCAACCTCTGTAGCAGTGCTGGCAGCACTCATACATCTATTTGCCAAAGATATGACGCTGAGCATGTGCATTCAACTTCTTTGGTCGACCATATCGAGGCCTGTTCTGAGTGGAACCTGTCCTGTTAAACTGACAAAAAATTGAGAAATAATCAAACAACTAAAGATATCTCTCCCTCAGCGCTCATGGTGAAGATACAATATCAACCAAGCTGCTACTATAATAAAAAAACGATGTAACAAAATTGTGTCCAAAACAAATAGCACTTATATATTCTGAAAGTCTTTCAAACTTGATACACAGTCCACTTTTGACAAAATAGACAGCCAAAATGTGAAAAAGTTGAAGGAAAATGCGCCCTCTGACGAAAGCAATGAGGAAACTAGTCAGGGCCTGATCACGCAGCAACCCATGCCATTGAATCAAGCTGTCGGCTCTCCAGTTCACCTTACCCGGGATCAGCGCTGTAGCGGTGAAGAGGTACATTAGGGGGGAGCGACTTCACAAGTATAATTTTACTTATTAAAAGAAGAGATCTGGGGAATTGGCGCTGCCCTATACCATTAGATGTTAATTAAAAATCACAGAAACATATAAATAAATATATAAAACGAAAAGAGCTAAATGTGTATCCCTTAGGTGAATGTACCCCTACCCTTGTGCCAGAAATAAATAAAATTAGTGAAAAGGTGTGATTCTTTAAAGTGAACGTGCAATTCCTCTGTATTGCGTAAATGAATATTACAATATATGGATTTGGTTTAAATTTGCCCCACCTCCATTGCAAAACTACACATTTACAACATATCAAATCATATCAAATTAACCAAAACTTTTGAAAAATTAATATTAAGTAGCCCCCTGTAATATTGTTGGGGTCCGTGACAAACCACACTATTCGGGGGGCTAACAGTATCCGTGTGAGGTTACCACATATCCCTAATATATATGGTGACTAAAGTGCACTATGCATAAAGTGAAACCAAAGTGCATTAGACCTCTATGATACAATCCCAAAATTCATATATAATAAATTCATATATAAAAAATTCATAAAAATAGAAATCCAAACCATTGACACTCAAAATAAAAAGTACCGAATATGAATACACATCTGTGAAAAAAGTCCCTGTGATGGACCCAAACAGGGTTAGAATGTCTTATTTTTAGAGACAAGGATATTGAAAATGTCAGGATCGGTTGACATGCATTTACAAATGCCCAAGGAGTGGTAAAAGGTGACTTCCGTGCATGTAGAAGCTGGTGACTCCAAGTGCTCCCCCCCGTGCTCCCCCACTCACCAGAATCCGTCACCCCCTAGGGGGTATTAGGCAGAGGAGTGGGTGTCTCAAGATGACTGCCTGTGATGAATGTCCCTCTTCGGCTTTACTGCTCCGTGAGTTTCTTTTATTACACTGGTGATGAGGGTCCCCTTCTGCTGATCCAGGTCCAGGTATCTCCACTACTATCCACCTCCGTACTGCTAGATCCTGTTTCTACTTTCCCAGTGTCTGATCCATGGAATCCAGGAATGTGGGCTGCCATCCACTCTTTTTAGGTCTGCAGATCATGTCCTGGGAAAGCTTTCTGAAGCTCTGTTGCCCTTTCCCAATCTCTTTTAGCTGCTTTCCATGGATCAGACACTGGGAAAGTAGAAGCAGGATCTAGCAGTACGGAGGTGGATAGTAGTGGAGATACCTGGACCTGGATCAGCAGAAGGGGACCCTCATCACCAGTGTAATAAAAGAAACTCACGGAGCAGTAAAGCCTAAGAGGGACATTCATCACAGGCAGTCATCTTGAGACACCCACTCCTCTGCCTAATACCCCCTAGGGGGTGACGGATTCTGGTGAGTGGGGGAGCACAGGGGGGAGCACTTGGAGTCACCAGCTTCTACATGCACGGAAGTCACCTTTTACCACTCCTTGGGCATTTGTAAATGCATGTCAACCGATCCTGACGTTTTCAATATCCTTGTCTCTAAAAATAAGACATTCTAACCCTGTTTGGGTCCATCACAGGGACTTTTTTCACAGATGTGTATTCATATTCGGTACTTTTTATTTTGAGTGTCAATGGTTTGGATTTCTATTTTTATGAATTTTTTATATATGAATTTATTATATATGAATTTTGGGATTGTATCATAGAAGTCTAATGCACTTTGGTTTCACTTTATGCATAGTGCACTTTAGTCACCATATATATTAGGGATATGTGGTAACCTCACACGGATACTGTTAGCCCCCAAATAGTGTGGTTTGTCACAGACCCCAACAATATTACAGGGGGCTACTTAATATTAATTTTTCAAAAGTTTTGGTTAGTTTGATATGATTTGATATGTTGTAAATGTGTAGTTTTGCAATGGAGGTGGGGCAAATTTAAACCAAACCCATATATTGTAATATTCATTTACGCAATACAGAGGAATTGCACGTTCACTTTAAAGAATCACACCTTTTCACTAATTTTATTTATTTCTGGCACATGGGTAGGGGTACATTCACCTAAGGGATACACATTTAGCTCTTTTCGTTTTATATATTTATTTATATGTTTCTGTGATTTTTAATTAACATCTAATGGTATAGGGCAGCGCCAATTCCCCAGATCTCTTCTTTTAATACTTCCAATTAACTCCTATTAGGAATTAATTAAGGGGAGGCTGCAGCCCTTCTATAATATTTTCTTAAGCGCGGACTTCTAATTTAGTATAATTTTACTTATGCTGTTAACTTATGTTTTTATTGTAAGTGTACATCTATGAAGTTTTATTTAATAAACATACCGTTTGAAAAATTGGATTACACTATGTGCACTCTTATTTTCTTGCTTGTCACGAGGAATATGCAGATGGAAAGATGCAGTGATTGCTGATTTTAGCCACCTGACATCCACACACTTTCCCACTAATATTGTATGAAGATTCACAGAGGCTTGCTGATAACAACATACCCAAAGATATGCAATAAATCCAGTAATATCTGGTAAGTACATTTCTTTTGGGGGATTGTCATTCAAGCATCGCGGTGTTGGTTAATCGTCTGGAGTAATTCATTATAATTTACCCTGAACACTTCTCTTTTGGAGCGGATTTTCCTTCATCTTTTTCACATTTTGGCTGCCTATTTTGTCAAAAGTGGACTGTGTATCAAGTTTGAAAGACTTTCAGGATATATAAGCGCTATTAGTGTCCTGTTAAACTGCTGTATGGTCTTGGCCACCGTGCTGCAGCTAAGTTTCAGGGTCTTGGCAACCTTCTTATAGCCTAGGCCATCTTTATGTAGAGCAACAACTCTTTTTTTCAGATCCTCAGAGAGTTCTTTGCCATGAGGTGCCATGTTGAACTTCCAGTGACCAGTATAAGTGAGTGAGAGTGATAACACCAAATTTAACACACCTGTTCCCCATTCACACCTGAGACCTTGTAACACTAACAAGTCACATGACACCAGGGAGGGAAAATGGCTAATTGGGTCCAATTTTGATATTTTCATTTAGGGGTGTACTCACTTTTGTTGCCATCGGGTTAGACATCAATGGCTGTGTGTTGAGGTATTTTGAGGGGACAGCAAATTTACACTGTGATACAAGCTGTACACTCACTACTTTAACATTGTAGCAAAGTGTAATTTCTTCAGTGTTTTCACATGAAAAGATAGAATAAAATATTTTCAAAAATGTGAGGGGTGTACTCACTTTTGTGAGATACTGTATATATTGTTTGAATGTCATCCAGGGAGGATGTTTCAGAAGCAAGGCTTTATGCCCGGTGGGGCCACAAAGTTAATATTTCTGGATCAAGGATGAAGGTGAGTATAAGACCAAGTGGGTTGCATTCATTAACCACTTGTCGACCACGCACTGTAATTTTACTCCTATAGTGTTGGCCGCACAGAATCACATCTATATACGTGATCCTGCATTTTGGGTGGGGGAGTGCATGCCTGCCCACCCGGCTGTGCTGTCACTGGCTCCAACATATGCCGATCAGCGGTTCCCGCCCAATGATTTATGGCCAGGACTCACCAATCGTCGGAGAGAGTGACAGGAGAGAGCTTTATGTATG
Organism: Aquarana catesbeiana; assembly: GCF_042186555.1. Lineage (NCBI taxonomy): Eukaryota > Metazoa > Chordata > Amphibia > Anura > Ranidae > Aquarana > Aquarana catesbeiana. Next base: position 371,845,837 of record NC_133327.1, read on the forward strand.
TAAACAACACAAAGCAAAGTGGGGAATAAAAATCAGCACATCCCTTAGTAAAAGCACAACACATTAAACATAGTTAGGCACACATTTACCCTTTTATTGCCCCAGATGTTAACCCCTTCCCAGCCAGTGTCATGGTATGTTATTAGCACTGATCACTGTATTAGCGTCACTGGAGATGCCAGTGGCAGTTAGCCAGTTCCCTCAGTGTCAACGATAAGTCGCTGATCACTGCCATTGCTAGTCTAAAAAAAGAAATGAATAAAAATTCCAGTATATATCTCATAGTTTGTAGATGATATAACATTCTACAACATTCATGCAAACCAATCAATATATACTTATTGGCATTTTTTTTTTACCAAAGACATGTAGCAGAATACATTTAGGCCTAAATGTATTAGGAAATTCCATTTTTACATTGTTTTTTATTGGATATGTTTTAAAACAGAAAGTAAAAAATATTTTTTTTCGAAATGTATGCTCTTTTTTTTGTTTATAGCGCAAAAAAAAAAAAAAAGCCAGTAGTGATCAAATACCACCAAAAGAAAGCTCTATTTGTGGGGGAAAAACATTATATAAATTTTGTTTGCTTACAGCATTGCAGTGCTGAGAAGCAAAAAATGGCCTGGTCATGAAGGGGGTAAAATATAGTATAGTGCGGGGACAGCTGCTGCATCACATTTTTGTTTGCTGTTTTGTGTGTTTTTGTAGAGCGTTTTTGGAGTGGCACTATTCATTTGAATGGGCCTCCCTCCGCTCCAAAGAAGCTCAGGGACCAAATATTGGCAGAGCCAGGAGCATTTGGCGGTGCGATTTTTTGCCACAATTTAGCGCTTTTTGTCGCTTGACAATCGCGGCATAATTGCACCGCATTTGCCACAAGGTTTAGGAGTGTGTCTATGGGAATGTTTGACCATTCTTCCAGAAGCACATTAGTGAGGTCAGGCACTGATGTGGACGAAAAGGCCTGGCTTGCAGTCTCCTCTCTAATTCATCCCAAAGGTGTTCTATATGGTTGAGGTCGGGACTCTATGCAGGCCAGTTATGTTCCTCCACCCCAAACTCACTCATCCATGTCTTTTGGTAATATAGTGTATGAGGGGTTGGAGGGAGTGTGGGCTCATTAACACTAATGGTTGGTGGGCAGTTAAACCCCTTACTGCCCCCCCCCCTTCCAGCTGCTGAGGCCAGGAGTGTACACATGCTGCAGCAGGAATTCTACCCCCTGACACTTTCAGCAGGCATAGCGCCCACTGAATACAATCCATTAACATAAATAGGGCTGCTCTGCCAAACTGCGTGCAGTGCACTTATTTGCGGCACGCTAGTTTAGCAATCAAGGGGTGAAAGCAGGCAGTAAGGAGGCCATACAACACATCCTTACCATCTGCAAAGTGCTCTGTAAGGAGCTTGTGTGAAAGCTTTTAAGTAGTGATTTTGTGAAATTTCGGCCACCGAAAATAGGATTTTTCAACGTTGCGCCGAAATATAAAAAAGTGCTGATAATAGCTTCCAAAAACGCCCGCGATTTTACCTCGCTAATGGTGCTTCTTATAGGTCATGTGACTCAAAAATGCATCAAAAGTGCAACACAGGTGCATTTTTGATGCGTTCTTGCTGGGTTTTCAATGCATTTCAATGGGGAGGTGCAGTTTGTCAAATATGCACCAAACATGTAGCAAGCAGGTTTTTTAATACCCATTCAAAAGGTGCCAATTATGGCCGACAATCAATTCATATTCATTTAAATTCATTATATTCAATAAAATGTTGAATATAATACAATTATCTATAATATATATATATATATATATATATATATATATATATATATATATATATATATATATATATATATACAGTATTGGGGCATTGTCCTTCTTAAAAGACGGGACTATTTGGATGAAATGAATCGCTTACTATCTGATAGGGACACTTATATCATTCTTAAACGTGACCCCACTTCTGGATATAAAATACAACTTAATAATTTAGTCCAAGAGGGTTTCAAAAAAGGTATTGTGAATAAGAAAGAAATTGAATTTTTGATTCCGTTGGCACCTAAAATGCAGATTACTTATTATTTACCTAAAATACATAAAAACCCTATGCAACCACCTGGTAGACCTATAGTGAGTGGCATTGACTCACTCACTTCTAGGGTAGGTAAATACGTGGATTTTTTTCTACAGCCACTGGTAACAACGACCCCTGCATTTTTAAAGGATTCATTACAGATTATTAATGAAATGTCACAGTTACATGTTGAGGGTGATGTCCTATTAGTGACGGCGGATGTTTCTTCATTATACACCAATATCCCCCATGACTTAGGTTTTCAGGCAGCTAGATATTTTTTAACCAGAGATGAATCCATAAAACAATCCACTAGAGAATTTGTCTTAAAATTACTTAAATTTGCGATGGAACACAATTTTTTCTACTATGATGGGCAATATTTTTTACAACGCACAGGCGTGGCGATAGGGGCTAAATTCGCCCCCAGCCTCGCCAACCTTTTCATGGCATTGTGGGAAAATGACCACATTTTCTCATGGAGATGACCCCGCCTACTTTTTTGTCGTTGATTCATTGATGACGCCTTCTTTCTTTGGAAAGGAGATGTAGATTTGTTGGATTCCTTTATAAATAGGGTTAGTTCCAACCAATGGGGCATCAGGTTCACATATGCATACAGTGTAACCTCTGTTAATTTTTTGGATCTTACAATTACCAAGGCTGAAGGACAGTTGCACACCAAAACATTTTTTAAAATAACCAATAGGAATGGATATATTCCTATTGGGAGCTGCCATCACCCAAATTGGCTTAAAGCTATACCTAAAAGCCAATTTCAGTGGGTGAGAAGGAATTGCTCGCATATTGAGGATTTCTATACCCAAGCTAATGTTCTGAAAAAATGTTTTGAAGGTAAGGGGTATGACTCCAAAGCATTGGAAGAAGACCTTCTGAAGGTAGCCGATGTAGAAAGGGAACAATTCCTTAAACCTAAGATAAGTCAGGACGATAATAAAAAGAAAGGCCATGAATGGGCCTTTATTACTACCTTTTCTTCACAGCACTGTTGGGTGAATAGGATAATGAAGAAACATTGGAAAAATTCTTAAGGGAGATAGGATTATGGGCCCTCTCCTTCCTAATAAACCCGACATTGTTTATAGAAGAAACCAGACTTTAAAAGACAAACTGGCACCCAGTGCTATTGATTTGCCCCCCAAAATTAGTATGTTTGGCAACCTTAAAGGATTCTTTCCATGTAAAAAATGTAAGGTGTGTAGGACTTCCCAAACTATTAAAACAACTTCTTTCACTTCCAATGTTACAGCTAAAGTATATAATATTAAAGATTTCATTACTTGTGGAACTGTGGGAGTGGTCTACCTACTTATTTGTCCATGTGGGCTACAATATATTGGAAGAACAACCCGAGCTCTTAATATCCGGATAGGAGAACATCTAGGTAATATAAGGAGAGGCTTCGTTGGACATAGTGTGTCCAAACATTTTAGACTATACCACAATAAGAATACAGCTTTACTTAAGGTGATAGCAATAGAAAAATATACCCCCCATTGGAGAGGAAATAATTTAAGGAGACATATATCTCCCCATGAAACCAGGTGGATATATGACCTTCAGAGTTACAGTCCCCTGGGACTCAATGTAGAATGGGATATCAATTGTTATATTGACAGTAGATAATAATAATTTTTGTAATTTTTGAAAAAAAGTTTTTAAAATATTATGTTGGATTGGGATATCCCACCCTGAGGATATAAAAGCTAATATTATCTCATATTAATCTTCTCTGTATAGGGAAGAAGAGATCAATATAACATTGTATGTATGTCATTTCTTGCTGCTATTTTACTTTGTATATGGGAGTTAATTAATTTCTATAGGGAACTATTCGTTGAATGGATGCATATATTATTTCTGGTTGGACTGCTGCACGACCTAGAAATGTGTCCCTTATATGCATGCCTTATATACTGAATAGGAGAAATATAAATCAATAATGTTTTTAATACATAGGAATTGCCATATTTTATTAATATTCAATTTGTATTAATAATTTTTTTAGAATATTTTATTTTTATTCTTATTTTTATTTTCTGAATTTAAATATACATTTTTATTCTCTTTCTCCTACTCCAATTTAATTTGGAGATAGAAGATTTTTTTTGGCTAATTTTGAAGTATTTTAGCCGACAAAATGAACTGCTCTATTGGATGACAATGGGAGGAAGATACTGATATGTTACTTCCGTTGTCTTTCCTGCCCTTGGAGTATATAAACGTGATGTGCTGGCGTCTGGTCATGTCTCCGTTCTTAGTGGAAGCCTGTTGAGGGGAAACGCGTCGGGTGGAGCAAGTGTCTGTGACACCATCACGTTCTTTTCCTTTGCAGTTAGCTGGTTTGATCCTCTGCTGCTTTTATGCTAGCTGGAGCTAGCTTTTTATCCGCTTTTTTTGTTCCTGTTGATTGCCGTGTAATTTGGAGTTTACAGTTCAAAGTTTTTCCTGCTTGCTGTGAATGTCTGCCGTGACAAAGTGCTGTGAATATTAGTGACTTTTTAAAAAAAAACCTTTTGAATACATCTACACTATGAAGTCTCCCTTTGTTTTGTCTCCACTGAGGGGTTAAACTTCAGGACGGTCTCTGGAAAGAAAACCCTACTAAGGGTACTATCGTTTTCCTCACCTGTGGATTCGAGCTGTTGAATACCTGTCCTCTGGTCCTTGAAACCAGACAAGGATATCCTTCTTTCTCGATTGAAGTGGAGGTGGAGACCCTTGATGCCGGCAGGCTAATGCACCTGGCCTATTTGATCTCTAAAATCTGAGGTCCAACATATCTGGTAAGCGGCTATCTTAAACTTTTTTTGGGCTAGAAGAACACTGATATTCTCTCAAACACGGAAGAATTGTGGCTGATTTATATCTTCTTACTACAAGTTGGGACTATTGTTTATTTGCCTACCAACAGTTTTTTGCAGTCATAAGAATGCTGATTTTGTGATTTGTATCTATTTATTTTCACAACACAATTGGTTACATGTATTTGGTAAATATTTAAATTCACTTACCGCTCATCACATTAAGATTTGTGTTAGTATACTTTATCTAATTTTAGCAACTCAGTTGCACACTTATTTTGTTACATATATAATTTTTTGTATCATATTACCACTTGCGGATGCGCGCTTGTAATATTTTATGATAGTTTTGGGTCTTTTTGTATTTTGGGCTTGCACAAGCAGCTGCACTGTATTTCTGTTTATTTATTTGGTTAGCGCAAAATATACACTTTTTGATATTCAGACCCTTTGCTCAGTATTTAGTAGAAGCATCCTTTTGAGCTAATACAGCCGTGAGTCTTTTTGGGAAAGATGCAACAAGTTTTTCACACCTGGATTTGGGGATCCTCTGCCATTCCTCCTTGCAGATCCTCTCCAGTTCTGTCAGGTTGGATGGTAAACGTTGGTGGACAGCCATTTTTAGGTCTCTCCAGAGATGCTCAATTGGGTTTAAGTCAGGGCTCTGGCTGGGCCATTCAAGAACAGTCACAGAGTTGTTGTGAAGCCACTCCTTCGTTATTTTAGCTGTGTACTTAGGGTCATTGTCTTGTTGGAAGGTAAACCTTTGGCCCAGTCTGAGGTCCTGAGCACTCTGGAGAAGGTTTTCATCCAGGATATCCCTGTACTTGGCTGCATTCATATTTCCCTCGATTGCAATCAGTCGTCCTGTCCCTGCAGCTGAAAAACACCCCCACAGCATGATGCTGCCACCACCATGCTTCACTGTTGGGACTGTATTGGACAGGTGATGAGCAGTGCCTGGTTTTCTCCACACATACCGCTTAGAATTAAGGCCAAAAATTTCTATCTTTTTTCTTATTTCTATCTCATCAGACCAAAGAATCTTATTTCTCACCATCTTGGAGTCCTTCAGGTGTTTTTAGCAAACTCCATGTGGGCTTTCATGTGTCTTGCACTGAGGAGAGGCTTCTGTCGGGCCACTTTGCCATAAAGCCCTGACTGGTGGAGGGCTGCAGTTATTGTTGACTTTCTACAACTTTCTCCCATCTCCCGACTGCATCTCTGGAGCTCAGCCACAGTGATCTTTGGGTTCTTCTTTACCTCTCCCATCAAGGCTCTTCTCCCCCGATAGCTCAGTTTGGCCAGACGGCCAGCTCTAGGAAGGGTTCTGGTCATCCTAAATGTCTTCCATTTAAGGATTATGGAGGCCACTGTGCTCTTAGGAACCTTAAGTGCAGCAGAAATTTTTTTGTAAACTTAGTCAGATCTGTGCCTTGCCACAATTCTGTCTCTGAGCTCTCCAGGCAGTTGCTTTGACCTCACAATTCTCATTTGCTCTGACATGCACTGTGAGTTGTAAGGTCTTATATAGACAGGTGTGTGGCTTTCCTAATCAAGTCCAATCAGTATAATCAAACACAGCTGGACTCAAGTGAAAGTGTAGAACCATCTCAAGGATGATCAGAAGAAATGGACAGCACCTGAGTTAAATATATGAGCGGCACAGCAAAAGGTCTGAATACTTAGGACCATGTGATATTTTAGTTTTTCATTTTTAATAAATCTGCAAAAATGTCAACAATTCTGTGTTTTTCTGTCAATATGGGGTGCTGTGTGTACATTAATGAGGAAAAAAATGAACTTAAATGATTTTAGCAAATGGCTGCAATATAACAAAGAGTGAAAAATGTAAGGGGGTCTGAATACTTTCCGTCCCCACTGTATATATATATATCCGCCAGCTCCTGCGGATCCTTCGATCCAACTGTCCGCCGCAAAATCGCAGTCCCGCTATAAGTTGCTGATTGCCACCATTACTAGTATAAAATAATTCAAACAAATAAAAATATCCCATGGTTTGTAGACGCTATAACTTTTGCGCAAACCAATCAATATACGCTTGTTGGAATTTTTTCCACTTAAATATGTAGCAGAATACATATTGGTCTAAACTGATGAAGAAATTTGATTTCTAACATTTTTTTATTGGATATGATGTATATTATGTATAGCAGAAAGTAAAAAATATTGAGTTTCTTTAAAAAAAATTGTTTTTTGTTGTGTTTATAGCACAAAAAAATAAAAAACACAGGTGGTGATCAAATATCATGAAAAGAATTTCTTGGGAAAAGTGTCATACATTTTATTTGGGTACAGTGTCGGTTAAAGTAATGCATTGCCGTATTGCAAAAAATGGCCTGTCATAAAGGGGAGTAACAAGAAAAATACAGAAAAGAGGGTGCACCAGCCAGTGCATTATCCCAAGTATATTTATTAATATTAATAACAAATTAAAAACTACTCACAAACGTACGGAAAATTTAAGCTTTGTAAAAGCCACCTTGTCGTGGCAATCAATCCTGAAACTGACAGTCTCCAGATAACAGAGAAGACATCATGTTTTTTGAAGCACATGATTAGAGCCAGCGGCTCTAATAGGCTTCAAAAAGGGTAGGCTTGGGGCGCAGAGCACTGCGTCCTGATCCCACCCAGCTGTGTGACGATAGATAATTAATTTTCACTATTTTAACATTAAATCTTCTCCCGCCAATCAGGAAGCAGGTGTGAGACCTGTTTCCCGATTGGCCAAAACATCAGGCATCCAATAGGATCCCTGGAGCCAGGGAGGAAGCCGCTGGAGCCAGAGAGGAAGCACGCCACCCTGGAGCTGCTGCCCGGACCCTGTTAGCCTGGAGCCGCTGCCCAGACCCCACTGCCCGGACCCGCTAGCCTGGAGATGGTGCCCGGACCCCGCTAGCCTGGAGCTGGTGCCCGAACCCCACACCTGCTAGCCTGGAGGGGGGATGTTAGTGCCGCGCCGCCAGGGGGGTGGTTGTTTGTCACCCCCCGAACAAAATACCCAACAGCCACCACTGCTTTGGGGTCTTTGCTGGCTGTTGTGTTTCGTAAGAATACCTTCTTCCTCAGAGGCTCTGGGGATGAAGGCATTCCTTTGAAAAGAGGCTCTGAGGAAGAAGGTATTCCTTCCGAACATGTCAGCCAGCAGAGACCCCCGATTACTTATCTGGTTATCTGGAGACTGTCGGTTCCAGGACTGATTGTCACGACAAGGTGGCTTTTACAAAGCTTTATTTTTCCATATGTTTGTGAGTAGTTTTGAATTTGTTATTAGTATTATTAAATATACTTGGGATAATGCACTAGGCTATTTTTCTTGTGACTATTAGGGCATCCCGTCTTTGGAGGGCAGCAAGGCCTGAGACACCATCCCTTGTACAGTAGACCACCTGGACGTCACACTAATGCGCAAGAGTCAGTGGCAGCCTGTCCATTAGCCATTGCGTCTCTGATCTACATGCAGGGTGCCAGATCATGGATTCCAATGGGGGGGAAGGGGTGTTTTTTTTTTATGCATATGATTAGAGCCAGAGGCTCTAATAGGCTTCAAAAAAGGGTGTGCTTGGGGCGCAGAGCACTGCGCTCCGAGCTCATCCAGTTGTGTGACAATAGTGAATGGTTATTCATTATTGCCATACTGATCCTCCTCCCAGGCCAATCAGGAAGCGGGTCTTGAGGCCTGTCACCCAAATGGGCTGAAAGGACAGGCCATCCTATTGGAAGCCTAGGAGGAGGAGGGAGGAGGAGGGAGGAGATGCACGGCTAAAGCCACCATGATGCAGAAGAGGAGAGGACACAGGAGCCGCTGCCCGCCGTCCATAGGAGTGCTGTCCGCCCACAACCTAGATGGGGTAAGTGCGGGGCTGGATGAGCGACTGAGGGGGGGGGCTAACCGACCGACCGACCTAGAGCTGGCAAGAGTGTTTGTTTGCTGCTTTTGAACGGGAGTAAACCTTCCGGAGGTCAAGTGGTTAACTAAAAAGTTTATTATGATACAATTATGATACAAGGGGTGGGCAGAAGGGGCGCTGCCCTGGGCCTGGTGGTATCATGTGAGATGGGGGGGTACCACAAGGAGATTTGGGGGGAGGGGATTTGTGTTGGAAGAGGGACTTTGGGGGTAAGTATTGTTCTAGGAGGGGAATTTTTTTTTTTGTGGGAGGGTTGGGATGCTAAGCGTGGTGATTTAGGGGATTTGTTTTGGGAGGGGGAAGAATGTTTGTGCTAGGTAAGGTGATTTGGGAGAAATTTGTGCTGGGAAGGGGGGGGGGGGTTTGGAGTGGTGGGGAGCAGATGTGTACTAGTAGGGGAAATTTTAGGGGTAGATTTGTGCTAGGTGGGGTAATTTTTTTTTTTTGTGGGGGGGGGGGGGTAAAGATTTGTCCTAAGATGGGGGGTTTCAGCAAGGGAGTGGGTTTTTACTGGGAGGAGGGTGAATTAATGCTTATGTTTTTGTGGGGAGATGTTTGCTGACACTTAATGCTCATATCTTATAGGGGAAGGGGGTGCAGTTTGGCATGTCCGCCCTGGGCTCTAGATGAATTTGTCCCAGCACTGCTCTTAGGGTTAAAAAATATTTTTTGCATGGCGTGCGGCTTTAACACAATTTTACCCGTATTGAATGAGAGGCATGTGGTGCAACTCCAGCCTCACTGAGCTAAAAAAAAAAAAAAATCTAGTAAAAAGACACAACACATTACACACTGCTGAAAAGATGCAGCACGACACCAAGCGTGTATAAAAAAAAAAAAAAAAAAAAAAAGCAAAAGGTGCAGCCGGTCTAGACCAATAATCCCATAAAATCCAAGCAGCCAAAATGAATGAAGACTAATGATGGGAAAGCCTCAGCGAGGAATCCGCAATGTGCGGTGCCAGCATGACTAAGAACCGCCCACCTCCCTCCCCCTCCTGCTGCTGGCCGTTACATTCCGCCCTTCCTAGAATCTGCAACCAGACACCAGTAGCGCCACTGATAGCGTCTGGGGGGGCGGAGATTCCGCATGCGACACCCTCTGCGATTGGCGGAAAAGGTAGTACCTCGTGACATCAGACTGAGGTAGGACGGGCCTACTATAAAAGTCCCCCGGAGCCGCGCACTCGTTGCTTTACACAGTATGGCCGGCGATATTAGCTAGCGCTTGCTTTGCTGCGTTCTCTGTAACAGGGGAATCAACGGGAAATAAGAGACTGTAGCGGAGAAACTCACACTCTTATCCATCATATACAGGAAACAACACTGAACGTCACCTTCCCTCACACCAAGAAATTAAAAGAAAAAGCTCTACGCTAACACTACTATTTAAATTGTGAACAAGAATTAAAAAAAAACACAAGAAGAGGAGAGGATTAGACGTGAATCTCTATTTTTCCGTTTCTCGTTATTTTTTTTCTGCGTTGTCGGTGGGTTTCCGGCTGCCGTGAGGCGGTGAAGGAGGAGGAGGGGAGGCGATGGAGGAGAACGGCGCGCACTTCTTCGAAGGCACCGAGAAGCTGCTGGAGCTTTGGTTCAGCCAGCAGGACGAGAGCAAGGGAACCGGAGACCTTCGAGACATCCCAAGGTGAGGAGAGCTCTCCCCGCCTTCTATTACCGGGGTCACGTGTCCTCCCGGTGAGAGGAGCGGCCATGCATGGTGATCCGTGGCTGCCCATGTGCTCTCTCGGGGGGTGTGGGGGGAGGGGGAGCAAAAGGCGCACAGACCTTCCATTTTGATTTCTGCTCAGCCTCTCCTGTCAATGTTGGAGATGGCCACCTATGGATGCAGGGAGGCCCTGCCTGCTTCTACTTCCATGGTGACACCACATGGGGGGAGGGAGGTGAGGTCACCAGGAGGGCACAGTAGTCCTCTTTATTTGTCACATATATGGGGGGCGCCTGTTATGTCATAGAAATAGATGCTGGGTGGGAGGGAGGTTGACAGTCACAGCCCATGGGGGGTACCATGTGCAGCACCCACGAGGGCCCTTTTGGGCTAAGGAACCCATTAGTTTGTTTTTTGTTTTTTGGGCCTGCTGTTATTGTGGACATGACTGACTTATTTCCAGCTGTCGTCATACTATAAATATGTTTTTACGTAGGCCATAGTTTAAATGGTGGGAGCCTCCAAAATTCGTCACTTTAGTGGCCACCACCAGCTTAGTTCTCGTGTCAGCTTGGTGGGAATCCCTGACGTGTTCGTTCCATTTTGGTGGTGTTCATTCATTTGGTGCTCAGTCATAGAGAATGTTACCAGGCCACCCTGCTGCTATTCAGACCACCTGTCTTATGTGCTTGTTGGCCGTTTTGGCGTGAGAGGAGCTAGTGGTTTATTTTTGGGGTGATGGCTTTTGGCAACCATTCCTTAGCTATTCTCAACCTGCGGTCTACGCAACACAAGGATTCCTCTAGAGGCTTGTGGGGGTTCACTGCGCTCCGGGTTGACCAACCTTGCATGTGATGGTACCTGCGTAATTCTGGGTCTGATTACTACTCGGTGAATCCACCAGCAGGACACCAATGACCTTTATAGCTGTTTATAAGGTTGGGGGGGGGGTGTATTTTAACTGACCACCAGTGTCAGGTGTATTCTCACCACCAAAGGGGCTCCCTGATATGAAGGGCTTTGCATATGACGGTGCCTGCGTAGTTCTGGGTCCAATACCACCCAGTTGATCCATCAGCAGGTCCCCAATGACCTTTATAGCTGTTTATAAGGTGGGGGAGGGGTATTCTTTTAACTTACCACTGTCAGGGATATTTTCCCTGCCAAAGAGGCTCCCTGAGATCAATGGCTTTGCATGTGATGGTGCCTGCGTATTCTGGGTCCAATACCACTCAGTGGCGCCACCAGCAGGCCACCAATGATCTTTATATCTGTGGGGGGGGGGGGGGCTGTTTATATATTATAAGGGTTTTTCCCCGGGGAAGAAAGGTTGAGAGACCAGTCTAATTCCAGACATGTGAAGTGGTAAAATTGGTGTTAGGCTAGCCGGACATTATCCAATTTTCTTATTCAATTTCCTTTAGATTTTCCTTCAACTATGTAGTCCAAGGGGCCTGCCTGATTGCAAATTGAAAGTGTTTAGGTTTGACTTCATATTATATGATTTTGGTAAATCTAAAAAAGAATTGTACGAGAAAATTGTATAATGCATGGCCAGCCTTAGAAGCATGAAAAGCTCTGTGGCATATGTGGTTTAAGAGTAGATCAGGTATAAGGCATGATGTGTCCTAATGTATGAAGAGGGTGGGGCTGTGCAGCTCCTGAGCTCACCACTGAGATTTCCCGGGTCGGAGCCCGTGCTTGCTTTGCACACGTTTCCGAATGGCTTCTCTTGCTGCTTGCCCTTATAAGGGGAGACAATCAATGAGATTATGAATGTATCTGTGTGAAAGGTGTATATATACGTATGCCTAGACACATCCAGATTCTGTTTACCTTAGTGTTCTGGAGATTGCAAAATTACAATACAAATATTAATCTATGGAGAGCTTATTTTATCTCCCTTAGATTATATGGAGACAGTGTAGCATAATTTACTGTGGTTACCAACGTGGTTGAAGGAAACTTTGTGTCGCAGTGCTCCTGGCGGCAGTTGTGAAGATATATCACCTCTGCAGGAAAAGGGACCTGTCCTCATTGATTTTTTTTTTTTTTTTTACCATCCACCCTTGTAACCTCATACAGCGGAAAAAAACTGATGGCACTATTTGGACACAACAGTGCTTTTATTTTTTTAGATTTAGAACCTAAGCAAGCAAAGATTTGCCCTGAACACAAAAGATGTGATAGTGATGTCAGGCTGGTGATACTGTAAAGGGTATAGCATACATGAGCAGATTTCCCACCAATAAAAAATGATTCTAGGCCATATTTATTATACGGGATTTATATAGCACCAACATTTTGCGCAACGCTTTAAAACATTAGTCAATACAGGAGGAATCGGAAGGCCCTGCTCCTTTGATCAGTTCTGTGTTCATCTTTCGAATTTGGCAGACAGGTGTTAGTGGCGTGTGTGCAGCTTGGTCCTTTTCTCCATGGGAAAGGAAATGATTGTAAGTGAGATTGCTGGAAATTCCGTTTTGATAACAGTTCTGACATTGAAAAGCACTTGTACGCTGGATTTTATGGGCCAACCTTGAAACACCTACAAAAGTCTTGACAGAAACAGTTCAGGTTTATGCATGTTGCAGTGGAGATTTAGCACAATGAAAATTGAAATTTGTATATAATTAGGTTTAAGCTGCTGCGATCTGATTTTTTTTTTTTGTAGTGCAACTTGAAAGTGGTTTGCATATTCTTTGGGGGGAAAAATTGTGCTGGAATCGCACCAAAGTAGTAGAGGAACGTTTTCCAAAATCGCTCCATGCTGAGTCACATTGATGTGAACGTGCACCATTGAAAACAATGATTTTTTAAAAAAAATTTTATTGTGTGATTCTTTGTGACTAATGTTGCATCTGAAATTGTACTAGCGTGAATGGAGCTATAGTAATTATTTATACTGGTTCTGTAATACCTAAATGAAACAGGAATATAACCTACTGAATGGTAGCATCTAACACTGCCATAAAACCATTTTAATAATTTTTGTAGTTCAGTGTATACAGAATATTGGTAACTAAACACAGCTAGTATTGTTTCCAAAGCCATTTAAAATCCTGCTGGGTTAGAGAGCGCTGTAAAACCTTCATTCTGGCTAGCATGTGCCTGCTGCAGTTACACGTGAGTTAGGTTAGGCCAGCCCCTTACCACACTGAAGTCTTTAGCATCCAATAGGATGACAGTGGTGATATGAGGAATTTGTCAGCTGCCACAGCAGATCCTTTTAACTCCTACCACTCCTAAGGGGAGGGGGGGAGAGGCTTGAGTTATTTATTTTGCTGAATAATGCATAATATTAAACATTATTTAATTACTGCACAGTTGATTTTGGCTGTTTTCTGTAAGCAACCTACTTTATATCAAGAGCGCTTGAGCTTTTACTATAGCGAAGATTATATATATATATATATAATTTTGAGATGCATGTGCAGCTAATTTTCCACAAATGTTATTGTCACTGTGTACAGTGCAGTTAGTGTGAGATCTGATTTCTGTTCAAAATGCAGAACTGCCCTGAAATCATTTGTCCTATAGAATGATTGGCAAATGGTACTACCTTTCACATAGTGGTTTCAATAATACATATTTGAATTTTGTCCAAATTGGACAGTTTGCCCTAAAAATAACCACTGCAAAAAATCACGCAGACAATTACGACGTAGGTTGGGGGACCTTCTGCCCTCCAGCTGTTGAACTACATGTCATATGAAGTATTGCAAGACTGATGGTTGCAATCATGACTCCCAGAGGCATGATGGGATTTGTAGTTTTTCAAAATCTGGAGGGCTGCAGGTTGCCCACCCCGGACTTGGTTAGATTAAGCCTAAGCTCAGTGACCAAAGAGAAAAGCATTTTTAGATGTTAACCTCCCTCATTATGCACTTGAGGTTTAAAACGTAATAACCCCCCTGGAGGAAACAGTTTTACTTCAGTAATACAATGGCACTCGATAATGTAGGTCTCCTGGCGCCAGCTCTGGTACACACTGCCAAAGTTCTCATAAGCTGAGTGATTGATGACCTCTGTTGCTGGATATATTAGTGCTGCATACGGACTACCAGATTAACAGACCTACAGCACAGTGCCAGACTTTTTAACTAAACAGGAGCAATTCAGCTAGCCTGTCTATTTACAAAAAAAATGCCAAGAATCAGAATTCAACTAAGTCCCCTTTCAGCGGGTCTGCCTGCTCAGCTGGGAATCTGTCCGCTGATTCCCACTGAGCAGGCGGATGACAGGTCCGTGTCTGCTCTGCTTATGCAGAGCAGCCATGGACACAGCCCGCTTTCCTCCTTGGGTGGTCGGGTGGAAACAGACTGACTGTCATCCGATCTGATCCGCTGTCACTCGATTTGTCAATCCGATTGTCATCTGATCTGGTCCCCCTTCCGCCACTCCATGGAGGGTAATGGATGGTCTGATCAGTTCCACCTAAACTGTGAAAGGCCTAACTTTCTAGTCTGGATCCTGTGTAATGCTTTAAGATTCCTAAGATGTTGATACACCCTGGAAATTGGTGCATAAAGTGATCAGGTAAATGGACTGGTGATGCAGACCTCACAGGCTTAAAGCGTAACTTTTGTTGAGAAAAAACATTCCCCTCTGGGTGATCTATGTAAATTAAAAGATTTTTAACAAACTTTGTTTCAGATTCCTATCTTTTTTTTATTTTGAAGAAATCCCTGTGTGCTTCTGTATCCATGTGGGAAAGTGAATCTAATGGAAGTGGTTTCACAATTATCAGTGAGCTGTGCACCTGCATGGCTCTGAGGAAAGCTGCTGGGCCTGCATCCCTTTAGACGTCCCATTTCCTATTGGAAGTATCTCACCAAAATGAAATTTTTGTTGCAGGGCATGCCTGAAATCTGATTTGTATCTTAGTGCAGACTTCTGGGAAAATCCGTGAGCCAATCGCACAAGCAGGAAATGTTTCAGGGGGGTTTCTGTACACATTCTGTGTACAGAACACCTCCAGGTAGCCATATAGCATTTTCTGAAAATTACAGAGTTGCCGATTCAGAAGGAAAGGTAGTTTTTAATAACATTAAATTATAATATAACTTGTGTCGCAATTGTATACGCTTTATTTTTTTCTTAACAATTTTTTTTTTTTTTTGCCACAAAAGTGGAATCCTTTAAATGGCATTAGGGGAATCAGGGAAGCTTTAGTTTGGTCTGGAGGAGTTTTTTTTGTAGTAGATAAAATCATTTTAGGTCACTGCATGTTAGTGGTGCACCGAAATTCCGGTGTCAAAACCGAAAATGCAGGTTTATTTAAAAATATATACTGTATTATATTCAACTTTTTATGTTGAATCTGTTTTTAAGTTTTCAACAAAATTAAACAATACAGAATGAAAGCATGGGAGTATCAACCTGACTCCAACGGATGTACAGGTATACATTGATATCACCATAAGAACAACTGAACAAATATTGCATAGGTACGATAAAATATAGTTTAAGGCATGGTAAAATGAGCATTACTGTTATTGATTAACCCATAGTCCACCAATAACAAAGTTGTAGAAAACCAAGCTCAACAGATATGGCATGAAAAATATGGTGGCGCTACCGTGAAAATAACCATAACCTTACGTACATAAAAGTGAAAGGGATAATGGGATAAAGGTAAATAATGGGGGGGGGGGGGTGTAGCCATTTACACATGAGGGCCCAGGAGAAGCAGCATGAACTGTATCTTCTACAAAATCATCAAAATTGGAGGAGAACTGGAAGTGCAATCATACAGTCCACGTAATGGTGTGGAATTCGCTCTTCTCAGCATCCCACGCAATCATGCATTCTAGGTGTTCCTGTCCATTTCACAAGCCCAATCGGCTAGAGAAGGGATCGCTGTTTGGTACTAAGATCTAGAGATAACTGAGCGAGCAGCTGTCAAAACTACAAATTAATCTTTTTGATTTTCTTATAGGAGCCCAGCAACATAGACAGTATAGTTATGCGAGGTTCATTTGGGAATTTTTTTCCCTCACATTTTTTTTTTTTTTTTTTATAGAGATGGAGAATTTTATCCCAGAAGGGGATAATTTTGTTGGCAAGTACCCCATATGTGTGTCATGGTGCCAGGGGCCCGTAAGCATCTCCAGCACGTATCTGGTGCATTGGGATCGATTTTATGTAGAATAGTAGGGCAGCAATGGCACCTAGACACAATTCGGTAATTTCGCTCTTGAGCGTGATAGACAATTTAAAGGAAAGCGCCAGTGTTTTGCCCCATTCCATATCATCAGGAGATGCATTAAGTTCCCAATCCCATTTTGCAAGGAATGGTGGTGGATCTGGGAAAGAGATCTGATATATCTGGGATAGTGCGTGGTCCGGTCTGCTAGATTGGGACAACAGGTGGCCTATTCAAGTCGGTCGTGTTTGGCATTTTGTCCAGAAAGTGTCAATTGAGCATGTTCAAGCCAGGCACCAGATGGGTTATGGCAGGGAGCATGCAAGATAAGGGAATTGGTTTATTATCTCAGTGTATGGCTCAAAAGAGGAACATCAGATTTTTGCCATGAAATAAATTTAGAGTTAAGACAAGTCAGAGAGAGAGAATGGAGTCCAGAGTGGGGTCAAGGGGCTAGGTCTTAGAAAAAACTTGGTAAGGCAACTGTCCCAGATTTGTAGCGTAACGGGCAGTAGGTTAGTAGGGGTTCTGTTCATGGTAACGACGTGAGGTTGGAAGATATCGGGTCATTTTCTAATGACGTCCACAACTTTAGTGGTACCAATCAACTATCCAGATCAGCGACGCTGCATGGAAATAGAACAAGAGGTTAAGAAGAACAACACCTCTAATCTTGGGTAATGCTAAAGTGGAAGGGCCAATCCTAGGCCTCTTATGTTGCCAGATAAAATTATGAATAGTCCTATTGACCATCGGAAAGAAGCCTTGTGGAGTGGGGACAGTGATTGTCTGGAAGATGTATAGAAATTTAGGCAGAATGTTTATCTTGACAGTTATACGGCCAACCAAGAGATGTTCGGTTTATCGTATGTTTTAAGACATGTATGAATGGTCCACACTAGGGGCATTAAATTGAGATTCGACAGGGTAAACAAGGAGGTAGGAATCTGGATTCTAAGGTATTAGGCTTTTGCTGCCATTTAAACACGAATGTAGCCTGAAGTTGGGATAAAGTAGTTTTGGGCAAAGATATGTTGAGGGCCTCAGTTTTCTCATAGTTTTCTTTGAAGTTACTAAGCCAAACTCTGTGAATGTTTCGACAATGACGGGCATAGAGATGTGGATTACAAACATATAATAGGTCATCTGCACACAGAGATAACTTATGACGTTGGCCAAATAGACCCTGAATATTGGGATTTTGTCTGATGGCAAGATAATCCATAATGTGTATAATGGTGAGAGAGGGCACCCCTGGCTGGTTCCATTATGTATCCAGATTGGATCTCCTAGTAGGTCATTAGAGCAAATCCTTGGGATTTCCATAGAGGGCTAGGATCTTGCGTAACATGTTAGACCCAGGGCCCACTTGCTGAAGCGTGCTCTCAAGGAATCGCCAATGAACACGGTCAAAAGCCTTTTCGGCATCGATCGAGATCAAGCAGGCAGGGATTTGGCATTTTTGGGCGTAGTCTATCAGGGTAATGGTTTTAAGAATGTTATCCCTGACCTCCCTCTCATGGGTAAACCCCACCTGGTCAAGATGGACCAGGTTAGATATCGGTGGCAAGACAATTGGCCAATTTAGAGTATAAGCAAATATCGATATTGGTGAAATAGGGCAATAGCTACCACATAATGTAGGATCTTTCCCGGGCTTGGGTAAAACTACTATATGAGCTTCTAGGGCTTGTCTCGAGAAGGGAAAATCAGGGAGATAGTGCTGTGTTTTTGTGAGAAGCGGTAGGAGAGCGTCCTGAAAGGTGAACAGAATAGCTGTCCGGTCCTGGACTTTTATTAAGCTTAAGAGAGGATAATCGCCATCACAAGATCGTCCTCTATAAATGGTCGCTCTAGCTCTTGCGCTACAGTCGTAGGGAGAGTCAAAAGCGATGTGGTGGCGATATACTTGTCTATTTTGGATTGAAAGGTCTCTGAGGACATATTAGGAGGGCAAGTTGGTAGGCTATATAATGTGGCACAAAATTAGCAGAAAAGCTCATTATTTCATTAGGATGATGAATAATCTGGCCATCTGGGCATTTAAGCTCGGGAATAGAGGTAATACTATTCTTGGCATGGAGGGCTCTGGCCAGCATTCTGCCTGGCTTGTTAGCCTCAACATAGAACAGCTTGTGTGTTTTTGTCCCTTATGGACAAAGTCTTCTGTTCGAATACGTGCAGTAATTTAAGTCTAGCATCAGATAAGGCAATTTGTGTGGTCGGAGATTGGTTGTTTATGGGATTGTTCCAGGTCAGTGATACGAAGTGACAGCTCTTGAATCTGAGCAAGTCTGTTTCATTTAAATCTAGAGCCATGTTGAATAAAAACCCCACAACACACATTTTAATGCCTCCCACTGGATCGGGACAGAGGTATTGTCATTACCGTGGTCAAAGATGAAATTGGAAATAGTGGTGCAAATTTCTGTCACACATGTCGTCTTGCAACAGTGAGTCATTCAATCTCCATGTCCAGTCGTGACCAGGAAAATCAGGTAGGGAAAGGGACAGATACACTGGCGCATGGTCAGACCACAATGTTGCCTGTCCTACTTTGAGGTTGGTATGTCAAGGTGTAATGACTTACAAGAAAAAAATCAATGCAGGAGTATGATTTATGAGCTGCAGAGTAGCAGGAATATTCCCTGTCCTTGGGTGGAGGATGTGTCAAACATCCATCAAGTTATGTTGGACCAAAAATCTTTTAACCTATTTGAGTGAATGAAATAGCGCTTCTGCCTGATGAAGTATCCAGTGCAGGAATGAGGATGCTATTGAAGTCTCCAGTGAGAAGGATCACTCCTTCAGCAAAGTCGATCAATTTCTGGAGATATTGAATGGTAAGTTATTTGGTCCTGGTTAGGGATGTATATGTTAGCCAGTGTAGCCAGGTTTTTGCCACTAAGAGAAATTTTCAAAAACTAATATCTCCCACGAGTAGGAATAGATTACTGATTTGTGGAAGGCAATTGCCACCCCTCTATTTCGATTAGGTATAAGTACTATGGAGCCACGTCTGATAGTATTTATTCCACAACAAGGGAATATGGTTTGAGCGAAAATAGGTCTCTTGAAAAAAAAAAAATTACAACGATCTTGGACTTGTGAAAATCATATAATATCTGAGATTTCTCAGCAGGTTTATTCAAGCCACGGGCATTGAATGAGCACAAGTAAGTGGTAGCATACTTCTGAGAGCCTCCCATGGGGTGGAAGAGGAGAAAAAAAAAGGGGGAGGGAAAGGGATAAGGAAATGAGAAATAAGCAACAAAAACAGGGCGTGGCTTGGAGTCAGAGTGTGGCTGCTTATATCTGTAGCTCTGGCTCTACACAGACATCCTGCGTCCGATCCTTTCCCAAAAGGCACCAAATCCTTCCTAAAGAGGGTGGGATCTGGAGGCAGGCATGGTGGTGAATAAATACGTGCCACTCGCGCCCCAATCAGCGGCGGAACAACTGGCACAGTATCGCAGGCAAGATGGTGCCGATCCCTCAGCCAAGCTTGAAGCCACACTGCAGCCCTCTCCCATCTCAGCTCTCTACATCAGGGGTGAGTGACTCACTGCCTGCTGTGTTCCACACTTAGGCTGACCTAACTTCATTAGACTGCCCTACATGCTCTGAAGACTGTAATTCTTCAGGCCCTCCTTCAGAGGAGCCTACCCTGGCTGAAATCATGCTAGCTATAAAAGACTGCAAGGGCTCCCTTACAGTTCAGATGGAAAGCATCCATATTGATTTTTCCCTATTGAAGCAAGATGTGCAAAACTTGAGGGAGCTAACATGGGGGGGGGGGGGATTTGGGGGAAAAAAGCAGCTCCCTGGAGAACACAGTACAGCTGACACTGTGCATACGGCTACTGATGAGCTGGTGTCCCTTAGAACCAAAATGGAGGATTTAGAGAACCGCTCTCGCAGGAACCGCTCTCCGCTTTGCAGGGTTCCCTAAGCGTTCAGAGGGGGCCCGCCCTGAAAGGTTCCTTCACTCCTGGCTGTGAGATGTTTTTGGGATGGAGGTGTTGTCCCATGCCTTCCTCATTGAGCGTGCACATCGCACGTCCCCGAGGACCTTACGCACGCTCAGAAAAGCGCTGTGGTGTTTCCAGCTACTGACGTCACAGGCCGCTTCCTCGGTTTGCTGCTCCGCTCCTCTGCTAGACAGGCCGTGTTCCGTCCCGGCTCGCCGCCAGATTGTGGCATAAGTTTTGGGCTTTCCTGGGAACCGACGTTCGTCCCTCCACTCTCTTCTGAAATACATCCTATCCAGAACATCGTTTTTACATGTAAGTGGATACTTTTAACTTGTCAATTGCAATAAACCTTTTACTTAGAGGCGTTCCTCTCCTTTTATTTTGTCAATTCTCAATACAGTCACCATCCTGCGCCTTGCTAGAGAAAAGGGCCCACTCAAGCTTAATGGTAATATCTCCATATATCCAGATTTCTCCGCTGAAGTTCAACGCCAGCGCATATCCTTTGCTGCGAAAGACCGCCTCCGCGCTGAGGGCCTGCCATATGCAAAGCTCTTCCCTGCTAAGCTGCGGATCATCCATGAGGGTAAAGCTCACGTCTGCACTTGTCCAAAGGATGCTATGGCCTGGATAAATGCTCGTTTTGGGGAAACAACCTAGACAACGCCGCAACTGATCCTGTACTGTAGTTTTTCTTCCTCTCTGCCTCAATACTCATCTCTCCTGAAGCAAGTTTGAGCACCCTTGGTTCACCCTATACTTTTTGCCTCCTATACTCTGTTGCTACAGATGACCTGAGGACTGCACCCACCCCTTCTTTCCTTCTTTGCTGCTATGTTACCCCTGTGACGGAACTGTCAGATGCCATTGTAGGCTATAACACCTGTCTTAATCGGTGGGTAACCCCTGACTTGCCTTATGACTACCACTGTTTGTGCCTTTTTTTACAAGTTACTGTTATATCCTGCCTGATGGAACCTTTGCTCTTACAGAGAGCCTCACTGGACCCACTGCCCCCCCCCCCCCCCCACTTCAGTAGGTGGTGAGGCCACAGGTTTTTGTTTTCTTGTTTAGAGAACCAAAGCTCACTATGTTTGGGATAGCTAAGCAGGGTAGGAGGGAAAGGGGATTTCATTTTTTTTTTTTTTTTTTTCTTTTCCTTTTTTTGGCCCCCCTCACGTTTTTTAGTTGTTGGGACTGACAGGACATCAAGGTTTTTTTCTGCTGCCATTTTTTCTGCTCCTATTGTAGATTCATTTCTGTTGCTACAGTGAATTTTTTCCGGTGTCTCTCTTGTGCAGCAATGTTTTATGTTGTATTGCATCTCCCTACGATCCTCCCTATGTTATGCTGTATATGACTGAATATGGCTAATGTGCTAAAACTGATCTCTTGGAATGTCGGGGGTTTGAACTCTCCTCTTAAGCGGTCCGTGGTATTCTCTTTCCTTAGACATAAGCCGCATATTGTCTGCCTTCGAGAGACTCACCTCACCAGTGCTAAACTGCGGTCCCTTAAACGCCCTTGGCTGGCTACACAGTACCACGCTACACCTCGCTAAAAAACGTATGCTGTCACTCAGAAGTTGTTCGAGCACAGCAATAAGGCAGGTCGGCTACTTGCATATCTAACTAGGCCGGACCGTACTCCCATCTCTATTCCTAGGATTCTAACTTCTCAGGATAGTTAGCGATTGCCCTCAGGAGACGATAGACTCCTTCCTCGCCTTCTATTGTTGTTTAAACACTACTAGGGCCCACTACTTCGATGCCCAACTGGACGACTTCTTGACCCAGACGGTGCTTCCCTGACTTTCTGACCAAGACCGAACTGAATTGGACCAACCTTTCTCTGTTGAGCTCTCCCTGGCAATTTCGCAGCTCCGACTCGACGCCAGGCTTGGATGGCTTTCCAGCTGAATGGTATGCTCAGTTTCAACACCTTGAGTCCCGTCTTACTCAATACATATGAGGCCTTGAAAGATGGAGTGCTCCCTCCTATGAGAGAAGCTTTAAATATTTTGATACTCAAACCACTGAAAGAGCCACACAAATGTGACTCTTATAGGCCACACAAATGTGACTCTTATAGATCTCTCTCTCTCTCTCTCTCTCTCTCTCTCTCTCTCTCTCTCTCTCTCTCTCTCTCTCTCTCTCTCTCTCTCTCTCTCTCTCTCTCTCTCTCTCTCTCTCTCCTCTCTCTCTCTCTAATATGGATGTTAAAATTCTGGCCAAGATCCTGGCCAATCGTCTGAATGGGGTTGTTGCGAAATTGGTTGGGAGTGATCAAGGGGGATTTATACCAGGCCCTTCAACCAGAATGAATATTCGTAGATTGTTCCACAATTTTACCTATCCCCATGACTGTACCTCTACCTGTGTGATTGTCACTAGACACTTGTAAAGCCTTTTGAAGTGTAGTGGCCTTATCCATTTTGGGTATTGCAGCTGTATGGGTTTGGCCCTCGACTCATAGCGTGTATATGGCTACTCTACAAATCACTGCTTGCCCAACTGAGAATTAACTCTCAGGTCACTGAGCCCTTTCCGATTACTAGAGGCACCAGGCAGGGGTGTCCTTATCGCCCCTCCTGTCTGCTTTGGCTATGGAGCCCTTGTAAGGATCCGTAGCTCTCCGATCATTAAGGGTCTTCCTATTACATTGGAGAGCGTATAACTCTCTATGCTGATGATACTCTAGTCTATCTAGCGACTCCTCATACATCTCCTGTCTGAAGTTAACACGTTTGACCTATATTCCTGGTGAACTGGGATAAATCTATCCTATTTCCACTAGATCAAACTGTACTCCCACTGATTCACTTGAGTTCTAAACTGCAAGTTGCTAACTGTTTTAGATATCTAGGGGTTATAGTTCAGTTACCATTATCTTTGTATATTGCCAATCTATGCCCCCTACTGCTACAACTACAGACACAGACCAAACGGTGGAAAGATCTGCCCCTGGTCTCATGGGGAGAGCCTTAACATGATTTACTTACCTAAACTACTGTATGTTATGGCTAATTCACCTTGCAAAATTCCCAAATCCATTTTTAAAAGCATTGACTCCATTTATATTGCGTTCCTTTGGAATGGGCAGTCCCCTAGAGTTGCGCTAGAAATTCTGCGCCTCCCCTCACATATGGCAGGTCTGGCATTCCCTAACTTCTACCTTTACTACCTAGCATCCCAGCTGGTTAACAGTCATGCGTGGCTCCACCTTAACTCTGATAATGCCTGCACCACTACTGAGGGAGCCATAGTTTACTCATTTTACACACTCCACAACATTGTCTATAGGGGATTCACACCGCCTGGACCGGGCATGTTGATCCAAACCTCCCTATTCCAAACGGTAGTTACGAATATGTCCACTGATTCATGGCAGACCTCCCCCAACAGTCCCTTGTGGTTCATCTCTAACCTCAAGGAGTTATGTTCTGTACCTGACCCCATCAGATGGACATCAAAGGGGGTGAAATACCGATGTTGTCTATATACCCCCCCAGGGTTTTAAATTCTTTTCTCAACTACAGACAGACTTTGACATCCCATCGACATACCTATTTTACTATTATCAACTCGGACATGCTTTACGTACTCAGTTTGGTTCTCTGATCAGTCCTGATAAGACTCCTGACCTGGAAAAACTTCTGAGAGAAACTTATATCCCACGTATTCCTCCACGCTCATGACAGGCACTAACCCTAAGTTTCGGAGTTCTCAAGAGAGGTGGGCCTCCTTTGATACCTCTACCACAGAGGATTGGTCTGAGTTCTGTGATACTTTCAAAACCTTATCTCCTTGAGGGACAGGGTGAGTCAACTAAAATTTTCCATCATTCACACCTGACCCCGCTAGACTGTATAAAATGGGACTATCCCCCTCTGCTGACTTCTTCCACGGTTGCGGACAAAACTGCTGATTTTTTTTTCCCGCTGCTTTTGGACTTGTACACGACTTCCGGGTTGACCAAGGCTCATTCATATCTTCTGCACTGTTTGCCAAATATAGTGCACCCTAAAAACTGCTGGGCATATTTGGTGACCTCGCTGTCCATCCTCAGGCTAAGCGACTACTTCACATCTTCTATTTCTATGCGAGGACATCCCTCCTGATGACGTGGGAAGGGTCAGAGACCCCAACACGGAATATGTGGCTGAAACTTGTCAATGATTCCCTGCCTCCTATATAAACTTTTGACATCTGTAAGAGGACCAAAGCATTCCACAAAATATGGGGCAGATGGCTGGCTAGCCCATTGACGCTCTCCCCTGTACTACCATGACAGGGGTTCACCTTGTGAGTGTTGTATTAAAGAGGAACTTCTATTATGCCCAGGATGTTTAAAAACCGTATCGCTTACTTCTCTTTTTATATCCACTGGTAGATGTTATATCTAGTTTATTATTGCACACTGCCCAGATTTTCATGATATACTGGATTAGGAGCGTTCTGTTATCGGTGTTGTAGTTTTTGTTTGCCTTTTTATTTTATGTCTGTATATCGTAAAACTGCAATAAAAATATGTTTAAAAAAGCAACAAAAACAAAGATGCTAGTAAAGAGTCTAGCACCACTTTGGTACCCTAATTAGGGATGGCTATGAAAGCCAACAGGTGTCTACCTGTCTTGAAAAGTCAAAGCCAAGCAGAAACTCTGAATCCTACGAGGGGAGGGAGAATAATTGAATCTCAAAGTGTCAAGGCAGTGTCCCATGCTGCCATATAAGAAGCACTAATGAATAATATATAATGAAGGAAGAGAGACAACCTGACCCAGAATGGTTAGAACATGTAAAATATCACAACAGTTAGACAAAAACATCATGTAAACACCGCATAACCATTGTTATACCTATTGGATTCACAAGGGGAGTATCCTGGTAGGAGAGAGGAAAGGATCTAAAGATCGAATGAGATAATGCACCCCACAAAAGGAGTCAGCCCCATTAGATTTAACAGACCCTGCACATATAAGAGGGCAAGGATCCCCCTACATACTTAATTCTAAGGGGGGCGGATTGGAGGCCATCCCCGAGGGTCCCCTTGGAATCCACACCAATATAGATACTTCCGATCTGCCCTAGAATAAAGTATGCCATATTGGAAACCCTACAGCTATATGGAGAAACATAGGGATATATATAAAAATTTTAAGCAATACCCAAGCCTAAGGCTTTCTGGTACAATATTTTTATTGAAAAATTAAAAAATAAGGCAATAATAATAATCCTTCGCAGGGGATGTAAAACATGAGCACAACCTAGTGCCACCTAAGATTCATATATGCAAGTTTTCCGCAAGAGAAACTATCAAACAGTAACGACCCTTTAGTCAAGAGGTCAGCTTGCTCAAGGATTCGGGTGTGGCCAGTCTGTAAAATCAGGATAAAAACATTGGAAGTCCAACTTGTGAACCAGTGACAAAAAAAACAAACCTAAAAAAAACGAAAGGGAAAATTATTGGGGGGGGGGGGGGGCGAAGAATTAGAAAACAGAGGAAGTAGGAAATGAGAGAAGATCACAGAGCAAAGGAGAGAAAGGAAGCGCAGGGGAGAGAATTCCCCCAGGCCAGGAGGCAGAAGAGATAAAGTTGGGAGGCCTAGGCTGGTCGATGCAAGGTCGGAAGAGCGTAGAACCACCACGGGCCCCCATACCTTAATAAATTTAGCATGGGAGTCATGGAGAATACTAGTCATCTTCTCATTGATCATGAGTCGTTAGAAAGCTCTTCACTTCCATGAATGAGATCCCCTCGGCTTCCTCTATGCCCTAGCAATTGTCTGTTTGGCTGTAATGAATAAATAGCCAATTTCTGTTGATAAGCGAAAAGGCCTGGGATTGGACAGTTTAGCAACTCCAATTTGGCGTCTTTGCGAGTGGGCACATGAAAAAGCCTAAACAAAAGGCCAAATACCCTCGACCAAAATCCCACCAGGCGAGGGCAAGACCACCATATATGAAGTTTGTCTCCTCGTTGGTCACAACCTCGGAAACATTATCACTGAGTTGGGTTGGATCTTGTGATACGGGCCAGGACCCAATACCAGCATAACACCTTGTAGGCTGCTTCCAGAGTAATCGTATTACAGAGAAATTGGCAATACTGGACCAGGCTTTGCTCCAATCCGCAAGATCAATGGGGACAGGTCTTTTTCCCACTTACGGGCATAGGATAAGGAGGCTAGGGTTCTGCTAGAGTTGACAGAAGGATAAACTAAGGATATAGTACCAGGGGCTTCAGGGGAATGTAGACAGGAGTGCTCAAAGGCTGTCTTCTGGTATGGAAAGGTGTCATGGCACGATGGGGAGGTTACCCAGCGTCGCAATTGAAGAGATCGGAAAAATTCCGCCAAGGTGGCCTTGTGGGTCTCTTGAAGCGAAGCCCATGAGGGGAAGGTGCGATATCTGAGAAAGTGTCGAACCTGGGAGAACCCATGGGCAGGCAACCATGAAAAGATGTGTGGTTCTAAGCCAAGAGGGAACATGGAATTGTTCGAGAGGGAGGCGCGGAAGGAAGGGAGAGATCAGCCCACCGGAATACCGAATACTCCAAAAGAACCCAGAGTGGAATGTCAGAGGTTGACTGGAGCATAGCAAGTAGGGGGAGATTTGCGCTGCTTGGTAGTATATTGTGATATTTGGGAATCCAAGCCCACCTCTCAACCTATGGGTATATAAGGTGAGACGGGAAACCCTGGGGCGCTTGTAGGCCTAAATAATGGAGAGAAGCCTATTCTGGAGAAGACGCAAATAAAACGCAGGGACCCGAACCGACAGTTTGGAAAAATATAAAAGCTTCGAAGGATGGTCATCTTCACAGCGTGAACACGGCCAATCCAAGAAAGGGTGGGGAAACGCCAGGATGTCATAAGCGCCGTGATGGAGCGCAATAAAGGAAAGAAATTAGCAGAAAAGGAGGGAGTCGGCTTAAAACCCAGGTAGTCTAGAGTCGAGCTGGCCCAGCGATTTATGGGAAGGTAGATTGGAGGTGCGAGACCAAGGAATCCGGAAGAGATATTCCGCACGGTGTTTTTGCTTGAATTGATCTGGCGCGCTGAGATAGTTTCCCTACCCAACCTACAATCTCTCTTAAACCGCTTTGCTACTGTTGGATTAGTAAGGGTCAAGAGAGCATCGTCTGCAAACGTACTGACTTTGTAACTCTCACCCGCGTATGGGATTCCCGTAATGTTGGGGTTGGCTCTAATGGCCATAGCCAACGGTTCAAGGGCTAGGATACAAAAGACAGGAGAAAGGGGGAAACCCTGCCGTGTTCCTGTAGATATAGGAAAGGAGGGTGATGAGCAGCCTGCATATCAGACAGCAGCCGAGGGAGAGGAGTAGAGCCCAGTCAGCCAGGAAAGGATCGAGTCTTCAAAACCCCACTGCTGAAGTACATATAAATACCACGAGAGGGAGTCGAAAGTTTTATATATGTCAAGCGAAAGGAGAAACCCCTGGAATTTTGCAGTGGTGCAACAAGGTGATCAAATGGACCACCTTCCGGACATTGTCCCCCGCCTTGCGACCTGGAACAAAGCCAACCTGGTCCCTGTGGATCAGGGAGCGTACATATTAATGCGTGAGCTCAAGATCTTGCCCAGGAGTTTCACGTCTTCATTTTAGCAAAGAAATAGAGCAAAAGGCCTGAGGTTCACTGACATTCTCTTCGGTCTTAGGAATCCTAGAAATATGAGCTTGCAAGGAGTCAGGAGCAGGCTGTGCTCCCTGTTTCATGTTATTGAAGTAGGCCGCCAAGTGGGGGAGCAAGAGAGAAGAGAACTTACAGTAGTACGTGCCAGAGAAGCCGCCTGGGGCCTTTGAGAGCCAGATGCCTTTGATGGCCTGGGCTACTTCAGCTTTGGAAATGTTTGCTTTGAGGGTTGTGTGCCGCAGAGGAAAGGGCGGAGGGGGAGAGATGAAGGTCGCGAAAGGAGTCTGCCAGGTCAACAGGAAACCGAGAAGGCTTACTATATAAAGTAAAGTCGGCAAAGGCTACAGAAACTTTGGTTGGGTTGCCGGTAATATTTCCTCCAAAAGAACAGAGGCGTATAGGCTTGTGGACACGACCCGTCGCGTTAAGTTTTCTGGCTATAACATAGCACCTGGCTTGTTTGCGCAAGTGAAAGATTTGTGTTTGGGCGGAAGGGACATTTTGACGTCGCTTCTGCCCAGCAATGGTATGGAGATGCCCTCCATACCCTTCCGGTCCGGAAGTGGTTAAACATTTGATGTTTTATATTTTCTCTTGTGAATAAAATATGGTTTAGGAGATTTGCAAATCATTGCATTCTGTTTTATGTAGATTTTACACAACGTCCTAACTTTCTTGGAATTGGGGTTGTAGAAAGTACAGATTCCCTTTTGGTTTAAAAAAAAAAAAAAAGTTTGTCACTTTAAACAGTTTGCAAATATGTCAGCTGTATATGAATAGGCTTGACTAAAGTTCAGCTTTCATATAAAGACTTCTCTATTTCAGGGCATTGCACCATGTAAATGAACACCTGGTAGAAGCTGCTGAATGCGAATCGGGTTTTGATGTCAGGCTAATCGCGTTTCTTTGTATGCATAGTATATTTTGCTTGAGGACAATTGAATAGAGTTGTCAATAGATATTAGAGGTTTTTAAAAAATGCAGGCAAATACACTGGAAGATTTTCACAAATATTTATCTCCATGGAAATTCTTTGTTTAGAAAAGAACCTCTGTGAACAAACAAGTTACTTTCCACAAACATCTGCTGATCAATTTAATGTGGAACTATCTCCCTAGTATACTCGTCTCCACCTTCCAGTGATGCAGCAGTTACATCCCTTGCTAGCCTCTGTTAATTTCCCTGGTGGTTTTTGGCCTCTTGGTTGGCTGGTGGGGGATGACATCATCTCTTGCATGTGTATGGGAGTCAGTCATTCCAGCGCAGCCCAAGTGTGCGGAGAATGCACGCATTTGCATGCGCTGCTTAGTGTTCATTCAGTAGAAAACTGTAAGTTTGTAGGTTGGTTTGTGTCATTGCAGAAGAGATAAGCATGTCTCTCCTGCAGTAAAGTTGCCTGCTCACAGTGGGTGTTTATGCAGGATAAAATCAGCATTACCTGTCAAGCCGGATTGGATAGATGGAATGAAAGTTGCTGGTTCAGCAGGAGCCAGTCAAATTTTGATGCATGTGTGGCAACTCCCACTTAACAGCATTTGATCTAATTGACTTCTGTCATTCGGGCTTGTTGAAAAACATTTCTTGATCAGCCAGGAGGATTCCTCTATCCACTTCGCTTGTGTGGATGAAGGAATCCATTGTTTTTTGGGGGTTTTCCCCATCAGCACACTGGCTGATCAAAATGGGCCATCTATAGTCAGTTTCTTGTCTAGTTTTAGGTGGCAGTACTGTAAGAGTATAGCTGACATAGCGTTTATCAATAATCTTAAACCACTTCCTGCCAGCCGTATGCAAAATGACGGCCGGAAAGTGGTTGTTATCCTGATTGGGTGTCAGTCTGACACACCGCATCTCCAATCTTGGTACAGCGCCTCTGACTTAGGCTCTTTACCACAAGATCATCTGTGTCCAATCACAGCTGATCACGGTGTAAACAGGAAAAGCCGTGTATCAGCTTTTCCTCTACTTGCACTGACAGGCACGAGTAGAGGAGAGCCGATCAGCTGCTCTCCTGATGGGGTGGGGGGTTTCTGCGCATTGATTATCAGCACAGACCCATTGGGAGGTGCCCACCCAGGACCACCAGGGATGCCAATCAATGCCCAATATGGCCTACCTCCTGATCAGTGCTGCATATAAGTGCCTCATCAGTAATGCCTCATCAGTGCCAGTCAGTGCAACCTCATCAGTGATGGAAAAAACATACTTATTTACATTTTTTGTAACAGACTTTTTTTTTTTCAAAATTTTCGGTCTCTCATTTGCAGCGCAAAAAATAAAAACCCCAGTGGTGATCAGATACCACCAAAAGAAAGCTCTATTTTGTGGGAAGAAAATGATAAAAAAAAATTATTTGGGTACAGTGTTGCATGACCGCGTAATTGTCATTCAAAATACAACAAAGCTGAAAATTGGCCTGGGCAGGAAGGGGGGGGGGGGGGAGTGCCCTGTATTGAAGTGGTTAAAGTGGTAGTAAACCGTTACACTACTTGTACCTACAGGTAAGCCTATAATAAGACTTACATTTTAGGTACTGTGAATATCTCCTAAACTTGTTTAGGAGATTTTCAGAGCATGCAGCCCCGGGGCATGTGCTCTGAAGGTCCACACAGTGGCACAGTAGTGTAGAATGGAAAACGCCCTTTCTCCTGTTCATTGTAGAGCAATAGATTTGTGAAGTTTACTGAGAAGCCTAAACAGAAAATCTCCTGACCCGCTCAGTAGTCCTGCTGATCCTAATTTCAATACAGAACATAGTAGTATTGTGGAGGTCTACGAGCTGTTGGCTACTACTCTATATGGTGTCTGTTTTTTCAGCAGACTTCACAGGAAAATGTACAGTCTAAAGCTGAGCAGTGTTCAGTAGAAGAGCCAGCAGGAGAGATAAGTATTTAGGACCTATTCGCACTAGACTTTGTCTATTACATTAATGAGTGAACACTAACATGAGAAAAAAACACTTAAATTTTTTTCTGATGCAGCGTGAGCTGTGTTGGGATTCTACGAAGAATAAATGGCACTGCAATATGCTATAATGCATGTGACATGCAATGTGGTAATGCACACAACGCACTACACTTGAAAGGTGTGAATTGCCCCATCTCTATTCCTTTGTGGGGACAGCTGCAGCTGTTTTTTTTTTTTTTTTTTTTTTTTTTAGTGCTGACCTGACATGGTTGCTTTAAGGAACAATTACTAAGATTGTTTTTACTGACTGCCAACAGTTGCTTTAAAAAAAAAATGCCTGTTACTGTTTTGACAGCTTCATTTTGTGTTTTCCCTTATCGTCTTTCAGGACAGCACCTTGAGAGAGCGTGGCTCCACCCACTTGACAGGAAACACACCTCCACCAAACTTTAAAAGGAGGCTCCTTCCCACTTATCATCAGTTTATGTGTTTCCTCCGGCGGGAACACATGTGGGAGTTTGGAGCTCTCAAGGTTCTGTCCTGAGAGAACAGGCTCCCTACTCCACTATTTTTACCTACCTCAGGAGAGCCGATTCCTCCCATTTTCCACAGGCTTACGGGTGCCGGGTGGATGGGCTCCTTCTCCCTCGTCAGTGCTCGGGGAGAGCCAGGACTGCTCCGGGTATTGCTGCTCCCAGGCGGAGGCGTCGGGCATGTCAGGCATTTCTGTTTGTTTTTTCTTGCCTGCACATGTTTTTTTCCCTGACGCCGCCGCCATCTTGGAAGGGCAGTCAGAGGACTGCATCCGCCGGATGTGAGGTATCCGGAAGTGGGGCGGCATCCATGGAGCAGGCGCCAGGCGTCATTTCCGCCGGAAGCACAGGGGGAGGAGGGAGGAATAGGTCTGGTGCCTATTTATTGCCGGTTCCGGTCCGGCGCACAGGTGCTATTGGAGTCCGGAACCGGCGTTTTCGCCACAAGCATCACGCTGCTGCCTCAGCATGGATTCAGGAACCGCAGCGAGTGGAACAGGCACAGGCACCAGCAAGGCCCAGGTAAGGAGCAGACTGTAGTTTCTGCTCAGCTTTACTGTGGGGTCTCTCTCTAGCCCTCTTCTCTCTAAATGTTAGTGAAGTTTGAGGGTATTTTTTCCCCCTGGTGGCGGAGGGGCCTGTCAGGGCACATGAGTCTGATAGCTTTTCTCACTGTGCACCTGTGGTGAGCAACCTTGAGTAATCAGGCTGACTCTAAAAGATGGTTTGTCTTTTTTCTCTCTCTGTTTTTCCCTTATCATGGCAGGCCAAGAGCTCTGACCCTGGGATTAGAAAGAGATGCCCTTCATGCAAAATTAAGTTAAATGAAGGCTGGAAAAAGGCTTTATGTCAAGCATGTATTGACTCCTTGGTGAGGGAAGAAACCACTTCCGCATGCAGTGATCTAATCGCATCTGCCAAAAAGGAATTGGATGCTACCATTCAATCCTTCAGATCCTCACTCACCTATCCATCTGCAAGTCAGCCCACTACCTCACAGTCCTCACAAGGCTCACTGTTAGTCCCGGCAGTAGAGGCGGAAATGGGTCCTCTGAACCGGGAAGGGCTTTCCCCATCCCATTCTAATGAATCGAATGAGGATAGTGATGAGCTGGAAAATATGTCTTCCAAGTATAAATTGTCTTTGGATCAGGTGGATGGCCTTTTAAAGGCTATTTATGCTACTCTAGGCCTTGAGGAAGAGCATAAGGAGATGTCTTTACATGACAAGATGTATGCAGGGCTTAGTGAGTCTAAGTCCCGTACCTTTCCAGTCCATGCAGTGATTTCTGAAACAATCAGAAAAGAATGGGCTGACCCTGATAGGAAACCATTTTTCTCTAGGGCTCATAAGAGAAGGTTCCCTTTTGATGAAGACCCAGCAGCTCTTTGGAATAAGGTTCCAAAACTTGATGCAGCCTTTTCTCAGGTGTCAAGATCTACTGATCTAGCATTTGAGGACATGGGGATCTTAAAAGACCCCATGGATAAAAAAATGGATCAACAGCTCAAGCGGACTTGGCAATCCATTATGGGCAACCTTAAGCCAGCAATGGCAACTACTTGCATCTCCCGGAACTTGGAGTATTGGGTAAATCAGCTTAAAGCTCATATAATAGCAGATTCCCCTAAACAAGAGATCCTTGACTCCTTTTCTACCCTCTCAGCAGCCGTAGCCTATGTCTCTGATGCCTCAGCAGAGTCTATCAGGATGACAGCTAAGGCGGCAGCCCTTGCTAATTCGGTTAGACGGGCTTTATGGCTAAAGACTTGGCAAGGGGACACAGCATCTAAAAACAAATTATGCGGGGTCCCTTTTCTAGGAGACTTACTGTTCGGCCCTGATTTGGATTCAGTTCTGGACAGGACTGCAGATAAAAAGAAATCTTTTCCTGTCAAAAAGAAGAAACAACCAGTCAAACGGTTTTTTCGTCCTCAAAGGGCTCAGGAACAGAACAAGTCTCAAGAGAAAAAGAAAAGCTGGTCAGGGCAGAGGGGTAAGGGCAGAGGAAATGTCCTTTTCCATCCTCCTGCGTCAGCCAGCAAGACGCAATGACAGTCGGTTACAAGTAGGGGGAAGACTACAAGACTTTCTCCCCTATTGGGCAAGCATAACAGAAAACCAGTACATCCTGAATATGCTAGCCCAGGGTTACAATATAGAATTTTCAGATCTCCCCCTAGAAAGGTACTTGGTGACAAATCTTCCAAGAGATGTAACAAAATCCCTGGCAATGAAGAGCCTATTAAAGGATCTGATAGATCAGGGGGTTATGACTTACGTCCCTCAGGGGGAGCTTTATCAGGGATTTTATTCCCGTATATTCCTGATAAAGAAACCATCCGGAGATTTTCGGTTAATCCTAAAACTGAAACCGCTGAACAGATCAGTCCAATACAAAAGGTTTCGTATGGACTCCATCTTCACAGTCAAGAATCTATTGACGAGGGAATGCTTTATGGCATCAATAGACCTTCGAGATGCCTATCTGCATATCCCTATAGCCCCGCAGTCCCAAAAATTCCTAAGATTGGCGATAAATTTGGGAAAAGAGGTTCTGCACTTGCAATTCAGGGCCCTCCCCTTTGGCCTGTCTTCTGCCCCACGAATTTTCACAAAAATAATGGCAGAAGCGCTTGCTCCTCTTCGCATGCAGGGGATTGCGGTAATTCCGTACTTGGACGACCTACTCCTTTTTGCCCCCTCCAGGGAAAGACTGCTAGACAACCTCGGAAGGACCCGAGGTCATCTAGAAACCCTGGGTTGGATCATAAATCTGCAGAAGTCAAATTTCGTTCCAGCCCAGAAAATACTATTCCTGGGGTATCAGATTTGTTCAAGGGAACAAAAGATTTTTCTCCCAGAAGAGAAGAAGGGGAAAGTCCTGAAGGTGGTAGCGTCCTTGCAGGCAAGCCAGCAATTATCAGTCCGACAAGTGATGTCATCCCTAGGAACCCTAACAGCAACCATACCAGCCATTCAATGGGCAAGGTTACATTTCAGGCCTCTCCAGAGCTTTCTCCTGAGAATATGGAATCACAGGTCAGAATCTCTGGAAGCAAAGGTAAAGATACCCACCAAAGTCAAGAGATCACTTTGGTGGTGGAGAAGACAGGAGAATCTGTCAGAAGGCCTGCTCTGGTCATTTCCAATAGAAAAAGTGGTAACGACAGATGCCAGTGTATGGGGTTGGGGAGCTCACTTAGACCAAGACTTCGCGCAAGGAATGTGGTCTCGGACAGAGGCAAGGAGGTCCTCAAATTGGAGGGAACTAAAAGCAGTCGCCTTAGCTTTAGATGCCTTCTCTCCCATCCTTCAAGGTTCTCATGTCCGAGTCCTCTCAGACAACGCCACTACCATAGCCTACCTAAACAAACAGGGGGGTACAAGAAGCAAAACACTTCAGTTGCTAGCTTCAAAGATCCTGGTTTGGGCAGAAAAGCATGTTCGGTCCTTATCAGCAGTCCACCTCAAAGGCACCTTAAATGTAGTGGCAGATTATCTAAGCAGAAGGCGGATTCAGGAATCAGAATGGAGCCTGAATCCGGAAATCTTTGCAATGATTACCAGGGCCTGGGGTCAACCGCAAATAGACCTATTTGCATCACAGGAAAATACACAACTCCCAGTATTTTTCTCTATTCACAGAAACGACAAGGCCCAGGGGACAGATGCGTTAATCCAGCTCTGGAACTTCCATCTGGGTTACGCATTTCCTCCTTTCCAACTTATCCCGTTGGTGTTAAGGAAGATACAGAGGGAGAAGGTGGAAGTAATCCTAATTACTCCATTTTGGCCAAAAAGGGCATGGTTTTCCACCATTCTACAGATGGCAGTCAAACCATTTTGGCGGCTGCCTCTCCGGCAGGACCTGCTCCTACAGGGTCCAATACAGCATCCGGGAGTGGCCAGTCTAAGCCTCACGGCCTGGTTTCTGAGGAGCAGTTGTTAAGAAACAAAGGTCTGTCACAACCCTTGGTAACTACCTTACTTTCCAGTAGGAAAATAGTGACCAGAAAAATCTATGCTAAATATTGGAAGGTCTTCAACTCTTTTTGTCATTTGACTAAGAGAAAAGTTAAAAATTTAGTGTCAATTTTGGAATTTCTTCAAGAAGGGGCAGACAAGGGATTGTCAGTCAGCACCCTTAAAGTTCAAGTAGCTGCTTTGGGAGTATTTCTAGAAAGACCAATCTCTTCTGAGCCCTTGGTTATAAGATTTTTCAAGGCACTTACCAGATCTAGACCAGCTCCGGCTAAGCACTTTCCCAATTGGGATCTATCAGTGGTCCTGCAAGCCCTTACAAAGGAACCTTTTGAACCACTACAAGGAATCTCTCTAAGGAATCTTACTCTTAAGACCTTGTTCTTAGTTGCAATAACGTCAGCAAGGAGAATTGGTGAGCTGCACGCCCTATCTGTTAAGAGACCCTTTTTAACCATCTACACAGATAGGATTATACTTAAAACCGATCCAGGTTTTTTGCCAAAGGTAGCGTCAGCACACAATAGGTCGCAGGAAATCATCCTGCCAACCTTTTGCTCTAACCCTTCGGGGGAAAAAGAAGGCAAATTCCACAATTTGGATGTAAGAAGGACTTTATTACAGTATCTGGAGGTAACAAGTAACTTTAGATCCTCGGATTCTCTATTTATACTTTTTTCAGGTAAAAGGAAGGGCCAACAAGCTTCTAAGGGGTCTATAGCTAGATGGCTTAAATCAGCTATTCTAGCAGCCTACGCTCAGTCGGGGTTATCTCCCCCGCTGGGAATTAAAGCACATTCTACCAGGGCTCAGGCCTCTACATGGGCAGAAATGGCTGGTGCCACCCCAGATCAGATTTGTAGGGCGGCTACGTGGTCAAGTTACCTTACGTTTGTCCGTCATTACAGACTGGATCTTCTGTCAGCCAGTGAACAGGCTTTTGGCAGAAAGGTCCTGCAGGCTGTGGTCCCTCCCTAAGTGGGTAAGTCTCTGTTATCCTCTCAAGGTGCTGTCCTGAAAGACGATAAGGGAAAAATCAAGTTAGACTTACCGGTAACTTGTTTTCCATGAGTCTTTCAGGACAGCAGCAACCCGCCCTTATTGTATTAAATTACTATGCTGTGACTAACCATATTCTGATTATGTGTTCCAGCTTGGGCCGGAGGTTCTCTACTACTACTACTGATGATAAGTGGGAAGGAGCCTCCTTTTAAAGTTTGGTGGAGGTGTGTTTCCTGTCAAGTGGGTGGAGCCACGCTCTCTCAAGGTGCTGTCCTGAAAGACTCATGGAAAACAAGTTACCGGTAAGTCTAACTTGATTTTTTTACCTTGTCTCCCTGCCCCCAGTCTTTAGTTATGGTAGGCAGAATAGTATTCTGAAACACTGGATAAAGCTGGCCATAGACTGATCGCAATTCGCCTGCTTCAGCAGAAGTCGATTGTGTGATTGACTTCTGTTCAAGGGACGTACTGGAAATCTCTTGTCAGCTGCTACAACCACTGATCAGTGTACCCTGTCAGTGTCAGAATACAATGCCCCAGTGGCGTGGAGGTCGGGGCTGAGCCAAGCTGTCTGTGTCTTTTAAAATGTATTTATTGAGATTTTTAGAAAAAATGTACAGCACGAGATCTCAATACAACAGGTAATGCCTAAATAAAAAAAACATACAATATGGGCCAGTGGGTCAATAATGAGAGCAGTGCAAGAAAAGATGGCTATTTATACTATAACAGCCAAAAAGGCCACATGACCGAGCTTCAGATATTCAGCTGCGCATAGGACTTTATGAACTTGCAGGGTCTGCATCTCAGCTGATTGGGGCTGCCCGACACAATTATGGAGAAGGCAGTATTCGCCCCCTGAACAAACTAGCAAACAAAGGCCATGAAGCCCCCAAAAAATAAAAAGCAGAGGAAAGTGAGGGGGTAGGGGGAGAGGGTAAGGAGGGGTGCTGTGGCAGAGCATCACATAGCCACAACGTGCATATCATAAATCACCTCCGGTTGAAAGTAAAAAGTGGTCCAGTTGCAGAACAGCATTATGAGTGGCCCATGGTTTCCACACTTTTCACAATTTCGTTCAGGATGGAGGTCCTATTTAATTTTTTTATAAACGACCTGGAGGATGGGATAAACCGCTCAATCTCCAGTATTTGGGGACAATACCTAGCAGGGCAACTTTTCTGCAGGATGTGGAAACCTTGCGAGAAGATCTGAACAAATTAATGGGGTGGGCAACTACATGGCAAATGAGGTTTAATGTAGAAAAATGTAAAATGCATTTGGGTGACAAAAATCTGAATGCAATCTACTCACTAGGGGGAGAACCTCTGGGGGAATCTAGGATAGAAAAAGACCTGGGGGTCCTAATAGATGACAGGCTCAGCAATGGCATGCAATGCTAAGCTGCTGCAAGCAAAGCCAACAGAATACTGGCATGCATTAAAAAGGGGATGAACTCCAGAGATAAAACAATAATTCTCCCACTCTACAATACTCTGGTCTGGCCACACCTGGAGAATGCCCACCAGTTATGGACACCAGTCCTTGGGATGAACTGGAGAGAGTCCAGAGAGGGGCAACAAAGCTAATAAACGGACTGGAGGATCTTGGTTATTAGGAAAGATTACAAGCACTGAACTTATTCTCTCTAGAGAAAAGACGCTTGAGAGGGGATATGATTTCAATGTACAAATACCATACTGATGACCCCACAATAGGGATAAAACTTTCCACGAAAGGGAATTTAAAGACATGCAGACATTCACTAATAGAAGAGAAGAGGTTTAACCTTAAACTGCGTAGAGGTTTCTTTACTGTAAGAGCAGTAAGGATGTAGAATTCTCTTCCACAAGCAGTGGTTTCAGCGGGTAGCATTGATCATTTCAAAAAACTATTAGGCACCTAAACAACCATAACATACAGGGATATACAATGTAATATTGACATAAAAGCACACAAACACAGGTTGGACTTGTCTTTTTTTTTTTTCAACCTCACCAACTATGAGGTGAACTTCTCGTACACCGTGGTCCCCATGAGTTGATTGACTTCAGCAAGGTGGAGGAACTGTTGACGCCAGCAGCTGTCTGTCTATAAACGCAGGCAGCGGGGCTCGGGAACCAGCCTCTTCACTTTGTTATATGTAAAGGTTTACAACCACTTTAACCACTTCACGCAAAACGACGTACCCGTATGTCGGTACTTTGGCGCTAAATACCGAGGTTATGGCAGCAGCTAGCTGCCATAACTTTGGTATCTTCGGGAACGCATTGCATTTCTCTTTCGGATCAAAGTGGTCTCCGTGGCGGATTTGCCGCAAAATCACTTTCATAAGTGGCAAGAGGTGCCCACCTCCCTGCCGCGCTTTGGTTGTCCCTGCCGCTTACTGGACTCGCCGGTAGAGGCGAAAACTATCGCAGCCTTTCCCGTGGATGCCTGGCTGACGAGTGAGGGGAAGATGGCCTCCGCTCGGCTCCATAGCATGGGAGGGCGGAAACTACGTCCAAACGTCACTTCCGCTCATAGCTCTGAAAGGAGAATTTATTTTTTATTTCTTATTGCAGTTTAGTGTAAATATGAGATCTAGGGTCTTTTTGACGCCAGATCTCATATTTAAGAGGTCCTGTCATGCTCTTTTTCTATTAAAAGGGATGTTTACATTCCTCGTAATAGGAATAAAAATGACCCAAAATTGTTATTTTTTTTTAAAAAAGGCAGTGTCTAAATAAGTAAAATAAGAAATTTTTTTTAAAGTGCCCCGTCCCAACGAGCTCGCGCACAGAAGCGAACGCACACGTAAGTGGCGCCCACATATAAAAACTGTGTTCAAACCACACATGTGAGGTATTGCTGCGATCATTAGAGCGAGAGCAATAATTCTAGCCCTATACCT
This sequence comes from Aquarana catesbeiana, assembly GCF_042186555.1. Taxonomy (NCBI): domain Eukaryota; kingdom Metazoa; phylum Chordata; class Amphibia; order Anura; family Ranidae; genus Aquarana; species Aquarana catesbeiana. The sequence continues at coordinate 371,885,439 of NC_133327.1, forward strand.
CCTCTGTAACGCAAAACTGGTAACCTGTAGAAATTTTTAAACATCGCCTATGGAGATTTTTAAGGATAAAAGTTTGTCACCATTGCACGAGCGGGCGCAATTTTGAAGCGTGACATGTTTGGTATCAATTTACTCAGGGTAACTATGTTTCACAAAATAAAAAAAAAAAATTGGGCTGTTTTTTTTTTTTTTTTTTTTTTTTTAAATTCAAAAGTGTATTTTTTTGCCCCCCCCCCCCCAAAAAAAAGTGCCGCTGTGCAAATACGGTGTGACAAAGTATTGCAACAACTGCCACTTTATTCTCTAGGGTGTTGGAAAACAATATATCAATGTTTGGGGGTTCTAAGTAATTTTCTATCAAAAAAAGATTTTAACAAGTGTCAAAAAGAGGCTCGGTCCTTAAGTGGTTAATACTGTACAATTGGTAAGGAAAGACCTGTCAAGGAATAAATGCAGCCACCACATCAAAGGACATTTAAGCTGCTATCCCCATGGATCTGTTATATAAAACTATATACCTGTAGTCTGCCGTTAATGTTAAAACAGAGCAGATCTAAGTGCACCTTATGCGCTCTGCCCTTAGTTGAAAAACGAATAAATCTTGTGCAATTCATTCATGTTGTATGGATTCAAGATCTGCCTAATGGTTCGTTTTTTGTTTTTTTTTATCCTGGATAAGATACCCTACAAAATGGTTCATTGCCATTCTTGTCACCATAGTTTCTTGGGTTAAATAGGTGAAAAATTAGCCTGCTTGTGCTTTTATCCAGAAATGCCCCCCCTCCCCAAAATAAATTGTGACATTCCTGACACATTATAGCACCCCTTGTACTGTTGACTTCTTCCTGCCTGGTCTATAGCAAGTTGGGGAGTTGGTGTGTAGATATGAACATTTCTGACGGTTGGAAGACGTTTTTACCCTTTAGGAAGACTTTTTTGCTTCTGGATGTGTAATTGGACAGGGTTGTGTGACAACAGGAAAGCTTCAGTGCATATTGAGCACTGATTGTTTTCTATGATCAAAGCAAGTGTTTCAGATGTTTCATATAGGGAAAGCTGGCCATATACATGATACAATTTTCTTCAATTTCTTTAAGATTTACCTTAAACTATGTAGTAGAAAGGCCTGCCTGATTGCATACAAATTGAAAGTTTAGGTTTGACCTCCATAATATATGGCTTTGGTAAATCTAAAGGAAAATTGTATAATGTATGGCCGCTTATCAGTCTTCAGTACTAAAAGCGTGGGTATAGACTTTAGTTTGGTTAGAGAGACTGGCAGTATCTCACCACTATAAGCCCAGGTTTACACTGCTGCAGGTTAGAAATCTTGCGAGTTCAGCTGATTTCAAACCGGCAATGCAGTCCAACTTCGGGGGCGGTTTAACAGACATCTGTGTGCGGGTTCATGCACAGATGTTGCCAAAAGTATTGCCGTACCGATTTCGGATGGTGCCATTGCCGGCAATAGCTGCCAATTTGGCATGTGGTCTGACATGTCAAATCACATGCCAAATTGGCCCAATGTGAATGTGGGCTAAAAGCAAATCCCTGTAGTGGGTCTTGTACTGAGTGTGCAGGATGTGATAATGCAGGATTCTCCATTGTATGCAGCCGCCGGGTCTTCTGTTTACCTCGTCAAAAGGTTGTCTGTCTGTCGTTGATCTTTTTAGTTTCCATTGGTATCTGATATTCACTGGCACCAAATTACTTAACAAAACACATGTTCATGGATTTCTATGCAAGGGAGAGGAGCTGATCACAGGAAGATGCTTCAAGACCTCCAGATGTGGAAAACAGCAGTATACATTCACATAATCGTGCAGTATATATGAAAATATTTTGTAGTTTAGTTCGTCTTCTGAGATGTAAAGTACTCATTAAACAAAACTACCCTGGCAGGCTTTACAGCCAAAAATAGTTATTGGCATTAAACTTGACTTCTCTTGGGAGAAGGGAATTGTATGAATTCAAGAATCCAAGGATCTCTAGGGTGTTTCTATTGGGGCTTGTAGTGTTTTCCCACTGAAGAGCGATCGTGTGGTGATATCTCACATTTTCACCACCTGTTTTAACTCATAAGAGCCTGCACCACCACTCTGCAACCCATGCACTTGAATGGGTTGTGTTCGGCAGGCAGGGTATCGTTTTTGCTGGGAAGTAAAGCATCATGGTCACTGCAAGTATTCAGCCCCATCTGGCTGGAATGGTAAAAAGGTAGCTCAGCCACCTGTTTACGGCCCCCTGCAAGTATAAATGCTTCAAATCACATATTTGAAAAGCTTTATCTAGTGACCAAAGCGGAGATTCACATCTTGGGGGGCAGAATGGGATGCAAGGTTGTAGCATTGTCTATAGTGATGTGTGCTGGGAGTAGGAGATAGACTTGTGGCATGTTTGAGTATCGGGCAATGTTGTAGCCAGACTGAACTCCAAAGCAAAATTTGCTCCAAACTGAACAGAAAGATGACGGGAAGGGACAACCAAGAGATAACTTTAGATTCAAGCTGAATATCAAGATGCATCAGTGTCTGATTGCAACATCTGTTGCTTAAGTGACAGTGGGCTTAAAGTGGTTGTAAACACTTACAGACCACTTTTACCTACAGGTAAGCCTAGCTTAAGGCTTACCTGTAGGTGCAAGAAATATCTCCTAAACCTAGATGGTTTAGGAGATATTTCCAAAAGACAGGCACCGATGTCTACAGCGCATGCGCCGTAGACAACGGCGCACTGAGCGTGTCGTCTTTAATGGCGATCATGCCATTAGTGGTGGCACATGCGCGGTAGTGACGTCATAGCGGCTCCGGGCAATCAGCGCCGGAGCCGCGATACTCGAAAAGAAGATGGACGCTTCGTGGAAGAAGGGACAGCGGTGACATTGCAGGCTCCTGTATCAGGTAAGTGACACATAATGGGCTACTATGCGATGCATAGTAGCCCATTATGCTTTACCTTTGCAGGGAAACAAAGAGGAAGTAAAACCCATTAGGGTTTACTTCCTCTTTAAAGACTCCATTGTTGAAAGAAACATAAAAAAGCAGACTGAAGTTTGCAAAAATACATACTGATAAGCCACTATGCTTCTTGGAGAATGTCCTTTTGGATAGACGACACAAAGCTGGGGTTTAGTCAAGTCCAATCAGCTTTATGTTCAGACAAAAAATAATCTTTAAGACATGAACACTATACCCACTGTGAAACATAGAGGAGGCTTGTTTGTTTTGGAGCTGCTTTGCTGTGCATAGCTTGGATGCCTTGAGTCTGTAGAATGAAATTTAAAGACTATAAAGTTAATTCTAGAGTGAAACTTCTGTCCAGTGTCTGAAAGGTCTCTCAGGTGCAGTTCATCCAACAGAATGGCACTGATAAAAGCAACCAAGAATGGCTAAGAACAAAATATCAGACTAGGGCCGAAACAACTCATTGATCAACAACTAATCGGTTATGAAAATAGTTTATTAGTAGTAATTGTAATTAGTTGGCCTGCATGCAGAATACATTATTTGTTTACATATCAGGAAATGCAGTGCAGAACACAGCTCAGTACACCGTCCATACATGTCAGAAAACACAGTGCAGCACACATACAGCTCGGTACACCATACATACATTTCAAGTGCCTGAGAACTTGTGAATGTGTGAGCAGCAAAGCCTCATCTGACATGTAGTCTTGGGCAGGAAGTAAGTGGTTCTAAAGGCAGAAGGTTTTTACTTTGCTATAGGGGCACACTGTACTATAAAAGTAGGGATGCACCGAAATTTCGGCCACTGAAACATATCAGCTGAAAATGACCCTTTCGGCAAAAAGCCGAAAGAATTTTTGCAGATACCGAAAGGGGCGGCGCCTATCAGGGGGGCTTCCTATATTGTAGAAGAGAGGACAGCAGCCGCCTGTTTTATTACAGCACCGGGAACATCACAGCTTTCATTTCAATAGCTGTGTGTTCCCCACTGCACGCCGTCACATACATATAGCCCCTCCCACTTGTCCGGGCACTTTGATAGACAGATCATCACCTGTCCAGTGTCCCCATTGCAGCCAATGTCCCCAGTAGTGCAGCCAGTGTCCCCATTGCAGCCAGTGAAGGGAGAGGAGAGCCGCCGCCGCCTGTTTGATTACAGTGTCGGGAACATCACAGCTTTCATTTCAATAGCTGTGTGTTCCCCGCTGCGCGCCGTCACATACAGCCCCTCCCCACTTTGATAGACAGCTCACCCGTCCCATTGGCTAAATTGCTAGAACAGCTGCCTTTTCAGTTGGTAGACTCTGCCCCCTTCCGTGAGTTTGTGGAATGTGCAGTTCATCAGTGGCAGGTTCCCAAACGCCACTTTTTCTCACGGAAGGCGATTACGGCTCTCTACCTGCATGTGGAAGGCAATGTCTTGGCCTCGCTGGACAGGGCGGTCAGCGGTAAGGTGCATATTACCAATGACTCATGGTCCAGCAGGCATGGACAGGGACATTGCCTATCTTTCACGACGCATTGGGTGACTCTGCTGGCAGCTGGGAAGAATGCAGGACAAGGTCCAGTAGTGTTGGAGGTTGTTCCGCCACCACGCCTCCAAAATGCTACTACTGGTGATTCTGACACACCTCTCTCCTCCATCCCCTCCTCTTCTTCTTCCTCCATGGCCTCTTCCTGTGCTTTGTCCTTGGAACCAGTAGGCGTTCAAGGGGGTACGTAGTACGCGGTGCTTGAGCTGGTGTGCTTGGGGGACAGGAGCCACACTGGGGCAGAGATTTTGTCAGCTCTGCAGGGGCAGGCTCAGAGGTGGTTAACGCCACGCCAACTTAAGGCAAGAATAGTGGTTTGCGACAATGGCACCAACCTCCTCTCCGCCCTCCGACAGGGACAACTGACCCATGTGCCGTTTGGCTCACGTCCTTAACTTGGTGGTGCAGCGGTTCTTGGGCAGGTACCCGGGCTTACAGGATGTCCTGAGGCAGGCCAGGAAAGTCTGTGTGCATTTCCGCCGGTCATATAATGCCAGTGCTCGGCTGGCTGATCTCCAAAAAGAATTTAACCTGCCCAAGAACCGCCTAATCTGTGACATGCCCACCAGGTGGAACTCGACGCTGACCATGCTGCGGCAGCTGCACACGCAGCAGAGGGCCATCAATGAGTACCTGTGCGACTGTGGCACCAGGACAGGGTCAGGGGAGCTTGTTTTTTTTTCCTCACACCAGTGGGCCATGATCAGGGATGCATGCACTGTCCGATCGCCATTTGAGGCCACGAGGATGGTGAGCAGTGACAGTGCATGCATCAGTGACACTGTCCCTCTTGTCCACCTGTTGGAGCACACACTGTGTGGAATAATGGACAGGGCACTTGAGGCAGAACAAAGACAGGAAGAGGACTTTGTTAGCTCTCAAGGCCCCCTTTATCCAGACAGTGTTCCTGCGTGCCCGCAGATCACAGAGGAGGAGGAGGATTGTGTCAGCGTGGAGGTGGAGCCTGGCACTCAACATCAGCAGCAGTCTTCAAGGGATCATTTACAGTCCCAAGAAACCCATGGACTTGTACGTGGCTGCGGATCATGTCGTCCTCAGTGACCCAGGGGACTCTGGACCGAATGCCTCAGCAAACCTACACTGCATGACCTCCCTGATCCTGCAAAGCCTACGGAAGGATCCTCGTATTCGTGGTATCAAGGCGAGAGATCAATACTGGCTGGCAACCCTCCTTGATCCACGTTACAAGGGTAAGGTTGCCGACCTTATCTAGCTGTCGCAGAGGATATAACCTCTTTGGGAGGCCTTGCAGAAAGGTCTGTGCAAAGCGTTCCCAGAGGCTTGGGAGGTTACTAACTCCTGTTCCTGGACAATGTGTTGCTGAGGCTTTGGTCGGTCAAAGAAGGAGCGATGGAGAAGGTGGCCGTCTGACCGATGCGTTCAAACAATTTTTTTTAGTCCGCAGCCCCAAGGTAGGGTCGGTTCCAGCAACCATCGCTAGCGTCTGTTTTACATGGTGCAGAAATACCTAGGGGCAAAATCTGCCTTGGACACCTTTCCCACCAAAAATCCTCTGGGTTACTGGGTGTTGAGGATGGATCACTGGCCAGAGCTTGCACAGTATGCAATTGAGCTACTGGCCTGTCCTGCATCCAGCATTCTTTTGGAACGCACATTCAGTGCTGCTGGAGGCTTTGTAACGGATCACAGGGTCTGCCTGTCCACCGACTAGGTCGATCGTCTGACCTTCATAAAAATGAATCGGTCTTGGATCACCACCAGCTACCAAGCACCTAATGCTGATGTAACCGAATAATTTTTTT